>NC_069657.1:126853219-127156249 GCF_027244095.1 Hemicordylus capensis
CTCCCATCATTCCCAGCCACTGTAGCCAATAGCCAGGGATTATGGGAGTTGTAGGCCAACATCTGCAGGAGGGCCGAAGTTGAGCAGGCCTGCATTAAACAAATATTGACTTCCCGCTCACACCTCCTCGTGAATCACCTACGATAGAATTAACCCTTGCTATAATAATAATTCAAAACATATATCTTAAACCTTACAAACTCGATTTTTATCTACCCAACCTGCTAATATTACTAAATGTCAAACCCTGTTGTAAAATCAATATTAGGAAAATAGTTCTTTAAATATAATAAGAATGGTTTCCAATCTTCTTTAAAACATTCCAAATTTTGGTCTCTTATCAGTACTGTAAGTTTTGCCATCTCTGCATATTCCAAAATTTTTATCAGCCAATCTTCTTTTGAGGGCAGTTCATTACTCTTCCATTTCTGCGCATATATTATTCTGGCCGCCGTGGTAGCGTACATAAAGAATGTTAAGTTGATTGTAGAAAACACTCCTTGCATTATTCCCAGCAGGAAGGATTCTGGCTTCTTAGGAAATGTCATTTTGAAAATTTTCTTTAACTCATTATATATCATGTCCCAAAAGGCCTTAGCCTTCCTACAAGACCACCACATATGAAAAAAAGTTCCTTCAGAGTGTCCACATTTCCAACATTTGTTTGAAACATTTTTATACATTACCAGTTTTTTAGGTGTCAAATACCACCTATACATCATTTTATAATACTTTTCTTTTAAAACATAACATGCAGTGAACTTTAAATACGTTTTCCATAATTTTTCCCAGGCTGCCATTTCTATATTATACCCCACATCTTGAGCCCATTTTACCATGGTCGTTTTAACCACTTCATCTCTTGTCTCCTCCAAAAGCAAGAGCTTATACATTTTAGAAACTAATTTTTCATCATTTTCACACAGCTCCTTCTCAAATCTTGACATCTGATCCTCAAATCCAACTTTAAGATCCTTCTTATAAACTTCATTTAACTGATGGTACTGAAACCAATTACTAACCAAATTTTGTAGTTCAATTAAACTTTTTAACTTACAGTCCTTTTCTTGAAAACATAACAAATCCCTATAGGTACCCCATTGCGATTGCATATTTACCTCTTTACGTACTAGAGCTTCAATCAGGGATAACCATAACGGAGTTTTAGGTTCAAACCATTTTTTATATTTTACCCAAACTCTCATTAAACTCCTCCTTATATAGTGGTTAAGAAAATCTTTACGTACTTTACTTTTGTCATACCACAAATAGGAGTGCCATCCGAATCTTCTGTCAAATCCCTCCAGATCAAGTATTCTAGAATTTCTTAATGTTATCCATTCTTTTAACCACGTCAAATAAACAGCATCAAAATACAACCTTAAGTCTGGTAGGGTAAGACCGTCTCTTTCTTTTGCATCTGTTAAATTTTTAAAATTAATTCGTGGTCTTTTCCCTTGCCAAACAAATTTAGTTATAGCAATAGCAATAGCACTTACATTTATATACCGCTCTATAGCCGAAGCTCTCTAAGCGGTTTACAATGATTTAGCATATTGCCCCCAACATTCTGGGTACTCATTTTACCTACCTCAGAAGGATGGAAGGCTGAGTCAACCTTATGTCCTTCTGCCATTGCTTAAAACAAGTTAAAGTATTAATTATAGGAATAGTCTGAAAAAGAAACAACATTTTGGGTAAGACATTCATTTTCACCACTGAAATTCTTCCCATTAAAGATAAGTTCATATTAGACCATCTTTGTACGTCAGTTTTTTACTGTATTCCATATTTTAATATAATTATTTGAGAACAACAAAGAATTATTATTTGTCAGCCAAACACCCAGATATTTAATTTTCTTCTCCACTTTCAGTTCACTTATTTCAAAAAATCTATCCTTAGATTTCTGATCCATATTTTTAGTCAACACCCTCGTTTTAGTCTTGTTTATATAAAACCCAGCCAATTGGCTGCTACCTTCAATCCTGTGCAGCTAAGAAAGCTCTCCGCAGTATGGATGCATCTTCCTGGGGCATTAATCTCATTTCTAAGCATGCTGGTCACAGCCTCTTACTAAGGGTCTTTCCAGAGGCTGTGGCTTTCCTGAAGGTATTGGTTGTAACTAAATCAACTAGATAACATTGGGCGTGAAGCACTCCTGTTGGGATGGAGTCACGAACATTTTAAACAGCTATTTGATTAGTTTCCTTTCCTTTTGCTGTGGAGAAGGTGACTGTGTTAGTGTTGCTGGTAGCTATTGGTTGGTGCCGAAGTGTATTGCCAAGCCCTATTCATTTTTAGTCTACCAATGAAATGCCTTCCATATGATTATTTCCTCTCCTCCCCCCTCATTTTGTTAGAAGAGGTTGTATACTGATCTCTTCAGAGCGATGATGTAGATAGGCCTCTGACACTTGCTTAAGAGCTCTTTCTGTGCAGCTAGGATGGCCCACCCTTTCCCCTTATTTGAGGCTGTACATAACACTACTACAGAGCTAAAGAAAGCTACCATTGCTTATTGGGGAAGTGGTCTTCAGTCTGAAAAGGTACCAAAAATTTTGATGTCTCTGACATATACTTTTAATTCTATTTTATCTCCAGATGTACTATTGATTGGAAGAAGGGGAAAAATGTTACAGTTAAAACAATAAAGAAAAAACAGAAACACAAGGGGCGGGGCACAGTCAGAACAATTACTAAACAAGTACCCAATGACTCATTTTTTAACTTCTTCAGTCCAATAAAAGGTAAGCTTATTTAAACTTCATATTTCCTTATCTAGGGGTACTTGCATAAATTTTAGAAATTTCTTTGATATAATAAATGTGAAGAAAATAGCTTTATGCTCCTTATTTGAAGTATTTTTATGGAGCATAGCTTTCATGAAACTTTAGTTTGGGGAGCTTGAATAAGTTCTAAGCACAGAAATAGATGTTCTTTTTCCATGAATACATCATTAATACAGAATTTAAATACTGAAAGAGTTCAGTAACTCTTCTAAACTTGTTCAACTTCAGCCAAAGCACAAATGTTTCCTCTTAACTAGGTACGTAGCTTTTCACAAGACTTGGAGCAAGTTGGGTTAATGGTTCCCTTCTCTATCACCCAAGTAATTTAAGCAGGGACTGCAGATTGTAGCTCCTTTCCTGAAAGGCAGTTTTTGAAAGAAGAAAAATCCATAACCTTCAAAATCTGAGACTTGTTTTATTGGTATCTTGTCAGTAGAGGGTGCATGTTATTTAGATAATGGGTATTTGAAACTTCCCTACTACTGTCACTCAAAAATCAGAAATGTTGCATCTGATCATCTCATTTTCCCAGTACCTCTTGTCTTGAAACATGCAACACACTATAATTTGAACTCTAGCACACTTCTTGTGGGATAGCATGCAAGACTATTAGTTCTGTAAAAAGAAGTAGTTAAGCTCTCGCAAGGAGGGAGGAGTGATTTTTGCCAGTTTCCCCCTTGCCCCCTGAAAATATGTCCCTGAGGGTTAGGCAGGATGGGAGCTGTTTCCTCTAGAAACACTAGTGTGGAAACTACTCATTATTTATATATGACTTTTTGACCAAAAAAAATTCTCAGAAGTGATTCCCTTCCCCAAAGGGGTTCAGAGTCTAAAGAGAAACACAAGGGACATATCTGCAGTAGTCACTGGAGGGACACTGCTGGACTGAATAGGGAGACTTGAATGGGTTGCTACCCCGCCCCCCCCCCCAACCAAATATATATGAGAGAGAGAGAGAGCGTGCCACCATTTTAAAAGTTTCCTGCCTGACCGGTTAAAAAGGGGTAACCATACTGTGAGCTTTGTTGGTTTAAGAACAGTGGGCTATGCAGATATTTAATGTTGCTCACATGTTGAATTCCAGCCTGTTCGGCAGTTCCTTTTTCAAGCGCTTAACAGACTCAAATGCCGGCTCGACAGGCATGGAAAGGGTACCTTTTTAAGATGCAGTTAAGGAACTCCTCACCTGTGTTCCCCCCAGCAGCACCTGTTTTAGAAACAACCGTGAGGGGCTGCAGTGCTGCTTCCTACATCTCAGATGACCTCGGCATGCACATGTTTGGGGTGCATGCATGCCAGCCATTTGCATGGTCAGCATCATGTTGGTGCATGCACTCTGGCCGTGTGCTGCATACACCTTGACGCTGTGTGGGCTGCAGGAAGCAGCGCTGCATCCCCATGTGGCTGTTTCTAAAACGAGCACCGCTGGGGGAGGAGGAGTGGGGGCAAGCAGGTAAGGAGCTCCTTACCTGCATCTTAAAGGTACCCCTCTCTACCCCACAAGGGATTGCTCGAACAGCTTGTGCACTTCCCTGATTCTTAGTGGATTTCAGTGGCCTCAGTAGTCTTCTTGCTTGTTAGAGGCCTACTTTCGGTAAGTCTTAACCACAACAGCCAGACAAAACTGAAAAGATATGATTTTCACTAGGTTCTCTTGGTCTGTTCTTGTGTGAAAAATCAATGTGTGGTCTGCTTTGTTGAAAAAACATGCACTATACAATATTTTCCATGAGTTGCATTCAAACAAAAAGTGCTTAAAGTGGACTGTCTTTGTGTTTCCCAGAGACTGAATGAGAATGCCTCTGCATCAGTTCTATGATTTGTTGTAAAGACAGGGCGCGGCCAACTTGTGAACAAATGTGGAAGTTTCTGGGGTTTTGTGTGTTCAGATGGGCTGATCTTTTCAAGTGGTTCTGTTGAATCACGGAACCTAGTATATTTTCTATGTGGCAGGATATAGTAGTGGCCTGTACAGGCGAAGCGGGAGGCAGTAAACAAGCTGCAAGTGCGGCTAGTTTTTGCTCTCCTCTCCTTGCCCCAGCTGCCTCATTCGGCCTCATCTCTCCCACCACCATGCTAATCCCAGGCACACGGGCTACTCATTTGTCTGTTTTCCTGACCTGGGCAAATAAACATCCTGCATGCCTGGAGTTAACACTGTGGTGGAAGAGGCAAAGCAGCTGGGGTGGGGAGAGTGTAAACAAGCCGCACCTGCCACTTGTCCCGCCGCCTGTACAGCCCGCTACTAGTAGGACATAAGGGCTGGGCTCCATAACTCCCTGAAGTTGTTCTCATAAGCAGCCTAGCCTGGTCTAGGCTGTCCGCATGGCGCACCAGGATCCACATGGATCCTGGCGCTCCCACGCAGCCTAAGTCTACTCCTTACCCTGGCTTTTAGCTGAGATTAAGCAAGTAAGTGCTCACTTAACCCTGCTGCCAGGATCATGTGTCTCCTCAGGCTGCATGCACTCTAGGGTATATCTAGAGTGCCCGTCTGATGGAGGATCCCGACAATGCACCACACTCATGGCACAGATCATTGTGGGGTATCCGGAGGCCGGGACTCATTGTCCCCGGGTCTGGAGCTCTGTTCTGCATGGCACAGCATGGCTCATCTGGGAGCGCAGTCTGCATTCCCAGCGGCATTTCTTTGATTGTTTGGGGAGTAGGTGAGATGGAACATCCTTCGCCCTCCTGGTTGTGTGAATGGCCCTCCTGTCTCTTTCAGATCTTGTTCTGCACCTGGTGACCCTTGAGCCCTCAAACTGCTCTCTTAAGCTCATAGAAAGCAAGTTGGGTGTTTAAGTATGAGAAATATTAGAAGATAAAATAAGGGTGGGAGATCATTAGCATACACAAATGGTTGCTTTGTCTCTTGAAAAGAAAAAGAAAAAGAATTGCATAGAGGAAGTAACTTATAAGCCAACAGAGCCATGCAGCTTCCTAGCAGCCATTCACATAATACATGGACATATTAAAACCAAAAGTGCTTATGGTGAATCAGTGATGGGGATTGGTATAATCATGTTAGCTAATACCCTAACAATAACCTTCCACAGGACAGGAGGTTAGTGCATTTGATCCAAACCTAGGTTTACCCCTGAGTCTAGTCACACTGTGTAGCTATATTAAAATGATAATCCTGGCTCTATGATTCATCTGTACAGTATTCTTTGTTTCCCCCTTTAATTCATTCAAATGAATTAAATGAGAATGTGAAGGTAAATTTTGACTAAAGTGAACAGCTTTCCTTACTGATGATGTAAACCTTTTAATCATTTTGTTCGAAAGCTGCATAAGCACAGCACTTAATCTTCCATGTTGAAACATAATAGCAGGGCTGTGTGGTTACAAACTTCATTTATACCTGTACTAAGTCAGTGTTTTGACTTTAAGATGTAGATCTAAAATGCAAATGAAGGGAACTAGTTGAGAGATACTGAAAACGCTCATCGCTTTTCTCTTAAGTAATGAAACCTGCAGAAGGCTGAGGAAGTTCCTTGTTCTCAGACCATTCATATGAATAGTAGTCACATTAGAGAGTGAGTGAGTGAGAGAACACTGTTTAGACTGACTGTTTTTCTCTCTTCATAGTTTCAGGAGATGGTGAATCATTGGTAAGTTTTACTTGAATATTTTTATACTAGGGCAGCCTGAACATTAGTTTGAAACAGTCTTTTGAGTATCAGAGCAATGACTTACTAATTATTTAGTAAATTTTGCCACCATAGTGGGATTTTGGCTTTTTGGTCAACCATTTGGTTTAGTTTTGGGCTTTTTGCCTTATTAATTAATTTATTTTACATTTATATTCTGCTTTTCCTCCAAGGAGCCCAAAGTGGTATCAAAACATGTTTATACTATTTGTACTCTAGTTCTAGTTCTGTACTGTAGTTCAACTTCTGAGGAGTTGCTGCTGCTTCATGTTATACAAATGCAATCCCATGTGTGGCACTCCACATGCCCATTTCTTAATTAGCAGTGTAACAGATTTTGTATAATAAGAAATGTGAGCATGGAATAAAGCTCTCATCTATTCAGTAGTATCTTACATTCCCCACCTCCACCCCCGTGCTTTATCCCCTAAGCACCACAGTATCTTTTCAACTTAGTTGGTCACAAGTTGTTAAAGTATGGAAAACAGTATTTCATCAGAAAACTAATGTTCACCATATAGGCTAGTGTCTAAAGAGGCTTAATTGGTTCTAAAACATCTTATTTTACTTCTGTGCTTGATGCACCATTGGAGGTGGGGAAAATCAGTTCTGGGGATCAGTGCTCCCTGTAACAGGAATTTCTCTGCTGGTGTAGGAGATTACCCATCGTGAGTTATCCCCACCCACAAGCCCCAGAAGGCAGGACTATGCGAATGAAGAAAGCTTTAATAGTCCCCTAGTGGGTGGTCCCTTCCATTTCATTGTCCTGCCTTTGCTCCAGACAGCCACAATTTGTTTACAGCTCCTTTTTTTTTTTTTTTTTTTTTGACCTATCTTCCCTCTGGCTACTTTATTCTCTTACCCATATCCTCTGTTTTCCTTTTCTCTTCTCTGCTTGGCTCCTTTTTATTACACTTCTTTTATATCACTAAAAAAAAATAAATCTCCGTGCCTTTCCACTCTGCACTTTTTCTGCCTGTCTCCTCCTTGCCCGGCCTCATGTCAGCTGAGCAGAGGAAGGTGGATGTCCTGGTGTTCTGTGCTAAGTACGTGCTGCACCAACTATTCCCGCCAAAAGGAATACAAAGAGAAAGAGGCTGCAGGCCTCCCTCGTGGGGAGTTACGCCAGAGGGAGCTGGGGATGCCAGCGGGAGCTCCACTAGTGCCGCTAGGCCTGAGCTGCTCTCCTCATTGACCTCCAGAACTGCGGAGGGTAGTAGCAATGACCCAGGTGCAACTCCCACCACTGGAGTTCACCTGAATGCTACAAAAAGAAGACACATGCTCCTTCCAAACAAAGGCAGAATGCTTCATCTCCAGAGAAGAGTGAGCAGATGAGCACCAACAAATGCCCAATCTTATTAGAGACACATTCCCTGCCGACTCTGATACTCTCCAAATAGAGAGCACACAGAGTACGCGCTGCTTATTCACCTGTAGTCAGTCCCTCCAGGCGGCTTGCTCCCAGTGGCACCAATAGACTTGGGCAACAAGGGAGATGCTTTCGGGCCTAAGAGCAGGGAGGATTCGAACTGGGACAGTGCTCCAACAGAATCTGGTGAGATCTCTCCTTCCTGCCTCACCCCCCATGGGGACAGTTCAGCTGGGCACACCCACAGGACCCACTCACCCTTCAGATTGGCAGGAGTAGATTTAACAGGTCATTCAAAAATCCATTAGGGAGAGCCACAAGTCTCTTAAGGATAATAATAAATGTAAGAGATGTAGAAGCAGTTCTTCCTCCTCCTCTGCCTCAGAAACTGAGAAAAAAATTAAGTCGGTTAGAAAAAAGAACAAGAACTGTAGGTCAACAACCTCCTGCCACTCATCTGAAAGATCAGGGGGCAAACCCCATGATTAGTTTACTCTGGTTGGACCCCAGGATCCCTTCGCGGCACCACCACCAGATTCTGTACTGGACCTTTCTCTATCTGAGGAGGGGGAAATATCTGATTAAGCCTAAGTTTCTACCTCCAACCAATACCTATTTTTACAGGAGGAGTTTTGGTCTCTGATTACATAAGCCATTTCTGCCTTAGGGCTTAAGAAAGTGCAATCTGACCCTTGGGAATTAGTCCAAGGGATCCTTGGTTCTCCCCAAGCTTATGCAACCACAGACTAGGGTCCCTATGCCTGAGGGCTTCTGTTTCCATGATAAAACAGGAATGGAGCCTGCCCTCTGCTTTTAAACGAACCAATACTATAGCCAACAAACACTATTTCTAGGATAGAGTGCCAGATGTGCTCAAGGTGCCCCTCGCCAATGTCCCAATTGTGGCCCTGCTCAGTGGAGCCAGGGTCCCTAAGGACTGGGATTCCACCCTAAAGGAATCCACAGACAAGAAGGCTGAGGCAGCCATTTGTAGGGCCCACGAGTCCACCTCTATGCAATTAGGGCAGAAACTGCAGCCTCCTTGGTATCCAGAGCATCTATCTTCTTGATTGACAAACTCTTAAATGAACCCCACATAGACCCCAACAGGCTGAGGTGTAAACTATTGAGGTTACAAAGGGCTGCCACATTTACTGTGGGCACAACATTGGACAGTATCAAGTTCTCAGCCAGAGCTGTGAGTTCCAATGTCATAGTAAGGCAAAATATATGGCCTAGGCATTGGCACGTGGACAACATGTCAAAAGTTAACCTCACATCAGTTCCTTATACAGGGTCCAAGCTATTTGGGGATGAGGCACTAAAAAACGTACTGGTAGACAAGGGACAAACGGAAGACACTTCCTTGGCCCTTTAAAAGGAGGGGAAAGATGCCCCCTGTAAATTTCATTAAACCGACATGGCACTCCACCCCTCTTTCAGATCCAGAGATGTACCAAGGACAAATGAGCCATTCTGGAACAGATCTAGAGGCCAGGCAGACAGTCTTTTCAGTCACTGGACAGATCCAATTGATCCACTGGACAGATTCATAATACGCTGGCCAAGGGCTCCAGGCAGCATTCCTGACAGTCAAACCCTGAGGTGGGCACACGTATTATGGACTTTTAGCATGCCTGGGAAAATTCTATTTCAGATCAATGGGTCCTGGCAATAGTCTCACAAGGGTGCAAACTGGAACTCCTGCAACCACCAGGGGACAGGTTTCTACCAACCCTTAAGGTCCAGAAACCTAATGAAACAATTTGGCCTCCTTAAGGCAGTACACCACCTTCTCCAAATAGAGGTGGTACCCACCTCCCAACTTGGAAAGGGAATGTACTCCATCCTCTTCACTGTTCCCAAGGAGGACAGGTCCCTTTGGGCCGTATTGGACCTAAAGGCTGTTGTCAGGTTCATAGTGAAAGAAAGATTACACATGGAAACACTGCAGTCGATAGCGGAATATAAAAATATACAAGAGTTGAGACTATTTAGTTTTGACCTGAAGGAAGAGTACCTGCTTATCTCAATATATCCAGAGAGCAGGCATCTACTACACTTCTATTATCAAAACCAGCACTATCATATAAGGCCGTACCATTCAGTCTCTCCTTGGCACCCAGAGTGTTCACAAAGGTCCTGATATCCATTGACACTCACCTGGGATTACAGGGAGTCCACTTGTACTGCTACCTAGATGATCTACTGATATGGTCATGGTCATCAAGAGAAGCTGGACTGGATCTCCAAAAGACTCTTGCATGTCTCAGGGACCATGGATTCCTTGTAAATGAGGAGAAGAGACATTTCCTTCCATCTCAACGTCTGCTTCATCTGGAGGTGATCATGGATACTTCAAAGGACTGCCTCTTCCTACCCCCCCCCCCGATAGAATTCAGGCCATCATGGATCTATAGCAGGGAGTAATACGAAGTATCACAGTGGACATTCTCCAGCTGGCCTGGGTCTGAGGTAGTGGTGTGCATGGTTCGGTTCGGGGCCATTGGAAATTCCGGCGGTTCGGAAGGGCGGTGGGTGTCTCTTTAAGGGGGTGTAGTACTTACCCCCGCCGCGCCCCCCCCCGCCGCTGGTGCCTTTAAAAATCTTCTTGGGGCGGCAGAGTTCCTCCCTGCCGCCCCTGTCGTTGTCCGTCTATGCCTTAAACGAAGAAGAGATGGCGGAGCGCATATGCCCTTCGTGGCGCGCGCACTCACCTCCGCCACAGGCGGGCACCGCATATGTCACGCTGCGTGTGTGCGCCCGCGACGGAGATGAGCGTGCGCGCTCCGCCAGCTCTTCTTCATTTAAGGCATAGACGGACAACGATGGGGACATGGGCGGCAGGGAGGAACTCTGCCGCCCCAAGAAGATTTTAAAAGCACCAGCGTCTGAGGGGGAAGAGCGGCGGGGGGGGGGGAGCGGAGGTAAGTACTACCACCATCCTTTTAAAGAGACACTCCCCCAAGTGCCGGACCATGCTTCTACCAAACCCTGCACACCACTAGTCTGATGGTGGCAGCAATGGGCTCGATACCTTGGACCAGATTCCATCTAAGACCACTCCAATAGACACATTTTCCATTCCAATTGCACATAGCATCCAAGCACAGGGTGAACATTCAAATTACAGAGCATCTGAAACATGTACTGCATTGGTGGACAGTACCTGCAAATCTGTCCAAGGGAAAACAATTCCTGGAGCCCAACAGAGTCCTAGTGACCATAAATGCAGCTTGATCAGCTGGGGGGCCCACTGCCTCTCTTTCCACACTTGGGGCAAGTGGACAGTGGTGGAACAATGCCACAGCATAAACTGGTTAGACCTCAGAGTGGTCTATCTGGCTGTACTGGTGGTTTGGGAAATCCTTGCTGGCACCAATGTTCTTGTACACACGGACAATGTCACCACCAAGGCCCATATCAAACACCATCAGGTGGCGGTGATGAAATCCAGATCTCTACATCTGCAAGCTGCAGAAATCCTCCAGTGGGCGAAGGATGGATGCTCCATCATCACCATGGCCACCTTTGCTACTTATGCATTTCCACCAGTTCCACTTCTGACCAGATGCCTAAGGAAGCTCCAGAACATTGATATTGATTACACCGTACTGGCCCAGGAGACGATGGGTTTTGGGCATTGTAGAATTGGCAGGAGTACTGTTCTTTCTACCACTATGAGAGGACCTTCTGTCCCAAGTGTATCTGAACAAGCTCTTTCAATGAAAGATATTCTCAAAGGACACTGACAGGATCATTCCCAACCCATTGTTTGTGCCCAAGGTAAACCCTGCTTTCCACAGGTCGTAAGATATATACTTAGCTTTGTTTTGCCCAAACTTCAGTCATACCAAGGAAAGACAGTGGCACAAACTTGATGTGTGGAGGGCCTTGTTATATATATATATATATTTCATGGACAGTGTCATTTTGCAGATCTGACTCCCGGTTTGTCCTTTCAACCAACCACCATGGGTCAGAAAGTCTTGGTGGCCACTATAGGGTGTTGGGTTAAGGCCTGTATTGCACTGACACATGAGTTGCAACACTTACCTCCGCCAAAGCAGATCATGGCTCATTCCACAAGGTTGGTAGCTGCTTCAGCGGCTTTCTTCGCCAGTGCAGCTCGGGAAGAGATTTGTAGAGCAGCTACATGGAAGTCACGCCCCACTTTCTCAAGGCATTATAAATTGGATATGCATGCTTCTGCCAGGGCGGCATTTTGAAGGAGGGTTCTGTGACAGGTTCTCCCCAGGCAATAGATCTAGTTAAGGACTTATTCGCACCTGTGGTGGCATGCTATGGTATTAACCCATGATGGGTGACTTCCTACACCAGCATTGAAGGGAACGTTGATACTCACCATGAAGGTTTCTTATTGCTGGTGTAATGAAGGCCACCCATGCCCACCTGGGGTTCTTCCTGGATCTGCTGCCACGGGTCTTAAATCATGTGCTTACTTCCTTGTATTTCTTTGACTTGCATTCCTCTGTGTGTGTTATCTGCTGTTGCTATGGGCGATGTATTTTCTTTCCTGTGTATATATGTTGTTGTAGCGGATTACAGCCTTTGTCTGAGAGTAAGCACATGTGAGGGGAAGAAACATGCTGAATCATCCCCTCTGTGCTTCCCTAGCAAGGCTTTCCCCTAAACTTTCCTGTACTTTTGATAGTTTCAAAAATGGCTGCCCCCGCCACCCCTCTTTATCTCAGAGTTTGACCCTCCCTGCACTTGGGGTGGAAATCCCAGGGAAACTTCTATTGCTATTGGGAAAAATACTCAAAAATCCTCCCACGTACAAGCCTACACATGGTGAGAAAACTGGTAGATTACTAACTGTCTGAGGTGTGTGCGCACCACAGTGAGACCCCCTTGCAGCTCCCCTTTCCTGAGTCAAAAATCCACTCAATAAGAAAAAAAACTTTATTCAGATGCTACAGACTGCTTCCATCTGAGGCTCCCTCAGCTTTAGTTGCAGGTAAAAATACTCAGTGGTTACAAGAATACTTCCAAAAACTACCCCAGATGATGTTGGGGCAGCACATTTTAAAAATCGTGGTTACCCAGTTGCAAAGAACATGGATGTAAGAAAATACAAAAGCACTTTAAAAGCTTACAGGTAGACCATCCTAGAACAGTATCAGGGATTTACAAAATACACAAAAGAAATATAAGTTTCTCATGCAAAATCTGACTAACAAACTGTTCCCTAGGCTGAATTCCCTTTTCCTTGAAATCTCACTCACCATCTGATGAGAATCAAGCTTCTTGCAATCCTGTCTCTCAAGGATCTGCAGTTCCTTCCGCAGCATCCTGCATGGCCACACATCCTGCCCTCACCCCCAGCCTGCTTCTTCTAACAAAGGAACCCTTCTATTACTCTCCATGGCTCTCCTAAGTCCCACCCACCTGTTGTGCTGATTGGCTGAGCCTTGGAGTTCACCAGCCTGTAAGTCAGGACAGGGTTCACTTCCGGCTTACTCTTTAGGAGTCAGGAGGGGCTGGTCAGTCGCTGATTACTACAGTTATGTTCTGCCTTTTGGGGCTGTTTTTCTGTGACTCGAGCTTTTCAGTGTAACTGGAAGAAACTGCCCACTAGAGGCCTATTAAAGGTTTCTTCATTTGCATAGTCCTGCTTTCTGGAGCATGTGGGTGGGGATAACCTATGTTAAGAAGGTCACACCAGCAAGAAGAAACCTTCACGGTGAGTACCAATGTTTGTTTTCAGTTGTAGACTACAACTCCAGCATCCCCAACTGCAGTGGCCTTTGACTGGGGATTATCGGAGTTGTTGGTACAGCCGCATCTTGAGTACTGCATACAGTTCTGGTCACCATATCTGAAGGAGGACATTGTAGAACTGGAACATGTGCAGAAGAAGGCAACCAAGATGATCAGGGGCCCAGAGCACCTTCCTTATGAGTTTAGAAAAAAGCACCTTCTTTTAGTTTAGAAAAAAGATGACGGAGGGGAGATCTCTATCAAGAAGTCTATAAAATCCCACATGGTGTGGAGAAAGTAGATAGAAATTTTTCTTCCTCTCTCATAACACTAGAACCAGGGGTCATCCCATGAAACTGATTGCCAAAAAATTTAGCACCGACAAAAGGAAGTACTTTATCATATAATGCATAATCACCTCTGGAAGATGTGACAGTCAACAGCCTGGATGGCTTTAAGACAAATTTAGATAAATTCATGGAGGACAGGCCTATCACTGGCTACTGGTCTGAGGGCTATAGCCCATCTCTGGCCTCAGAGGCAAGATGCCTCTATTTACCAGTAGCAGGGGAGTAACAGCAGAAGAGAGAGCATGCCCTCAACTCTTGCTGGTGGGCTTCCCAGAGGCATCTGGTGGGCCATTATGTGAAACAGGATGCTGGAGAAGATAGGCCTTGGGCCTGATCCAGCCGGGCTTTTCTTGTGTTCTTATGTTCTTATTTGGAAATCCCTATTACAGGGAACACTGCTGGGGACCATAGAAAAGCCTTATAACTCAATAGTTTTCTTGTCTAGCAAACGTAAATATGCAATATAAATTCAGACTTGTACGGTAGCTGTCTAATTGCTTTGACTTCACATTTAACTGTCATTTTGATCATGTTTTCCCTTTGTAGTTGTATGGTTTTTCCATGCCTTTTTCCTCTTAACTTTTCAGGATGAAGATTCAGAGTGTACTTTAGCTATAGATTTTGAAGTTGGGCACTTCTTTCGTGAAAGAATAGTGCCCCGTGCTGTACTCTATTTCACTGGGGAAGCTATAGAAGATGATGATAACGTACGTATTTGTAAAATTACCTTTCATAAATGTGGAGTTGTCTCAGATTTTTCTTTCTTGGGTACAGAGGTCTTAAAAAATTCTAGCTACAGTCAGTTTTGCTTCAATACCCAAATAACCTCTCTTGCAGATTATCAGATTATCACTGGATCCCATTGCATTGCTTCCTATTACAATTGTGGGTTTTGTATCATTACTTTGCATTTCTGAAAGAGCATAATTAATGCTACAGAAATTTAGGTAGCTGCCTTGTACTCATTCTAGTAGTCATAATACTTGACACTTATGCTGCACTGTATTCAAAACTCTTCTATATATTATCTCAGTAGTCCTGTAAAGCAGGTCACTCTTATGCCCGTATTGCACATCAGGGGCTGAGGCTGAAAGACTTGTGTCTTGCCTAGTGAACCCCTAGCTGAGGTACAGTTTGAACCAACTCCTAGCAACTATGCTACCTCAATTTTAAGGCAACCATTAAATGGGGAAATGTTTTCTTAAATAATTAGTTTATTTAATTAAACATTTAATTTTTCATATAGCCAAAATCTTCTTGAACTTGCTCAAGATAAGGCAGACTTTTGAAAGGACCACTTTTGAAAGGCTGGATGGACTTGACTCATTGCCCCTCGCCCAAGTCTTCTCTAAAATGATGGGGAGCATAGAATGTATTCAGTCCTTCATTACTATATGTGGTAATGTGTATACTTGAAATGGTGGTATAAGCACTTGATATCTAAAAGGGATGGAGAATGTGAAAGTACAACCTAAGATATCCATTTTCAGGTAAATATTAAACGTGTTGTGCCAATGTTTGAATGTGTAAAGAACCTAAACACTTTTTCTTTTTAATAGTTTGAAGAAGGGGAGGAAGGAGAGGAAGAAGTGAGTAAAATCTTGTCATGTTTTCTAAAAGAAGAATATTTACTACCAACAGGCACATGTATTGTATGCATCTCATTATTGGCTATACATATTGGCATGAGCTAATTCTAATAATGAATTAACTGCACAAGTGTTCAGAACTAGGATGGCTCCATATTTGGACAGCCACAGTCGTTATATCAAATGCTTGCCAAATCGTAGCCCTTGTTCGGTTGATCAGATATAATGGTTTCCTGGCAATATGGGTATTGACACAATGTAAATGAACTTTCAGGCTTTGTTCTGTTCTTAACAAGTTTGACCTAGGAATGGAATGAGACCAGAGTGCCATACAAAATGTCTTATCTGAAGTAAGGTTTAGTATGTATATAGATGCAAGTACTATTCAGGACTGATAACTTTCTTCAGTATTGCTACTTCATAAAACTAAACAAATAGTACCCTGCTTGTTCAGTGAGTATTACAGTTCTTCCTCCCTATTTTTGAGTAATTTTGTAGGAGCTCTTAACTGAAAAATCTGGGTTTTTAGAGAAAATATAAATTGGCTGGTTTTTACAATGGAGCTGCATGACCTGGTTATTACAGCCTCTGACCAGGTGTGCATGCATAGCAATAAAACAGTGAAGGCCTGAGCTGCCTTTCAAATCTAGTGCTTCGGATTAGGAATGAGGGAAGCAGCAGGAAATTGAGTAGTATTCAAGCATGCTAGATGAAATGGAAAAACAAAGCTAATCAGAGGGAGGATAGATAAGAGGCAAAACTAGAATTCTTGATGGTCAAAATATAGAATTCTCACTTCATGTAAATTCAGAATAAATACTAGTAACGCTAAAAAATAACGTAATTACTTCCAAATAATGTAATTTTGGCACTAAAACACATGTCAGTGCTAAATTACATACTTTGATTAAGAATATTAAAGTGTTTCTCTAAAATGCATTGGTATCCTGCTTTTCTCCCTTTAAACATAGGAATTGGAAGGTGAAGAGGAAGGAGAGGAGGAGGAAGATGCAGAAAGTGAACCCAAGGTTGGCTTTATTATGTCTTAGACATGCTTTCTTTTAGTTTTGTAATATTCAGTTCTGTATTTCTTGAACATAACTTTAATTTTGGCTGAAGAATCCCTTCACTGTCTTTCTAATAGAGAAGTTAACAATTGTCCATTTGTCCCTAACAGTACACACTAATCTTCCTTCATTAAGGCACAAATATTAATACTGGATTTTCTCTCTACATTGTTGAGTTCAGATTTTATTTCTTGAAAATATTAAGGGCTGCTTCACTCAGGACATTTTTCCTAAGAAACAGTCCCACATTGCACTGTAGTTTCCAAACATATAGTTGCAGCACATAGCCTCTGGTGCGATTTTTCATATATGATATTGCACATTTTTTCTCCATAAGTGAATATTATTGCCATGTAGGAACAATGTCAATTGTGAAGTGGCCCTAAATAATTTGCCTCTTTTCCTGCTCTCTCCATCATAGGCTTAAAAAAACCCCCAAACTTCTATATGGCCAGGACACTCTCTTGTGGTCAGTTTTCAACAAGTTTTGGTCACACTAATAGCTAGATAAGTACAGTATGTTGGGTGGAGGAACTTCTATTAAAACTAAAAGAGCAAGTAATACACCAAAATACTTAACAAGAAAAAAATTGGACTTGCATCTTGATCACGACATGTTCACTTAGATTTGCATGGCCTCATGATCATCACCTTCTGCACATTATAAATTGCTTCCTGATGAAGGTAGTGTTTCTCCTTAAAAAGCAGTCACTATGACTGTCACAGAATTTTCATCGTGATAGGGTAGGAGTTACTGAGTTGACATATGAAAGTCATCAGTGTCAAAGATCTTATGGAACACTAGTTATTGTTTTTTGAGGGGGGATGTCCATTTCACTTTTCTTTCATGCTGACAGTTCCTTTCAATTTTTCCCATTTAGGTGTAATTTAAGTCTGTTTATCATTCATTCATTTATAGGTAAGGTTGAATTCCATTAATACATAACTTCCAGGCTTCCAGTTTGTAGCCCATGCATTGTGGTTCACCTGTTTAGTTTTATTTTGTAAACATCGGGTACCTACTCTTAGAACTTATTTGATATTTAGAAAAACTTGTGGAACAACTTATAACTGTAAAGTCATGTGTGATGCTAGTATTTAGAGGAGCTTCCCTTTCTTCCTGATGTACATTATGTCCATCTTGTCTTGGCTTTGAGGTTTTAGCCTAGGACATCTTACAAAAATGAGATGGACATACGTCTTTTGTGGTGGTATTTCTGCTGTGTAAGGTATGTTTAAACTTGGTAGTTAAAGCTTCTGTATGTCTTCAAAGTTTTATAACAGGGTTGCAGAGCTTTGGCTCTCTAGCTGTTGTTGTACTACAACTACCATCATCCCCAGCTACATTGGCCAATAGTCAGGGATGATGGGTGTTGTAGTCCAGTATTTGCAGGAGGGCCAAACTTGTGCAGCTCTGTTCTTATAACTTGTAACAAGACAGATTTCCCCAAAAGTCTTTCTACTAGACTTGTCAACTAGGAGAGACTTAAATCAACCATCCTCATCTCCAGTTTAAGCCTGTTTTCTTGAACTTATATACTTCTGAACTTCCCTGATCATCTCCATTTTTCCTTTGTGCTGTATTAGAGGATAGTTTCAGTAACATATATTTTTGTCAATTGAATGCCAATACATCTCTCTTGCTGTATCCAGACTTTTAATTTTTAATGTTTCAGTGTTGTTGTTTTGTGAAACAGGTGAGATAGCTGAACTCCTTAGTGTTCCGTAATGATAATTCCATTCTTCTTTAGTCACTCTGAACTGAGTATGTGACTTATGGCCAGGTGCTTGCAAACACTGTCATTTCTTCTGTAAAAATTTTGAATCTGACTTTTGCTCTAAGGAAAAAACACTTTTCTCTCGCTGGGCTGCTATAACTAGGTCTTCATGCACCTCAAATGCATTCATTCTTTTGAAGTTTTCCAGGAACTGCAGCTAAAGTTAAATTGTAAAATATTCAACAGCTGTAGTCATGCTTGTTTGATCCCCACCCCCCACCCCAAGTAACTTTTGCTGCCTTCTGTATTGTGCTTTTTCGAATAAACTCTTGTCAGGTTCTTCTCTTAACATCTAGTTTTCGGTCTCAGCTGTTCATGTTACTTCTGCACTGTCCCTCTGAGCTTTGAAATGCATCACTTCTCCCTCTTTTTCACATTATTTAGCAGTGTATGTTATTCACCAACATTTCCAAGGGAACATTAAGCAGTTTAGCAAATCTTTGAAAAAACCCTGAAGACAAGCTATAAGGCAGGAACAGATTAAGGCTTTGGGGGCCCCAAAGCCCTTAAGACAGGTGGGGGAGGGGGGCTTGAAGACACAAATTTGCATATGCTAGTTCTATATTAAGTTACAAACTTAAATAGAAGTACAACTCACCACTGCTTATAAAGAAAAGTTTCTCTTCTGTTTTTTAAAATTAGTGTATCTCCATCAATATTAGCTGACTTTTCTTTCTTTTAGTATTGTTCAGACTATTTCATAGTACATTAAGAGTCTTGGCTAAAGCATGAGATACAAAAGATTGAAAACACTGTAGCACTGCATTCAACTATTATTATTGCAAGCAAAACTACTTTAATTACTTCATGGTAGTTTAGTAACAGAGATACCATTCCTCAGAGCCGAATTATGATGATAAATGCATCCTCTTTATACAGTCTTGAAAACTGGCATCTTTTATGTTAAGTATATAAATATATTTAACAGAGGGAACACAACTGTTCCTATTAAACTGCTTTCAGAACTTATTTGCTGAATGTTACAAATTTTTAATAATGAATATGGCTCCTCTTTGAAGTATGATGATAGGATGGGCTATGATACAAGACTGCTCTGCGGTTCTTTCACCTCAGCCTTTGCAGCAGCACCCTTCCCTTTGCCTGGCAGCAACCTTGGGCCAGCCCTGTCCTCACAGTGTATACAGAGGAGAGACTGACTCTAATTCACTTCCCCAAATCATAATGCAAATATTCATCTGATCTACCATCCTTTTTCCAGCAGTAGCCAGCCTTATGGCAACAGCCCTTCCTTTTATGTTGGTTTGTTTTTTGCATCCTTTCCTCAAGTAGCCAGTATTCAAAGATAGATTTTCTGAATATGATGTTTTTATTTGACTATCATAGCCATTGATTTACCCATCCATTATGGATTTATCTGATCTTAGGGGTCACCCTCTTATCCATTTCCCAAATTTAAGATTGAGGGAACAACTTGCCCTCTCCAAGAACCCCTTATAGAGGACTGGCCCTTTTGTCCACCTGCAAACATTATTTAGTGTGCAGGGAAGTAAAAATCTTGTTCTTTCACCCTATGATGGCTTGTTGGGAGTAGAATCCTTTCATTCACCCCCAAAAGAAAATCTGGGGAAGATGTGATCCTGCCCATCCACCCAACTGGCAGGGGAAAGTATTATTTTCTCAATGAGAAGGTCCTCCCAACTCTAAATAGGAACGGTTAGTAAAATTAGTGTCAATAGGTGGAATTTTTCAGAGAGGGGCTCGCTATGCTTTATGTGGGATGAAGAAAAAGGGAATTGGATTTAAAGCGGTCAATGTGAGGAGAGAAGACTTGCCCCCAGACAGAATCTGGGATGGAAGCACCTGACCTGATCCTTCTCCAGCTTTGTAACCTTTGGCTGCCTTGCTCTTCCTTCTTTCTCCTCTTCCTCCTTAACAGGGGTGGGGTGGGGTGCTTTGATCTTGACAAACTCCTAGGCCTCCCACTCCTCAGGCACCCATCAGGAAGAGGCTCTGTAGGTTCCAACCGCAGTAGTCCCAGCAAGAGGAGGAGGGCAGCGGGATTGCCAGGACTGGGACAGGCTTGATCTCCACCACTGCTTCCTAAGTGGGCTTACCCATGCTCTAAAGAGTCCTGCACACTACCTGTCTGGCCATATGCCCATTGGCCAGCCAGCTGTTGATCACTGTTCCCATACATGGGAGGCACTTCCAGGTGGTGGCCATTCATAGAGGGAGGAGACATCCCCTACCTAGTTGGATGGAGTAGAAGTAAAGCATCACCCAAGGATCTCAGGGAGAGTGTGCTTTTAATAAGAAAAAAGAGCTTGGAAGGAAAGGTGAGAATGCTGTGTTTAAGACCTGGTCTTGTGGTAGCAAGCATGACTTGTCCTTTTAGCTAAGCAGGGTCCACCCTGGTTGTATATGAATGGGAGACTTGATGTGTGAGCTCTGTAAGATCTTCCCCTCAGAGGATGGAGCCACTCTGGGAAGAGCAGAAGATTTCAAGTTCCCTCCCTGGCAGCATTTCCAAGATAGGGCTGAGAGAGATTCCTGCCTGCAACCTTGGAGAAGCCGCTGCCAGTCTATGTAGACAATACTGAGCTAGATGGGCCCATGGTCTGACTCGGTATATGGCAGCTTCCTATGTAAGATGATGACGCACACTCCTGTCTTCTACATTTCTCTGTAAGAAGAAGAAGAAGAAGAAGAATTTATCTAGATTTCCTATAAGCATGTTTTCTACATTTGTGTTGATGTGGAAAATAGGCCAAGTGGAAATGGTGTTATTTTTAGCAACATACTCCTGATTCTGTGTTTGATGGCTGGATTTTATAGAGGTTTTTATATTGATATGTTGTGTGCTTTAAGAAGCCTTCTAGAACTCATAGGAGACTTACTCACTCCTGCTACTCCATCTGGTTGCTTCCATCTCCCTCACCCCCTTGGTCACTCCTCCATCCCTTTACTCCACCTCCTCACCCCTCTTGGTCGCAGCTGCAGCATTATGGCACCTATTAGCAAGCTGCAGCCCCCTATCCCCAGAGACCTCCTCACCCGAGCCCCGCTCCTGCTTCTCCCCACAGCAGCAGCGGTTGACTGGGCCCTTCCTCGCTGCCGCCATGGTCACTCGTTCCCCTCAGGCTGCTGACAGGCTCAGGCCCATCCCTTGCCCTTCCTTCTTTGTCTCTTCCCCTCCCTTCTTTTTCTCTCTTTCTCTCTCCTCCACTTGTTCTTCCCCTCTGTCTTTCTTCCCTTCACTTCTTTGTTTCTTTCTCACTTTCTCTCATTTCCAGAATGAACACATCTTGTTCATCTTGTTTCCTCATCTAATTCACACCCCTTCTCCTGAAGAGGCTCTTTCCTCCACCACGACCCCTCTCTTCGCCTGCCCCTACCCACTATCATTCATTTGTGTGTTTCTGTGTATACGCACAGATACACGGACAAATGTGTTGGTACCCCTCCATGAAAAAAGAACAATCCACAATTGTCTCTGAAATAACTTGAAACTGACAAAAATAATTGGCACCCATCATTGTTTGATCCGCATTTAACAAAAAACAGACTTTGCTTTAGAGTTTTGATATAACAGAATATTCCAAATAATAACACAAATGAAAATGGCATGGACAAAAATGATGGGACCCTTAACTTAATATTTTGTTGCACAACCTTTAGAGGCAACCTCTGCAAACAAGTGATTCTTGTAGCTCTCAATGAGACTTCTGCACAGCAAGTAGTTTGGCCCACTCTTCCTGAGCAAATGGCTCCAGCTGTGTCAGGTTTGAAGGGTGCCTTTTCCAGACTGCATGTTTCAGATCTTTCCATAGATGTTCAATAGGATTCAAATCAGGGCTCATAGAAGGCCACTTCAGAATAGTCCGATGTTTTGTTCTTAGCCATTCTTGGATGCTTTTAGCTGTGTGTTCTGGGTCATTATCCTGTTGGAGCATCCATGACCTGCGACTGAGACAGAGCTTTTTGACACTGGGCAGTACTTTTCGCTCCAGAATGTCTAGATAGTCTTGAGATTTCATTGTTCCCTGCATTGACTCAAGGCACCCTGTGCCAGACGCAGCAAAGCAGCCCCAAAACATAAACGAGCCTCCTCCATATTTCACAGTAGGTATGGTGTTATTTTCTTTGAAAGCTTCATTTTTTTGTCTGTGGACATAGAGCTGATGTGACTTGCCAAAAAGCTCCAGTTTTGTCTCATCTGTCCAAAGGACATTCTCCCAGAAGCATTGTGGCTTGTCAATATGCATTTTAGCAAATTCCGGTCTGGCTTTTTAATGTTTTTCTTTCAACAGTGGAGTCCTCCTGGGTCTTCCTCCATTGAGCCCACTGTCACTCAAAAAGCGACGGAGGGTGCCATCAGACACTGATGGACCTTGAGTTTGGAGTTCAACTTGTTTCTCTTTGGAACTTGGCTTTTTGTCTACCATTCTCACTATCCTTCTGCCTATTCTGGGGTCGATTTTCCTCTTGCGGCCGTGTCCAGGGAGGTTGGCTACAGTCCCATGCACCTTGAACTTCTTAATAATCTTTGCAACTGTTGTCACAGGAACATCAAACTGCTTGGAGATGATCTTATAGCCTTTGCTTTTAATATGCTTGTCTATAATTTTCTTTCTGATCTCCTCAGACAACTCTCCTTTGCTTTCTCTGGTCCATGTTCATTGTGGGATACACGATGATACCAAACATCAGAGTGACTACTTTTCTCCATTTCAATAGGCTGAATGACCGATTGCACAATTGGAGACATGTGATATTAATTAAAGAAAACAGCTAATTTGAAAAATCACTCTAATGCAATTATTTATGATCTTTTCTAAGGGTACCAACAAATGTGTCCAGGCCACTTTAGAATATCTTTGTAGAATAAGCAATACTTTATCTCTTTTCACACTTACTTTACTCGATGACATATCAAAGGCATGAAGGTATACATGGGACAATTGCTCATAAAACACTTTTTCAATGAGCTATAAGGGTAACAACAAATTTGTCCATGTGTGTACTTGAGGATCTGTAGGTGCAAAAATGTTCAGAACTCCTTGTATAGAGGAAGAAGCTTTTCATTGTTTTAAAGAATACTACTTTTGTTAATATAACCGACTTTTAAAAAATATGCTGACATCCTATTGAAATGTTTGCGCTTCTAGGGGTTGTGGAGGTGCATTGGGACAACTCGCTTTGTGCAAGTGCAGTTGCGCAAGAGTCTTTCGACTGGAGCACCTCCCATACTCCAGAAGGGCTCTGTAAGAGTGGAAACACATAACTAACCCGCAGCAAGATGTTTCTACTCTTACAGTGCCCTTATAGAGCGTGGGGAGGGAACCACAGTCTAAAAACAGTTGCACGAGAACTCCCATTGTGTCTCCACAGCCCTTAGAAATATGAGCATTTCATTATAGTCAGGATGCCCACCATGTCGTGTTTGACTCTGGAAACTCAGTATTGCACCTAAAATTACAGATCAGGCCTTTTTGGTACTGCACACTAAATTCATTGCATTACACAACTCTAAATATTGCACATTAGACAGAAAATATTACACAGATGCTCTTTGTTACTATACTTAGATTTTAAGCTCTCTTCAGTTTAGGCTGACTTCTCCTAGATCCTGGGTTAAAACTGAAAAGCATCTCTTGCCTAGGACTTGTGGAAGCAGTTGCTTCCGGTGCCTCATGGAAATTTAGTCACCTATTAACTGCTTTCCATTACTTTGATAAGAGACTGAGCATATGTTTAACAAAAGCAAACCTCAAAATATTAACAACTTGTTCTGTGCTAGCAATTGCTGCAAACCTGTGGCCTGATTCTATAAGCTACTGCATTGATATGCATATGGGTTGGAAGGAGTGCATGGAATAGCTTCACTGGAACAGTTATTGCAACAGGAGGCATTATCACTAGTGTATTACCCTAAGGAAGAATGGTGGTAGCCTAACTGTCATAATACGTACTCTATTGGATGTGGTACACTGTATAGAGAAAAGCTGGTGTGCAGTATAGTGATGGGATAGTGACAACTGCAGGCCTAGTTGCTCTTAGAGGGCCTCTTGGGAATTGCAGAGTTGTGGCTCCGTGTTCAGCCTAGTGAAAGAGTACTATAATGCAGCTTCCACCACTGATTTCCCTACATGGAAGTGGTATTTGCTACAGGTAGTGGTAGTTTACTTTTAAGGAGTCAGAGGGCAGTATTACTACAAGTGCTTCAAACATTTGTTCCTGGTGGTGGTGAGAACTTTAATTTTGCTTGGGTTGGAAAAATGATTGCTATCGATGCAATATTTCTTTTATATCTGAATGTAATGTAACAATTTTTACAGAGGGGCTGTTCCTGAGATTTCTGATTCCAGAGCATTCTGAGCTGCAGATTCTACTGGAATCCCTTTTGATGCTTCTTACCCTGTTTCCCCGAAAGTAAGACCTACCCCGAAAGTAAGACCTAGCAGTAATTTCTGATGTACCGCTAATTGCCCTAGTGCATTTTTTGGGGCTAAAATTAATATAAGACACTGTCTTATTTTCGGGGAAACATGGTATCTGTGTTTGTCTCAGCAGTGCCCAAAACAGTACTACTTCCAGAGCCATACCTCTTTTGGTGTGGAGGAGGGAGGAGTTACTTGATCTACTAAGATTTCTTTATTCACATTAGTATGTCATTTTTTAATCAATTGTATTCCATAAATTTGCATATGCAAAACTAGTAGTTAGAATGATGCTCACCAGTGTAAGCCTTTTGCGAAGTACTTGCAAGAGAGACTAGCACTGATTACCAATCATCACCTTAGGAAATGATTAGCATTACCTAATTAGGGTCGTTTGGTTCTCCTTTTAAGTCCAGTGGGGGTAGTGCTGACTGGGATACAATTATCTCTTTTGTAGGTGGTAAAAATGGGGGCAGGGTTTGGTCACTTCATGTGGGGAGCAAGTAATAATACAGTCATCCCTCGCCAACCACTAGGGTTCTGTTCTTGCAGAATCTCACCATTGGCAAATTCATGATTGGTGAGACACTAAAGTCTATGGGAAACGAGGTTAGTGGAACCACACCCACAGGAAGACCTAAAAATAAAGGGAAAAATACTTTTAAATCCTGTAATATCACCAAGAAGAATGAGTAGGTCCAACCCCAACCCTGCCTCCCGCAAATCACTAAAAACCCTCGCCAACTGTGGATACTATTGTTCTTCAACGTGGTCTCTGTGCTTTACACGAATGGGCTTTGGTCCTGCGCAGAGACCACATCAGAGCTTCCAAGCTAGAGAACTGCTTTTTGGCGGTAGCCCCGCCCCCTCGGTATATAGGTGGCTGCGTGGGCTTCCCTCTCCAGTCTTTCTTTGTCCGCAATCGAAGACACATGGTGAGCTCTTCCTTGCTAGACGCTTCGCAAGTACTGCATTCGCCTTTCCTCTTTTCTCTTCATTTTTAGTTCAGTACTTCCCTTCTTTAGCGTTTTTATTTCACCCTCGGGTCCCCCCACCCCGCCGCCGAACAACTCTGTTTCATTTTCCACCTTGTCGCGGCTTTCGGGCCCGATGTCCTGTGGATCCTTCGCCTCCGCTTCTCTGCATTTATCTTCTTCGGCCTATGGCAAAAACTACAAAATTTAAGCAGTGTGGTCGCTGCAAATCCAAGATCCCTTCGACCGATCGCCACAAACTCTGCTTCTTTTGACTTGGTGAGTCACATAAAGTTGGCTCTTGCATACACTGCGTGTCCTTTACCAAGCAGGCACGCAAGAATCGGGCCTCTCGGCTTCCTTCTTGGCTTTGGGAACAGTCGTTCCAACCTACGGGCTCAGACAAACTGTCTACCATGCAGGCTTCGTCCAATACCTCTCCTTGCAGCCTGTTTCTGTCCCTCTGGGAGTCTCAGCAACGACCCCGAGGTGAATGTGCCCGTAGATCCCGTGTCTTGGGCTTCGACATCAATACCGAAGAGTTCGGTGGCAGTGTCGATCTTGATGGCAGCCTTGATTGAACCGCGTTCTGTCCAGCCATCCAAAAAGAAGAAGAGAAAGAAGGACCGTCACACCCCTTCTTAATCTCCAGCAAAAAAGCACAGGTCGATGCATGATACTGAACGTCGATCCCGAACTCTACACACTGAAAGGGTCTTAGATACCAAAGTCATTTACGACTCCAGCCCACATGATCCCGTGTACAAGTCCGACTGTGACTCTCAGCCTGAGGAGCTCCCTCCCGAACAACCGTGCTGCTGGACCAACTGGGAGTTGGAAGCTGCTCTCGAGCGCTAGGCCAGGCAAGTTGAAGAAGAGGCTGACTACTTCTGCGCTCATCAAGAAGTTCACCAACGCCATCAGGCCTCCACGGCTGCAGAGCCGCCCCTTCGACGTTCGGCCTCCCCTTGCTTCTCGATACCAGCCTTCTCGGCCTCGGCTCTGCTTCTGGGCCCACCTTCGGGATCGACGTCTTTGCCTCCCCCGACCACGTCTCTTCTGCCTCCACGAGTTCCACCCAGAAACTCGCCGGTGCAGGCGGCCACGGCTACTAATGCCCCCAACTCGAGACCAGCGCCTCGACTCCAGATTCGACCCCTTCAACCTCCGGTATCGACCGACTTGTCTTTGGACGAAGAAGGCCCCGAATCCTCCTTATCCAATCGGATATCTCTGGGCTCTTCACCTCCTTCTTTATTGCTGGACCTGAGACCCAGCTCCCTGTCGGAGGACTTGCGTGTTTATACGGATTTTGTCTCACGCATGGCAGCTTCCCTTGGAGTCCAGCTGGCTCAGGGAGACAAATCTGAGCCTGACTCTCTTTTTCAATTAATCAAGGAGGACGCCCGCCGGTCGATATCGTTATCGTTGAACCCGTCCATTCTTAAAGTGGCCAAAACCTGTTGGATCAAATCATCCTCTCTCCCACAGACTTCTAAACGGCTAGACTCCTTTTACAAGGCTCATGTCTCCACGCAACAGGCTGATTCCTTCTTAAAACAGCATCCTTCTACGGATTCGATTGTGGTCGAATTCTCCTTTTCAAAATTTAGGGGCTATACCTCTTCCACCCCACCCGACAAGGAGGGAAAGAAATTAGACGGGTTTGGAAGATGATTATAATCAATTGCTTCTTTATTGACCAGAATCACAAACTACCAGGCATACTATGCCAAGTATCAATCTTTTCTTTGGGACCATGTTGCTCCTTTCCTAGACCACCTTCCAGAAGAACAGGCCCCGGCCAAGGTATTCCTTCGAGAGGCCATGCAGGTCTCTAAACAAGAGCTGCATGCAATTCGCCACTCCACGGAAGGGGCCGCCAAATAGCAACTTCCGTCATCCTCCACCGCCATGCTTGGCTTAGATCTTTGGGTCTCGCGCCCGATGCCAGGTCCAGAGTCGAGGATCTGCCCTTCGATGGTTCCTCCCTATTTGGAGAGAAAACGGATGATACTCTTCAGAAACTACAGAAACTGCGTAATACAGCCCGTTCCATGGGCCTCCAACATTCTTCAACCCGTCACTATAAATCTCAAAAATGTCAACGCCAATCATACTCTTCTAAACAACAGTACTATCAACCCCAAGACAAAGCACTCCAACTTCACCGGATCCAAAATGCAGCTCCGATCTAAGGGTTCTCAGCCTCCAGCCAAGGGACAATGACTTGCACCCTCTGTCCCACTGGGGAACCAGGCTCTCCCCCTTCATTGCCGCTTGGGAGAATATCACCACGGACTCCTGGGCCTTGACCATAGTAAGGATGGGTTATGTTATAGAGTTTGCATCAACTCCTCCATATAATCCTCCATTGTCCACTCCACCCATCCCGGCTCTCCTGCAAGAAGTCGACTCTCTACTCTCCAAATCTGCAATAGAACTGGTTCACAATACACATACCCCGGGATTCCATTCCCGATACTTCACTGTTCCCAAGTCGGACAGCTCCCTTCGCCCCATCCTGGATCTCCTGGAACTCAATTCTTACTTCACCTACCGCAGGTTCCGTATAGCCATGATTCCTACAATCATCTCCCTTCTGCAAAACAACCAGTGGTTCATTTCCATCGATCTCAAGGATGCATATTACCACATCACTATTGGACCTCAGCATCGTCATTTCCTCCGTTTTCAAATAGCATACAACACCTACCAGTTTCGCACACTTCCTTTTGGACTGGCATCTGCGCCCCGGGTGTTCACCAAATGCATGGCCCCGGTGGTAGCAGCCCTGCAACAACAAAATATTCAAATTTTTCTGTATTTTGACGATTGGCTTGTGGTGGCTCACGACCCACAATCCCTCCTCAGAGACCTTCACACGGTCATCACCCTTCTCTCCAATCTGGGCCTGCAGGTGAACTATGACAAATTGAAGCTCACCTCCTCCAAAACCATAGAATTCCTGGAGATCCTCTTCGACTCCATGTGATCCAAGATCTTCCTTCCCCAACGCAGAACCCAGGCCATCCTGGACTTGTCGGCCCACCTGCTCTGCCACCCTACCCAATCAGCATGCACGGTGCAGTGCCTGCTAGGACAGATGGTCTCCACCACCCATGTCCTCCCTCACGCCAGGCTATGAGCCAGACCTCTCCAGCACTGGTTTCTCTCCGTATTCTCTCCCCATGAGGACTCTCTCGCCGTCAAACTGACGCTTCCGCCTCCGGTTCTGCACTCCCTTCTACGGTGGACGGACATGGCCAACCTCATCATTGGCTCCCCCTTCCATCCTCCCCCTCCAGCCCTCCTACTCACCACGGATGCATCCCTGGACGGTTGGGGTGCCCATGCCAATGATCACAACATCCACAGCATCTGGACCCCAGCAGAAGCCTCCCATCATATCAGTTATCTCAAACTCTTAGCAATATTCAAAGTCTTGAAGGCCTTCCTTCCACTGATACGGGGCTCCCATATCCTTGTCCAGACGGACAATACTACCGCCAAAGCTTACCTGAACAGGCAGGGCAGCACCTCTTCCACCCCCCTCCTGTTCCTGTCCATGGACCTATGGCTTTGGTGCATTCACCACGATATCACGCCTCTGGCGGTTCACATACAAGGACAGGACAATGTCACAGCGGACAGGCTGAGCAGGACCCCAAAAACATCTCACGAGTGGCAGCTACATCCCCCGACACTATGCTCCCTCTTCCGCCGTTGGTTCCTCCCAGAAATAGACCTCTTTGCGTCAGAAGCAAATGTGCAATGCCACCAATATTGTTCCAGGTCTGGGATCAGACCCAACTCCCTGGGAGACGTGTTTACCCTGCCTTGGACAAACCGCTTTGTCTACGCCTTCCCTCCAATCCCTCTACTTCCTCGAGTCCTTCAGAAGATCTCCCAGGACCTCCCACGCTGCATTCTCATCGCCCTGTGGTGGCCCAGGTAGCCCTGGTTTCCCCAACTCCTTCGTCTATCCAACCGTCAATACCACCGCTTCCCAAACGTCCCTCATCTCCTCTCCATGCAGAACGGTTGCCTCCTCCATCCGGACCTACAACGTCTCCACCTCACAGCCTGGCACATAGTCCCGCCCTCCCGGCGGACCTCCTATGAATAGTCCAGGCCTCTCACGCAAATCCTCCACTGTCTCCTCTTACTCCCACAAGTGGACCCGGTTTCAAACCTATCTAAACGAAAGAGAAATTCCCCTGCACTTTGTTTCTATAGAACATATTTGTGCCTACTTGCTATCCCTCAAGCAGGCCGGACTTAAGATCCTGTCCTTGCGGGTCCACCTGGCAGCCATAGTGGCTAATTCTCCTATTTCCACACCCTCGTGGTTCCAGCATCCCACTGAAGCGCTTCCTTAAAGGTCTCACTCACCTTTATCCAGATCCTCCGGTCATGGCCCCAGCCTGGAACCTGACCTTGGTCCTCTCTTCGCTGATGAACGCTCCCTTCTAACCCATGGCTACAATCTCTCTCGACCTCCTTTCCTGTAAGGTGGCCTTACTCACGGCTATCACCTCGGCCAGACGAGTCATTGAACTCAGGGCTCTTAGAGTTGACCCCCCTTATCTCGCCTTCCACAAGGAAAAGGCCGTCCTGCGGCTGGATATTGCCTTTCTTCCGAAAATAGTCACTTCGTTCCATCGTTCCCAACCTATCTCCTTACCTGCATTCTTCGCTCAACCGACAAAGGCGGCCGAACACCGCCTCCACACTTTGGACATCCGTAGGGCGCTTGCCTTCTACGTCGACGGCCCCTCTGCCTTTCGGATCTCCAATTCTCTCTTTGTGCTCCATTCTGGCCCTAACAAGGGCAAACGGGCCTCTGCTCAGACTATATCCAGATGGGTGGTCCGCACCATCTCTCTGGCATACCAGATCGCCAAGAAACCTCCTCCACCCTCTCTTAAAGCACATTCGACAAGGGCGGTTGCGGCATCTACTGCTTTTGACAGATCTATTCCTCTAGATGTCATCTGCCAGGCGGCTACGTGGGCATCGAAGCACTCCTTCATACACCATTACGCCCTGGATGTCCAAGCCAGAAAAGACACGATGTTTGGCAGGGCGGTGCTACAATCCATCTTCGCCGGATCCTGCCTCCAGGTGAGCATGGCATGGGTGCAGCTTGCTATGCACCCATTCGTGTGAAGCACAGAGACCACGTCGAAGAACGACAGGTTGCTTACCTGTAACTTGGGTTCTTCTAGTGGTCATCTGTGCTCTTACACGCCCACCCATAGTCTCATCTCCTAATGTCTTTTCTGCTAGTCTCTTTCAGATTGTGGACTAAGAAGACTGGAGAGGGAAGCCTGCGCAGCTGCCTATATACCAAGGGGGCGGGGTTACCGCCAAAAAGCAGTTATCTAGCTTGGAAGCTCCGATGTGTTCTCTGCGCAGGCTCAAAGCCCATTCGTGTAAGAGCACAGATGACCACTAGAAGAATCCAGGTTACAGATAAGCAACCTCTCATTGCGTTTGGCAAGACCTGTCACAATTACCTATTTGCATATACTCAAAACTGTGGTTGGCAAGGGATGACTGTAGACAGTTTTACTTAGTAGGTAATAACAAGTACTATAGGCAGTATTCAGAATTCTGCAATCATAATTTAAACAAAATTGGGTTAGGAAGGGGTGTGTGTGTGTGTGTGTGTGTGTGTGTGTGTGTACGTACTGAATCCAGTTTCTGATAAGTTACTTTTATGTACTTCTCCAAAGTGCATTATTTTTTGATAAGTGCACTATTCACTTACTAATTCAAGGGAAATATTTACATTTTGCTGATCTAAATGTTTTCAAATATAATTTTGACAAAATTTGGGGGTGCTGGGGGAGGGCCTCAGAAAGGAAAAAGTCCTGGTAATTTTAAGGTTGTGGGCGTGAAATGTACTTGGCCAAAATAATTTTAAGTTGGGTGGTCCACTTCATCTTTTTTTTTCTTTACAGAAAATGCACCTTTGTGGATGATGACGGCAGCAAGAACACTTCAAGCACTGCTGCCGCCTACCACCCACAGAGATGGATTATTTTCTGTGAAAAAGAAACAGATTGGTAAGCCCCACCATAGAAAATGCAACTACATATAATGGGGCCCCTTGAAACTACTGAGATTCATCCCACTCTCGTAAGTATCCTGATATTTTTTCCAAAATTACTATGGAATATTGGAGTTATTCCTAAGTGGAGTTATTCCTTTTCTCTCCCCTGCCCCCACTGCTCTGAATTCATTAATAAACTACCACCAGGTCCTTATCTAATCAAAATGCACTTGGGAGGAATGCATTACAATAGTACATCGGAAGTGGACTTCAGCATACAAAAAGGGCTTTCATAACTCAGCTTGGTTACATTGTTGTTAAAAGCAGCATTCTGAATATTATCCACATATTTGCTTTTGTTTATTTGATTTATTGCATGTTTTCTATAATAGTTACTGAAATTAAGGATCTTAATATTAAGTAATACCTTAATATTTGTAATAACTTGCCTATATTAAATATTTTTTGTTTTGAGGAAAATGTAACTTTTGAATCCTATATTTTGTGTATGGGTGCTGAAAAATTTCTTACATTGGTCATCGCTTTAAGTAGCTTGACAATCCCTAAGACAAATCATGATTTTTAATTTGAGATGCAGACAGTTGATAGATGATTAAGCAGCCCCATTGCTGCTGAGTTCAATTTCTATCCAAGTTGAGCCCAGCAGCCTTTATGGTCAATGTGCGCTTCCACTTCTTTGTTGAGTCAGTCTATTACTTTTCAAAGCCCTCTGCCACATTTGGGCCTCTATCTCACTGATCTTTAAAACATGGTATGGCCACAAGTGGCTCTGCTTCCTCTCAAATATGGCAGAATCATGAATGCCACCATCTGAGACCTTTGTGCTTGCTTTTTTAACATTGTGGATAACTCTAGCAGTTTCCCTAGGGAGGCTTTCTAGGATAAGCTATGAGAAACCTGGATGATGCTGATGTCCTACTAAAGTACAAGAATGCTTTAGAAATTGGGCTGAAGATTTGCCCTTATACTACTGGCAATTTTGAACACGTTGGAAATGCTTAACTGAATTGTCAAGGACTTCAGCCAGGAGAGTGATCGTCTGGTTATTGTTACCTTTGGGGTTAAGCAGGCTTAGGCCTGGCTAGTACTGGGTGCAATACTAGCAGGAGAATGTATATACTCTGAGCTCCTTGGTAGAATACAAATGTGTTTTAACAACAACAACAAAAGACCTTTAACAGTTGCAAGCTGCTTTGTTGTGAGAAGTGCTAGAAAGAGATTCTACTTTCCAGAATTTTGGGCATAAGCTTTGTACGTGTCCTCCTGTGTTAGGAGTTGTTCTGCACTCCCATTGATTTAAGGAGATTTATTCATGATTAGGATAAAATGAAATAAGATCAGACGTCTCTAAATTTAATTGGGATTATTTGCTTTAATGGTACCAGTTGTGACCTAGGCTGTACTTCCCTGTGGGTTTTGTGAATGTGAATGTGGGGTTTGACTATGTTGTCCTGTTTGGATACCTGTTATGTAAACTTCCTTTTTTTCTTTTTCCAAACAGAAAGATGCCAGCCAGCCTGCTGAATGCAAACAACAATAAGGAAATACCACTTCAGAGTGATATTTGAACAACCTGTAACAAATATTTGGATACCTGGCCTGCAGTTCAGGATATTCCATTGCTGCAGCACAATCTTATTAACAACGCTTAAAACTAAATTGTTTTCAGATGCATGATTTTCACTAACTTTTTTCTTATTTTTGCTTAACTTGTACAGTGGCAACTTAATGCATTTGAGAAATATGAGGTTTAATTAAAGCACACTCTACAGCCTTTGGTACACTGTAGCTCAGTTGTCTCAGTAGGCTTTCCAGTTTAAATTTTAAAAAAAACAAGCAAACTACTTTGCCCTTCTGAAAAACTTGTCCTCACAATAAAGTAATTTTTTCTAAATTATTGTGGAATAGTGCACACGAGAATATATTAAATGAATGAAATCCTTACAATAACAAAAAACAAAGCAATATGATTTCTGCTAGCTCTTACTCCCTTAAAAATAACATGTTCCTACAATCTACCAATCAGACTAGCGCTATAGAGAAGCTTGAAATATTATCATCTCCAGTAAAGGCAATTGAAGTAACATTTCCGTTATCTTCTTGGAAGGAGGTGATGTTCGAGAGATACTTAGTTGTTCACCTTATTTATTCATGTTTGTAAGTACTTTGAACTAGTGCTTTTAATAGTTTTAAATATACTTGAAAAATATTTTCCTGTTTATAAAATATGGGTACTTGTACAAGGAAAACTCATACTCGGCTCACAGAATGGATATTTATCAAACATTTCAGAATGACGAATTGGGAAAGAAAGGCCTCATGGTTCAATAGTGGTTGGAAGTGGGTTGCAACACAAAACTGTATCACTAGCCTAGTTTAGCCTCTTGTGCTGGCCCTGTTCAGGCAGTCTTCCCAGCTGTAGCTCAGGATTAGACAACCTGCAGCTCATTTACTCCCTCCCCCTCTCTTGTGTGAGACTTTGCTGCTGTCCAAACCATTGTTTGTTGTGATATCTGAATTGACAAACTGTGGTTTGCACTTGCCTCCAAACCAGAATTGGAAGCCCACTTCACACTCTAGCAACTACACTCTAGCAACTGCAATCAGCAAATGGTTTGGTTATTAGGACATTATGGCAAGCTGGTTTCCAACACTATATGAAAAGTGAAGTGAAAAGTGAAGCTTCTCATAAAAGGGGATGAGGAAAGAACGTTTTGGATCCTGGAAATAAGGATTGTCTTAACCAGTCCTATGAGGTTGTTGGCACTGAAATGGAAAAATAGAAATTAAACTATAAATGAGTTGGTAGTTCTGATATTTTATTTGCAATATTCAAATTACTCTGTTCCACAATTCCTTGGTTTTTAAATCTCCAAAATCCTTCAGAAAGTCCGTTCAGAACTACAGGTCCACATTTCTTAAATATACAATTCCAGTTTCTGGCAACAGTTCATTAGTAATTGTATGAATGCTGTTACCAGGCATGTAGAGAGTGCTCCAGCCTTACCTTATACATTTGTAACTTAATACAGTGTTTTCAATTTGTACAGAATAGTTAGAATATTCTATTAAAGTTGTGAAACATGAATTATGTTGTCCTGTCAGTTTTTCTATTAATAAAACACTTGATGTTTGTGCATAGTGGAGTCTAGACTTTGGGCAGAGCAGGATGCTGTCAATGGAAGCTCCTTCTGCAAGCAGAAGGTAATGTTGCATTTATGGGATGAGCTTCCAGTAGCAAAATGCCACTCCACTATAGGTTTGGATGCAGTCCTAGTGTGGGTGTGACTAAACACAGTACTTACTAAGGCATATGCAAATGGAACCCTTCCATTCAGACATGGGGGAGAAGCCATTTTTGCTGACCCTCCCCTTCCCTCTGTAGCCTCCTGTGTCCCTCAGGTTCCCACAGCCCTTTGGGATTTTCGGCAAGCACGGGGCTGCAGTGGGAAGTGATTGCTGAAAATCATTGCTCCTTCCATGTGCAGGTGGATTAATTCCACTTGTACGTGATTTATTCAGAATGCTATATTTTAAAAATCTGCATTAGGTGCTCTATTGGTGTTAAACAGTCACTATGCAAAATGCACAACTTGAGTGCTTTTGAGCTCCGTTGCTTCAGGACACTGAAGATGTTGAGAAGTTGCTCACATGGGGCTGCCCACATTGTACTGCTGCAGTAATGTGTGTGTTTTTAACCTGCTAATCTAGTAATTCAGTTAGTAGCATGAGTTAGACTGAAACACAATGAGTTTTATACATGGCTGAGGCATGCACACATCTGTTCTCTTCAGATCTCATTGGAATTAATGTAGTAATATAATTTGGGAACTGTGAACATCTCCAAGACACTGGTCAGGGTGTGGCCTTCCAGATCCCTTGTCTGTCTGTTTTCATAGCAAAACCAAACACTCTGTCTCAAGGCCCTCTGTGAAGTTTATCTCAGACTTGCTTGCTTCTGGTCTATGTAAATAATAATCTCCCTCGAGGCTTTATCCTTTCACCCATTATCTCAGAACTTGAAAATGGCGTCTTGAATTTTCTTCAGAAGTGAATTTGTAATCAATCCAACTCTTAGAATAAACGTTGCATGCTCTATACACCATCTCAGGGTCGTGACTGCTACAGGCCTCCCATCTGACTCCTTAATAGTGTATGCAACACCTTAACTTCACCTTTGATACAACATTGGATGCTACTGGACCATAGTTATAGATAACAAGTTCTAGTAAGAAATAATCAGCCTACTTTCCTTTCACTATCTCTCCATCAGGTTAGATCTCTTGCGCTTCAAAGGTATATGCATCCGCCATCTTGGATTGGGGTGGGTGATGACATGACAAGCTACACCACTGGGGCATCCCTGTGTCTATTCAGCTGTAGCAAATTTGGTTCAGATCAGTTACTGTCCACAAGTTAGTGCACCTGTGCCTCCAAAGTTTACATGTCAGCCATCTCGAATTGGGGTGGATGATATCATCACAATCTTTGCCATTGAGGTGTCCCTACAGCTGTAGCAAGTTTGATTCAGATCAGTTAAGCAGTTCACAAGTTAGCTCACTTGTGCTTCAAAGGTTTCTGGTTCTGCCATCTTGAATCAGGGCATATGACATCACAGACTACACAACTGAGGTGTCCCTTTGTGTCACTCACTACAACTGTACCTAATTTGGTTCAAATCAGTTAGTCCACAAGTTAGCCCACATGTGCCTCAAGAGTCTGCCATCTTGGATTGGGGTAGATGACATCACAAACTACACCATTGAGGTGTCCCTATGTGTCCCTACAAATTTGGTTCAGATTGGTTAAGCAGTTCACAAACTAGTCCACTTGCGCCTCTAAAGTTTACGCACCGTCTAGAACAGGGAGATCAACATCGTCTCTAGAGTTCCGACCCTGCACAACAAGTACCTCCGTCTTATCTGGATTCAGCTTCAGTTTATTCTCCCTCATCCAGCCCATTAGTGCTTCCAGGCAGGCATTTAGGGAGGATATGCTAGTTCCTGAAGAAGTTGACATGGAGAAGTAGATCTGGGCGTCATCAGAATACTGGTAACAACCAGCTCCAAATCCCTGATGATCTCTCCCAGCGGTTTCATGTAGATGTTAAAAAGCATTGGAGAGAGTATGAAGCCTTGAGGGACACCATACTTAAGCTCAGATTTTGAAGAGCAACAATCTCCAATCGACACCATCTGGAATCTGTCCAAGAGGTAGGAGCAGAACCACTGTAAAACAGTGCCTCCCACCCCCAACCCCCTCAGACATTCCAGAAAGATACTATAGTCGATAGTATTGAAAGCTGCCAAGAGATCCAAGAGGACCAACAGAGTCACACTTCCTCTGTCCATTGCCAATTGGAGATCATCCATCAGGCCGACCAAGGCAGTCTCCACCCCATAGCCCGCCCGAAAACCAGTTTGAAATGGGTCTAGATAATCAGTTTCCTCCAAGACCGCCTGGAGCTGAGAGGCCACCACCCTCTCAATTACCTTGCCCAGCCATGGGAGGTTGGAAACTGGCCTATAATTGCTCAACTGAGGAATCTAATGCAGGCTTCTTTAGAAGAGGTCTAATGATTGCCTCCTTAAGACAAGGAGGCATCCTGCCCTCCCTCAGAGAAGCATTTATGATTTCTACCAGGCCGCTTACAACAGCCTCCCTTCTAGATAGAACAAGCCATGTTGGACAAGGATCAAGAGGACAAGTGGTAGGCCTCACTGCTCCAAGCAGCTTGTCTACATCATCAGGAGTCACAAACTGAAATTGATCCAGTCGAATCGTATAAGAGGAGTTGTCGGACACCAGTTCAGACATCAAATTAATTGTGGAGTCTCCATCTAGGTCGGCTGAATCCGAGAGATTTTTTTCTGTGAAAAATCCATTAAACACACCACAGCGGGTAACTGATGCCTCCAAATTCTGGTTCAAGGGAGAGGGAGCAGATACTAGTCCCCTCACAACCCTGAACAACTCCGCCGGACATGAATTCACAGAGGCAATACGGGCAGAAAAGAACCGCTTCTTTGCCGCACGTATCGCCTGAGCATAGATCTTTAAATGTGCTCCATGTCATAATCTGTTGGACTCAAGTCGAGTTTTTCTCCACTTGTGCTCCAGTCGCCTACCTTGCCGCTTCAGCCCCCGTAGATCTTCCGTATACCAAGGGGCCAATTTTGAAGCAGGTTGGAAGGTACGCTTAGGAGCAATCGTGTCTACTGCCCTGGTGAGCAAGTTGTTCCAGTTCTCAACCAGGGCATCAACAGGATCACCAGCAGAGCCAACATTAAATCCCTCCAGGGCGTCTTGGAATCCTACCGGATCCAGTAACCTCTTTGGGCAGACCATTCTAATAGGCCCCTCGCCCCTGCGGAGGTGGGAAGTGGTTGTAAGTCCAACCTTAACCAGATGGTGATCTGACCATGACAATGGGGAAATCGTAGGAGTCCCCACCCACGGAACACCACCCTGATCAGAATAAAAGACCAAATCAAGCGTGTGACCTGCAATATGCGTCGATCCAGAGACCGTTTGGGATAGGCCCATAGTTGTCATGGCCGCTATGAACTTCTGAGCTGCCCCGGACGAATTGGTCCCAATATGAACATTGAAGTCCCCCAGCACCAAAAGTCTGGGAGACTCCAGCGCAAGTTCTGTGACCAAGTCTGTGAGGTCAGTAAGGGATTCCGCTGGGCAGCAGGGCAATCTGTACACCAGCAGAAGTCCCAATCTATCCCTGGTCCCCAAACTCAAGTACACACATTCGATATGGTCCGATACCCTAACAGGGACCCTGGTAAGGGAGATGTTATCCCTATAGACCACAGCCACTCCACCTCCCCGCCCACGTCCCCTCACCTGCTCCTCTACAGAATATCCTGGAGGGAGAAGCTGGGACCAAACTGGACCACTAGCCTCCCCCAACCAAGTCTCAGTAATACATACCAGGTCGGCCCCTTCATCCATGATCAAATCATGGATGAGTCCTGGTTTATTTTGGACCGACCTGGCATTGCAGAGGAGCAAGGTAAGGTTATGTGGGATGTTGGCAGTGCTCCCTGAGGTCAAAGAGCTGTCAGGACAGCTGGAAAGGGGGACAGCTATTAGATCTCTGACCACCCTTCCCCTGGAGCAGCCTGCTGACCTGCCAGCGTTTCTTCTTCTATTCCCCACCACCACAGGAATAGCTGTCCCACCTTCAACGAAGGCACTCCCTGGCTCCCCATCTCCAGACAAACCCACACACATTACAACTTCAACCCATCCTCAGCACAACTTAAAACTGATTGAACAGAAGCCCCACTATTGAATGCCTCCCTCTATACAAATGGTTGGACAGAGTGTTCAGCCCTCGCCCTCGTTTCTCCCTTGAAGTGGCTCCCCCAGAGGGGCAACCCCCTTTGGTGTTGCCCCTTCGGTGGCAAACCAGGAAAAACTGCCCAGGCACCCTTACAGCCCCAGTCCTGCAAAGCCTCTCCGCAAGCAGTCCTGTGGGGAGGCAGATAGCAACCAGGGAGGGCAGAAGAGAAGAGGCAAGCACCCCAGTCTCACACCCTGGGGGAGATGGAATCCTCTTCTCCTCTTCTCCAGCAAGCTGAGTTAGGCAGTCCACAAATTAGCCCGCTTGCACCTCAGATGTTCATGTGGCCGCCATCTTGAATGGGAGTGGATGACATCATCACCCACCATGCCGTTAGGGCAGGCCTGCACAACTCAAATGACCTGGCGGGCCGAAACCAACCGTGACTTAGTTCATGGGGGCCGAGGTCAATTCCTAGAAGGCTGATTATTAGAGTAACACTTAATATCAACCAATCAACCAATCAACTGAATTAAAGTGAAATGAATTAAAAATGAATTTAATCAAAATTTAACTTTTGATGTTCTGGCAGGCCAAGTTTGATATAAATTAACATGAAATAAGTTGAATTAAAATTCATTCTAATAATATAAATATTATACAATCTGTACAAAAATAAAATGCATTGTTCTTCCTTTCCACCTCTGCCAAATCATCACACAAAACATGGAACACTTTTAAGGGGGGAAAAATTGAGAACCTCTTCTCATAATTTTGGAAAAGAAGGGAGAAGGGGAAAGAAAGATGGAAAGGATGCAGCAGGAGGCTTAGCCTGAGAGAGAGAGAGAATGGAGCAGTCTTGGTGGGAGAGAGAGAGAGAGAGAGAGAATGGAGCAGTCCTGGTGGGAGAAAAAGAGAGAGAGAATGGAGCAGTCTTGGTGAGAAAGAGAGAGAGAGAATGGAGCAGTCTTGGGGGGGAGAGAGAGAATGGAGCAGTCTTGGTGGGGGGGGAGAGAGAGAGAGAATGGAGCAGTCTTGGTGGGAGAAAGAGAGAGAGAGAGAATGGAGCAGTCTTGGTGGGGGAGAGAGAGAGAGAATGGAGCAGTCTTGGTGGGGGAGAGAGAGAGAGAATGGAGCAGTCTTGGTGAGAAAGAGAGAGAGAGAATGGAGCAGTCTTGGTGGGGGAGAGAGAGAATGGAGCAGTCTTGGGGGGAGAAAGAGAGAGAGAATGGAGCAGTCTTGGTGGGAGAGAGAGAGAGAGAGAATGGAGCAGTCTTGGTGTGTGTGTGAGAGAGAGAGAGAATGGAGCAGTCTTGGTGGGTGGGTGAGAGAGAGAGAGAGAATGGAGCAGTCTTGGTGGGAGAGAGAGAGAGAGAGAGAGAATGGAGCAGTCTTGGTGGGATAGAGAGGGAGAGAGAGATAGAGAGAGAGACTTAACTGCGCAGGCGCACCTCACAGTTGGGAAGCAACACTGGGCCAAATAGCAGACCCGAGTGTCACTCTGGTTTCTGCCACTGTGCGCCACTGCTGCCGTGGGGGAGGGTAAGGAAGAACACCTGCACCCCCGCAGCCATCTCCTCGGCCGTGCAGCGGCTAGAATTTTTTTGGGGTGTGTGTTTTTTAAGCAGCAGGGGGAGGAAGAGGTAATAGCCCCGGGGGCCAGGAAAAAAGGCCTCGCGGGCCGCATCCGGCCCCTGGGCTGCATGTTGTGCAGGCCTGTGTTAGGGCATCCCTATGTGTCCCTATACAGTGGGTATAGGAAAGAATCACCCGCTTTGATAGACCTTAAGTTCTGGTTCCCTTACATCCTGAAATGAAAACACAAAGAAAATTCCCTTCACCAGCTGTACTTATCCAATGCAACCTATAACATCGAACTGAAAAACATCACAATTACAGTCCAGAAAAAGTGTCAGAAATAAAAAACAAGAATTACTGAGATTGAAAAAGGATCACCCCCCCCAATGTCAATATTTTGTTGAACCACCTTTTGCTTTAATAACAGCCTTGAGTCTGTTGGGATACTTCTCTATCAACCTTGCACATCTAGACGGAGCAATATTTGCCCACTCCTCCATACAGAACTGTTCAAGTTCGGTCACATTGGATGGTAGGTGTTGGTGGACTGCTATCCTCCCTGGATCCGGTCGGCCCTCCAAACTGGATGGAAGAGCAAGGAGGAAACTGGTAAGAGAGGTTACCAAGAGGCCAATGGCCACTCTGAAGGAGTTAAAGGACTTCATGGCAAAGAGTGGTTGTTCTGTGCATGTGACAACAATTTCACGAGCGCTCCACAGATGTGGCTTGTTCGGGAGGGTCGCAAGGAGAAAGCCACTTCTCAAGAAAGGGCACATTAAAGCTCGTTTGAGCTTTGCCAGAAGGCACCTTGAAGATTCTGATGCCAATTGGGAAAAGGTCTTATGGTCAGATGAGACCAAGATTGAACTATTTGGCCTCAACACCAAACAGTACACCTGGCATAAATCCAGCGCAGCTCACCATCCACAACACACCATACCTACAGTGAAGCATGGAGGTGGCAGCATCCTGTTTGGGGGTGTTTCTCTGCCTCAGGGACTGGGGCTTTCGTTAGGGTAGAAGGAAAAATGGATGGGGCAAAATACCGTCAGATTCTGGAAGAAAACCTGCTACCCTCTGCCAGACAGTTGAGGATGGGCAGAAGATTCACCTTTCAACATGACAACGATCCAAAGCACACAGCAAAATTGACCACACAGTGGCTGAAGGAGAAAAAAGTGAACGTCCTCATGTGGCCCAGTCAGAGCCCAGACCTAAATCCCATAGAAAATCTGTGGAGAGATTTGAAGATAACAGTCCACCAACACCTACCGTCCAATGTGACCGAACTTGAACAGTTCTGTATGGAGGAGTGGGCAAATATTGCTCCGTCTAGATGTGCAAGGTTGATAGAGAAGTATCCCAACAGACTCAAGGCTGTTATTAAAGCAAAAGGTGGTTCAACAAAATATTGACATTGGGGGGGTGATCCTTTTTCAATCTCAGTAATTCTTGTTTTTTTATTTCTGACACTTTTTCTGGACTATAATTGTGATGTTTTTCAGTTGGATGTTATAGGTTGCATTGGATAAGTACAGCTGGTGAAGGGAATTTTCTTTGTGTTTTCATTTCAGGATGTAAGGGAACCAGAATTTAAGGTCTATCAAAGGGGGTGATTCTTTCCTATACCCACTGTAGCTGTAGCAAATTTGGTTCAAACCAGTTAGGTGGTTCACAAGTTAGCTCACTTGGGCCTCAAATGTTTATGTGTCCTCCATCTTGGATTGGGGTGGATGACATCATCACAAACTGCTGTTGAGGTGTCCCTACAACTGTACCCAATTTGGTTCATATTGGTCCAGGCGTTGCAAAGTTGAGGGGGGGGGAATACACAAACGGATGTGCGCACACACAGAATGCGAGGTGATCTCATAAGCCTACAAGATCCTAGGCAAAATAGCTACAAAGCTGAGACCAGAAAATGTCCTGGTTACCAACTAGAAGAAATCCTCAATAGCAGGCACTCTTCCACGCATCTCTCAGCCTAACCTACTTCACAGGGTTGTTGTGAAAGAGAAACTCAAGTATGTAGTACACTGCTCTGGGCTCCTTGGAGGAAGAGCGGGATATAAATGTAAAATAATAATAATAATAATGAATAATAATAATAATAATAATTAATAATAAGAAACAACAACAACAACAAAAGTATTCACAGGAGTAGAGCTGGAAGAACTGAAAAGAGCAACACAGGCTCAAGATATGGAAGAAGAATTACCACCAACTGAAGAAATTGCTCAGGCACAGGTGGAGGAGGTGTTGGAAATAGAGGATGCCACTGTTGCTGAACTGTTTCAAAATCAAAACCAGGCAACCTCCCCTTTGCCTTTACCTCAAAAGCCCAAATGTCGTTTAACAGAAAAGCAACAAGAACTAAAGCAAAAAATAACTGAGCACATAAACCAAACAACCACCAGGGTTCGACTTCCAGCTCTAAAAACAGTTGCCAAAAAACAAACTTACTCAGGCATTAAAAGATGTCAATGCTGCACTTGCAGAAATAACAACCAATAATTTGCAAGAAACAAACCAACTAATGTACAGTGCAGGAACAATAACAACACAAGAGCTCCGATATAAGATCAGTGGACCTGTAAAAAAAGAAAGCAGTACATCATCTAAATGGAAGATTAGATTAGAAAATGAAATCTCCAGGCTTAGATCAGATGCTAGTAAATTGAAAGATATGAAAGACAAGAAGCTGAAGAATGAAAACACCAAACAGTATCTCATCCAAAAATACTACCTAGATTCAAGGAAAATTAGAGAAGTCCTGGAAATAATAAAGCAGCAAATAACAGCAGTGTCAAAGAAGATTAGCAGATACGAAGCCAGAATCACATAACACAGGCAGAATCTCCAATTCCAGTCGAATCAGAGACATTTCTACCAAAGCACAGAAGGAGAAACTGCAAGAAACGTAGAAAAACCAAATAAAGAAGAAACAGTGCAATTCTGGGGGAAATTATGGGACAATCCAATAGATTATAATTAAAAAAGCAGGCTGGATGAAAGAGGTCAAAAAATGTAACCATCACATGCAAGATCTAATAATAACACCAGAATTAATAAGTGAAAGAGCAAAGAAAATTAAAAATTGGACTGCTCCAGGCGATGATGAACTGCATGGCTTTTGGTTTAAACACCTAACAAGCCTTCATAAACAACTATCAAAACAGTTCAATCACATTTTGCAAGGAGGTGATATTGAACAATGGCTAACAACTGGGAAAACTCATCTCATCATGAAAGACCCAGCAAAAGGTGCAGTTCCAAGTAATTATAGACCGATAACCTGTCTGCCAACCATGTTCAAATTATTAACTGGAATAATAGCAGATGAAGTGATGCAACACTTATTAACTAACAAACAGCTTCCAGTTAAACAGAAAGGAAATTGCCCAAACACCAGAGGCACAAAAGACCAGCTGCTGATTGACAAAATGATTTTAGAAAATTGCAAGAGAAGAAAAACCAATCTAAGTGTTGCATGGATTGACTACAAGAAAGCCTTCGATTCATTGCCTCACACATGGATACTAAAATGTTTAGAAACAACTGGTGTCAGCAAAAACATTCAGATATTTATAAAAAAGTAATGAGCATGTGGAGTACACAGTTAATAATCAATGGCGAGACACTTGGACAGGTTAGCATTAGAAGAGGCATTTTCCAAGGGGACTCACTATCCCCTCTGTTGTTTGTAATTGCCATGAACCCACTTTCACAAATACTAAACAAAACAGGCCTTGGATACCAAACATCTAAAACATCAAGTAAAATCAACCATCTGCTGTACATGGATGATCTGAAATTGTATGCAAAGTCCCAGTCAGAAATCGAATCACTGCTAAACACTGTCCGTATATTTAATATAGCTATAGCAATGGAGTTTGGACTAGACAAGTGTGCTGCATTAATAATGAACAGAGGGAAAATAAGAAAAACAGAAGGAATAGAACTACCCAATGGAAGCAAGATCAAGAACCTGGAAGAGAAAGAACATTACAAATACTTGGGCATTCTCCAGGCTGATAACATCGCACACACTGAAGTTAAAAGAAAAATGGGAAGTGAATACTTCAGGAGAGTTAGAAAAATCCTCAAGTCCAAACTCAATGGCGGGAACACCATACAAGCCATAAACACCTGGGCTATACCTGTTATCAGATACACTGCAGGAATAATAGACTGGACCCAGGCAGAGCTAGAGACGCTAGATCATAAGACCAGGGAAATCATGACCATTAATCATGCTCTGCAACCCCGCAGTGAAGTAGATAGGCTATACCTCCCTCGCAGTTCTGGTGGAAGAGGAATGCTGCAAGTCCATTAAACAGCAGAGGAGGAGAAAAGAGACCTTGAAGAATATATAAGGGACAGTGAAGAAGATGCACTTCAAATGGTCAATAACGAGAAACTATTCAACACCAATGAAACAAAGAAGGCCTACAAGAAAGAACAAGTCAAGAACCAAGCAGAAAAATGGAGAAATAAGCCCCTGCATGGTCAATATTTGCACAATATAAGTGGAAAATCAGACGTCACCAAGACCTGGCAATGGCTTAAGAATGGCAACTTGAAGAAAGAACCAGAGGGTTTAATACTGGCTGCACAAGAACAGGCACTAAGAACAAATGCGATAAGAGCAAAAGTAAAAAAATCCACAACAAACAGCAAGTGCCACTTTTGTAAAGAAGCAGATGAAACAGTGGACCACCTAATCAGCTGTTGTAAAAAGATCGCACAGACTGACTACAAACAAAGGCATGACAAGGTAGCAGGGATGATACACTGGAACATCTGCAAAAAATACAAGCTACCTGTAGCCAAAAATTGGTGGGACCATAAAACTGAAAAAGTTGAAGAAAATGAAGATGTAAAAATATTATGGGACTTCCGACTACAAACAGACAAACATCTGCACACAATACACCAGATAGAACTGTAGTCGAGAAGAAAGAAAAACAAGTCAAAATAATCGACATAGCAATACCAGGGGATAGCAGAACAGAAGAAAAAGAAATAGAAAAAATCACCAAATACAAAGATCTACAAATTGAAATTGAAAGAAATATGGCAGAAAAAGACCAAAATAATTCCAGTGGTAATTGGCGCCCTGGGTGCAGTTCCAAAAGACCTTGAAGAGCACCTCAACACCATAGGGGCCACAGAAATCACCATCAGCCAATTACAAAAAGCAGCTTTACTGGGAACAGTCTATATTTTGCGATGATATCTATAACAACAGCAACAACATTGACAATAAAATTCAGCCATCCCAGGTCCTTGGGAAGGACTCGATGTCTGGATAATACAAACCAGTCAATATCACCTGTCTGACTGTGTAAATTAATAATAATAATAATAATAATGAAAGGTGGGGTATGAATTTAACAATAAACAAATAAAAATAAAATAAATTGGACTTCTGTGAGACAGGGCTGAACTAACAGGGCTTATGCCAAGCAGACAGAGTGGTAGCTGCAGAGCCAGACCACCACTGAGGTGTGTTGGAAGTGGAATAATAACCTAACAGGAGAGCAATGTCTTGGGCTTCTATGCTTCATACTCTTTTCCCTCTTGCAAATAATGTAACTAGCCAGCATCTCATTGCTGCTTCCGATGCCAGTTTAAATAGAGGTATGCTTGTCTGTGTAGGTTGCCTGATCGTGTTTGTTTGTCTGCTTCTGCAAAATTGACTTGGAGTAGCACACCCCAAATAGCATTCTATGAAGTCCTGAATAAACAAGGATCGTTCTACAAAAAGGAGAGGGAGGGAATGAGACATTTGAGCAAATTACTGCCAAGAAACACATATATTATATCTGATCTCATTCAAGGAGGATGAAGGAAGGACTTGATCCAAGCAGTAAATTTCCATGTTGGGAAGAACTCAGCCATCTGAGATGTGTCAACTATTACATTAAACTTTCCTTGAGACACTAATTTGTCAAGATACAGTCTGGTGATACTTCATCCTTTCTAGGATGATTAGTCTGATGAGTAAATGCATGTTCTTGGTTTCCTGTTTAATCACAAGCACTTTCATAATGCGGCAGAAAAGTTTACCTAGGCTAATTCACAAAGCAATTATAGGAACCCTGATGGACAGTGGAAAGGCTTATTATCCGGTGTTATTATCCAAATGTGTGTGTCTTTCTGCCCTGTTCCTAGTCTCAGAAAAGTGAGCGAGGGGAGAGAGGATGGGCCCAGGTCCAGCTAAGGTTAGCCTAAGGCTCCTATATTCTGCACTTGGGGGCACAATTTAGAACCATGCAAGTTCCTGGAGCTGCTGCTCCTCATGGGCAACAAGGGGACCTGCTTTTTCTCTTTGAAACTGGGCTGTTAAGAGGCCATACGCTGATAGATAGGAAAGTGATCGTCATCATTGGGACAGCTAGCATTTTTTAACACTTCCTTAAAATTTGTAGAGCTTTATAAATATGATTCTAGGGGAAATTATGTAGAACTGTCTCCCCAGGGAAATCTGTCTAGCCCCTTCCTTCTGTTTTAAAAAGCATCAACAGACACTTTTATTCCACAAAGTGTTTGGCTGGTTTTTATTCTGTGTTGGCTCTAATAAAACAGTGACAGGCCTTTAGCTGGTTGGCAAATTTTTAAAGTACTGGCCGGTGAAGAAACAGGCCGAAAAAGAAAGATTCAGAATCAGAGAGATGTTAGGGCTGGAATGGTGACGCCCGGCAGACATATGAAGCATCTTAATAGGCATTTTGGCTCTCTGATGTAACCTGTTGCTGATTTTTAGGAATGCTCTGCTCTCTTCCAGTTTCCTCTAATGCTCAGCTTGTACATTTGTGAAAAGAAACGGTCAGTCTCCACTCCAGGATTTCTATCCTTCCAAGAGAAACAAGAATCCAAGGTGTGCTGTGAATCTCTGGAACTTTTCACCACTCAGACAAGTGAGGCAACCAAAGCACCCTAACGGTAGTATGACTGTGGTGCTTGTATTATTTTATTGTGTGTCTATACTGTTTTATGTTTTTAGTTATATTTTATTTTGGGTATATATAACTTCTGCTAATTGGACAAACACCTTTTAAAGTGGTGGTGCTTACATTTAGCAGGGGACGAACAACTCTACCTATTCAGCCCAGCATAGCATCTTTCCAGTAGCTGTTGGTGTGTGTGTGTGTGCGTGTTGTACGCCCTTTTGAAAGAGAACCATTAAAAGAAATTCTTTTCCTATGTAAACCACTTCAAGAATCGCGTGGTGGTGTTGGTTGTTGTTGAAAAGCAGTATAGAAATAGGTTTTTAAAATCACCATCATATTTGTGCTTAGAGATTTTTTTTTACTCTTATGAATGATTTGTTTTAAAAGGCAGGATAAAAACACATTAAATCAACAGCATGCCAAGTTACTTATTTTGGCATTGGTTTTTAAAGGGAAAGCCACTAATCGAGAGTAAGTGGTTTTTAAAGTCCCCCATGGCCAAGGCTGGTAGATCAGCAAGGAACCAATTCTGCCCTGAAAGATTTCAGACCCCGTGTAAGCCTATCAGGCTCAGTTGTTTCCAGTGCTCCTTATGTCATCACTTAGTGATGCAAATGTCAACCCCAAGGAAGGGCCCAGAAGAAGGGCCTTTCACATCATTGCTTCATTCTGGAATACTTTCTCTCAAATAGTCCCTCACCAGCCACAGTCTCGCCCATATGTGCATACCCTGCCCAGTAATAGAGGGGAGGCACCGCTGCTCCTTTGTTCACCAGCTGCCAGGGACACAAACTGCTTTTTCATTATTAGAGCCATTCGTAACACTGTTAGCATGTGAAATACATAGAACAATGGCAGAGCAAGAGCAAGTGGCAGTATATTGCGTACAAGCAGGGATGCAGCAAGATTGGCATGGGCTCTGGGACAAAAATGTGAAGCCCCCACCCCACCCCTGGCCCCGCTTTCTACAGAGAGGCACGAGGGGGAGAGCAAAGAGCAAACGCTTGCTCAGCCAGTGGGGCCCTCCTCCCTCAGGGGCCCAGGGACATTGGTCACCCCTTATTCAATTGTAGTTGCACTCCTGCTTACAAGCTTTCTCCTTCATATAATATAAGGACTAGAGGAAGATCACTTGAAGTTTACATAGTGGGGGGAAAGAGACAGCATCTACAATTACCTTTTGGTCATAAAGTGGTACCAAGACCAGTGGTGTTCCCAGAGGCCAAACCAGATCTGATGATGGCTGTTCCATGACCAGGATCCAAAGAACTCTGTAGTTAGTAGTTCCATGCTTCCAAGGAGGCTGGTGCCCAGATGCACTGAGCAGCAGCTTTCCATGCCATATAACACAACTCACTTGGAAATGCTAGACATTACAAAAGAAATTTGCAGTGTGGCAAAAGGCAAGGATTCTCAAACTTGAGTCTTCCCCAGAGGATGTTGGACTACAATTCCCATCATCCCCAGTGACCAAAGGCCTTTGGCCATTGTGAATGGGGATGATGGGAATTGTAGGCCAACCTCTGGGTATCCATGTTTTAGAACCCCTGGCCTAAAGGACAGCTCTTTAAAACAAACAACAACCTGCTTGTTAGTCAAGTATTTCCCCGCTGCACCACTTAAGGTATGTCAAAAGTTGACACTCCAGATTATTGTTGCTGTTACAGATTAATGGTGCAAATCCTCCCACATTGTATTCAAGTATAACTGATATGCCTCTCTTCCTGTAATTAAGCCAGAGCCCTCAGAAAATTGTTTTTGATTCTCACAGTGAAGTGGGCTGGCAAAGTCATCCTGCTCCCAACTGCCCTGGGAAACAACAGTCGCCCCAAACATGCCAAGAATATTTATTTCATTTAATAGAGGATGTGTTATGTTTAGTGGGCTTGTCTTATGGAAAACTGCATTTAGCTGATGCCTCTTATTGCTTATCCCTCTGGCAAAGTGTGTGTGGAAGGAATCTTGCTTCACACCAGGAAACCCATTGCATTTTTCAACAGTTCACACAGATTGTCATCCTTACTGGAGTGACAAAAAGCACCATGATGAGAAGTATTGTCTTCTTAATTTAATCCTGTCTTGATAAACAGTGTCTCCCCATCTGGATTTTCTGTTAGAAAGGGGGTGTCATTTTGGCATATCCCAAGTTTGGGTCATAGTTATATGGTTTCCTCTCTGTGTGCAGTACATTGTCAGGAGAACATCCAGATTTAAACTTTGTCAGGAAGAGCACAGAGATCAGTCCCATGAAGGAGGTTTGATGGGAAGCGGGGAAGCAGGCTATGGAAATACTGAAGAGAAGCAGGAAGAAAAATCAATAGGCCGGCCCACAACAGACAATCATTGTTGCAATACTTCATTCATTCATTCATTCATTCGGAGACATGGGGTGGCAGAGGAGAATGAGGTGGCAGTGTGTGATGGACCAGGACTTATTCTATGCTTTCCTGGGATTAACCCTCAGTAGAGAGATTGCTCCTGAAATTGGGATCAGAGCAATCTCTCTACTGAGGGTAGATCCCAGGAAAGCATAGAGTCACCCCCGCCCCCAGTTCATTATGAAGTGGAAGATCAGATAAAGAGATATTTTAAAATGCTTTGCAAAAGATATATGGTTCTTAGGAGGCCGTTTTTAATTAATATAGTGGCATCAGTGTGCATGGTGCTCTGCAAGAGGACAGGCCCCTGTCCTGAGGTGCTTATCATCTAAAATTTGACACTGGGGAGAAAAATGATGCAAAAGATAAATGGAAAGAATATGAATTTATTGCAGTTGCGCATGTTTAGCTTTGGTTAAGCCTGAACTCTATGGGATTAAGCAGTTGTGGCAAAGACTTCATAGGAAAGATAGGATTGAAGAAGGATTTTAAAGAAGTGAGAGAGAGGTGACATCATGAAGGTGTACTTGAAGGCAGTTCAGTGCATAAGGGGTAGAAAGGGCAAGGGCAGAATAACCTGAGAGTGTGTTCTAGGCACAGGAAGTAGCATGATAGATTGGGAGGAAGAAGCCAACTGTAGATGAGCTTGTGAGAAAATAAGGGGGCACAGCAGATGAGATGAGGTGGGTGTACATTTTGAACCCGAGGACTATGACCTTGGGGTGGATCCAGAATTAAGAACAGTGACATGGTCACAGTGACAAGAGATAAATCTCTTCTCAAAAAACTGTGCATGCAATCTTGAAATTGTCCATTGTTTTAATGTCATTGTTTCAGCTATCTTATAAAAAAAAAAATAGAGGGATTATTTCTGAGCTGTGTGAATCTTTTTGTCACAGGGACAAAAGTGGGCAAGAACAGATAATGACAGCTGTCTGGAAAAACAAAGTCATTCCTTTTCATCACCAGGTTCAGTGTTCTGAAAAATGCTTTCCTTGTTGCCTTTACACCTATCACTGCCTTTAAGTATTTCAACACAAAAGCAGCTGGAAATGAACCAAAAGTGGGAGCTGAAAGCCTCTGGGGCTGCCATGAATGTGTGCTTTATGCAGCTTTGTTTTTGAAGTAGCAGTGATTCACTAAACTGCAATTTGCACTTTCTTTGCATTCAGCTAGGACTTCATTGAGAGGAACAATGGCTATAAGCAAAGCAGAATGCAGTCTTATTTGAAAGATGCGTCTTGGTCATTGATGCTGGAGGATCAGCAGGTGCTGTCAAGAAAATAAGTTATTTTCTTCACAGCTCCTGTTGATCCTCCCACATCAATACGTTAACTGAAAGTACAGAGCGGTCTTCTGCCCACAGAATCTGCTGCTATGCTGCCTTGCCAAGTTGCTGACTGTTGTGGTATACGTGTTTCTGCAGTGGCCTATGGCTGACACAATAAAGTTTTGTCGGATCTCTCTGTATATGTATCAGCATTCATCTGCACACATGTGCAAAGCATGTTCCAAATGTACATTTGCACCATCCTCCTGCAGATCCCTCAAAATGCTAGATCTACTCCCTGTAGGGCAGAATCTAGGAAATGTTTTGCTGTGGAGCTTTTTCAGTTTCACTTCAATGGGAAGAAAATAAGTGTAAATGTTTCAAGGCTGTTCATCTTTGTCTGTCTTCCAGATAGAGGGAGTCAAGAGAACAGGTTGATACTGACTTAGGTGTCTCCATCATCAAAGGATACACAAAGGCCCATGACATGGTGTTCTGCATCTTTTGGTTTTAGTAAATAATAAAGCAAAATCATCTTGAGGGCCTCAAAAATGGGCTTTGTGGTGCTGTTCTGGGAAATGAGGGAGATTCTGTTTCTAAATGCTAATCCTCCTGCCCTCCTTGTAATGTCCAATGCAGGTGCCTCACTGGGTGCAAGATTCCTTTCTTCCTAGGGGCCTAGGCAGATACCCTCAGCCTGCCACTCGGCTGTGGCAGTGCCTCCCTATTCTTTGCGGCTCTCAGGTTATTTTCCCCTGATGGGGCGAGGGGGCCACTTGGCTAGGGGAAAATAATCTGAGAGCTGCAAAGAATAGGGAGGCATTGGTCCTTCCACTCCATTGCCCAGCTTTCCTCCTCGATGCTCGGCCTCCTCTGTGTTCCTCTGGGCCTTGGCCAATTTTGCCTCCAGGTCTGACAGTGCCCATTCACTCACCCACACCCAGGCCCATCTAGCCTTGTTTCCGTGTTCACCCCTCTCCCTGGTGGCCTCTCGGAGAGAGGGAGATAATGAAGAAAATAGGAAGAGGTGTAGCTTGGTCCCTTGAACGCATCTGCTCAATTATAGCTACATCCCTGTTCCCTGCTCTTTCCATGCTGGTCAGCCAGCATGCCTGAGTAATAGTGACTCTGGCATTCGGCTACTCTAGTCTAATTCACACTGCCCCTTTTGTTTTTTGAAAACAAGGAACATTTGCACTGATCTTTCCCCACACAAATGCAGCTTTTTAAAAAGGCCATGTAAAAATGTGCAGTCATAGTTGGAGGAGTTGTGTTGCTCACCTACTAGTGACATCACTGGCACTAGTCACAGTTTCCCAGTACATTTTACTGCCCTGAATTGGTGTGAGATATATTGAGATTGCTGCATATACTAGCCTGGGGGACCTTCAAACAACAGATTCCAGAAGTCAGTCATTAGGAAATGATTAAGCCTTCCAAAATATCTACAGTCATCCTTGTATTATGAAAACATGACAGCAAGTTACAAAACAAAAGCAGGGATGTTTATACACTCTCTGCTGATAGAGTTAAACATTATGTGTCAAATTTTCCAAAATTCTGTGAAGAGAAATACTGATTCCTATGATGTGCATAAATTATGCAAATTAAGCACAGCTCTTCTTCATTATCTCTATTCATTATTTATAATTATCTTCATTATCTCTATTTATTATTTCTAAAATACTCAGTATGCTCCAGGCACTATACAGCAATTAAAAAATAGAAGTCCCTGTTCAAAAATTCACTACACACACACACACACACACACACACACACACACACACACACACACACACCATGACGCATAAGGAGAGGGGAGTTGGGGAGAGAGGCCAAAAGTGCACATTATTTATTTATTTATTCCTGCTAGTCATGGGGAGGATCAAGAAGTTATAGGTAGTGTGCTAAAGCTCCCCCTGTGCCATGAAACTCTGGAAATCCTGCTTATCTTCCCCCACTTCTGAGTTTATCCGATTTTGAAATTCCGTGCCCCTGATCAAATCTCATGTTGTGATTGTAAGTTATAAAAACGATAGCCCTAGCAAGAAGTCAATCATTTAGTATCTCCAAAAAGCTGATGATGTATTCTGTCTAGTAATCTTTTATGTTTTGTCTTTTAGAAGTGTGTCCCAGTGGGGATCCATTATTATTATTATTATTATTATTACATTTCTATCCCGCTCTTCCTCCAAGGAGCCCAGAGCGGTGTACTACATACTTGAGTTTCTCCTCACAACAGCCCTGTGAAGTAGGTTAGGCTGAGAGAGAAGTGACTGGCCCAGAGTCACCCAGCTAGTATCATGGCTGAGTGGGGATTTGAACTCGGGTCTCCCTGGTCCTAGTCCAGCACTCTAACCACTACACCGTGCTGGCTTATCCTTAAAGAGAGTTTGGTGGGTGGGGTATGGAGAGAAAGGACAAGGAGAAAAATGGCTCTATTTCTGAATAAAGTCTTTGACACAAAGACTTCTTTGTGTTTATTAGGGAAGCAGTTATAAAACAAGTGATTTCTGAAAATAGAACACTGATGATAATTTCACATTGAGTAGTCTACGCATCCCTTTAATTGTGCTGCTTGACAAGATTTGAGTGAGTCTTGTGCTCCCTGTGCAATTAAAGTGACATGGGAAATGCGGCTGCTGGATCTTTTTCATAGTACCATCTGGAGAACATCTGGCACTCGCTACAGATCTGAGCTGCAAGTCTGAATGCAACCATGTACATTAACTGTGAGGAAACACACTAATGTATGAACTCACTCTTATGCTCACACTTTTTTCTGAAGAGGTTGCACCAGTCATCCCTGATCTTGCTAACAGGTTTCATGGAACATCAGTTGACAAGTTTATGCGAGTCAAGCCTAGCACAGGTTTAATCTAGTTCTTATTGGTAATCGAGGCTGCCATTAATATTGCTTTGCCCAGTTATGTAATGTTTATGTAAAATAATGTATGGTATTCAGTATTCCCAAGGTTCAACAGATACTACTTTCCTACTGGTTTTCACATAAGGGCAATTCACACATTATGTTGTACACATTAACCATCTGAGTACAGTGCTCACATTCAGTGCAAAGGAACCTGGACAGCTGGAGCACTGCCTGCACCTTCTGTGCATGTGTAACAGGACCTCCAGGACCCTGCCGGCTTGATACACAAGATGGAGAAGCTGGAACCAGGTGCTTGGATACACCCTCCTGGAACAGGAGGGATGTGTCAATAAAGTAGCTAGTAGCAAGGAGCTGAGCAATTTCGGGGTTTTACCAACAGCATTCGGGCAGCAGCTGAGGATTCTTACAGAAGGCCTTGCAGCCACACCTTTCCTTGTGTAGTACAGGCAGCCCTGATTCGTGAAGAGCCTTAAGTCTGTCCTCAGCAGCAAGATTTGGAGTGAGGGGTGGGGGAGAGCCCTTTTGCTAGCAGGTGAGCACTCCATTTCTTCCTGGCGAGTTCTGTCCAGATTCACTGAAATCTTTCTGGGATGACTGTGGGGGTCCTGTGGCACAGACGTATCGTGAGTACGGGCAAGGGGCAGTGGCGCTCTTATCCCTGGACTTCGGGGCTGACGTCCAGGGCCTCCACATTCCCTGGGAGCCTCCAAATCCTCTTTGGCCTCTCCATGGTGGTGTGGTTGCCGCTGGCCCACACTGCACCAGCTGACTGAGTGTGATCAGTGGTGCATCTAGTAATTTTGGAGCCTGGACCTAAAGGCCTTTGGAGCCCGCCCCCAGCCACCCACCACCCATTGCAAATTAAGCATCATTTTTCAACACGTAGGTTCTTGAGGGCACAAACCACACCACCCAGGACAGACTAAAGACAATTTGGGGGGCCCCAGGGGGTGTGGAGGCCCTGGACTTCGGCCCTGAAGTTCAGGGGTAAGAGCGTCTCTGAGTGTGATTATGACTTGTGCTGGGTGCTTTAAAGACAGAGAAGGGACACATGTGTGTGTCACAGTGCATGTGTGTGTAGAGAGATGGTGCTTAACTTGCAGTGGTGGAGGGAGGCCTCCAGCAGGCCGGGGGCCCTCCAAAGGCCTTTCGGTCCAGGCTCCAAAATTACCTAGATGCACCTCAGGCAAGGAGTATATTAGGCAAGGCCCAAGGGCAGGGTGTTCTTCATAGCTGCTATCCCAGAACCCACACTAGGGGGTGCCAACTCCCTTGCCTGTTAAGGGGCCGGTAGGAGGCTGACAGGTCCTGGCCCCTGACAGGTGTACACAAAACTCGGCTGTCTTTGGAAAAACAGCCAGTAAAAAGCCCATTCTATTTATTCAGGCACTTTCCAGTCCAGTAGTGTCTTTAGCCTTGAAGAAATCATGCACCTGCTAAAGCTTCCGGGAGTGATGGAAGGAGAGAGTGAGTGTGTGTGTTCACACACATATTTTTGAAATCTAGTTATTTCTGAACTTCCTACAAGTAATGTTTACTGCTGTATTTGTGAGTGCTATGACATCTTCTGCCCTTTCGCACGGTCACGGGGAAAGGGCTCCACGCTGCAGGGGAGGAAGCCTTAAAACACCTCTCTCCCTTGCAGATGACCCATGTCATCTGGCTGGGCGAGTGGACCACTCACTCAGATATTCACCAGCTGGGACTTAATTCACCACATGAGTGTGTAGGGGGATGATGCATAACTTGCTGTGGGAGGGGAGGCCTCCAGTGAGAGCAGAGGGGCTCCAAAGGCCTTTAGGCCCAGGCTCCAAAATAGCCTAAGTGCACCTCTGCATCTGCTCCTGAGGGTCACACAGCTCATAGGAACACGTTTATACAGTTGTAAATCCCACTCTGTGCTCGGTTCACTGAAGACGCCTTCAGCACAGGGAGGCTGAGCACTTCTTGCCAGGGCTGGACTGAGGGCTCTGAGAGGGCGGTGGAATGTATGTGGCGAGGACCCCGGGTTTTGAGCAGAATGGGTGATTAAGAGTGGGAGTCAGGGCGCAAGGGTGCCTTGCGAGTGGGGCGCACCAGGAATATGCCCTGTTGCCCTGTGGCAGAGTCCAAGCCTGCAGCCTTCCTTCCAGCAATGGAGGGCTGAACAACATGTCAACTACCTTCTTCATGGATTGCCACAAATTGCCAGTAAAGGACAATATTACACAATGCCCTTGTACATAGTTTGGTGTCTCATTTTGTCTCCTGTTGTGCTGAAGCTTGAATAGATAGCTATCTGGAAGAGTCCAATAATACATGTGTTGGATTCAACGTTATGTCCCCTTTCCCCCCATGTACAAAGCAGCTATGGCCATGCAAGTTGACTTCCATTTGCACTCCCCCTGAAGGACCAGGTCCGCAGTTTTGGGGGCACTCATCGATCCAGCATCGTCACTAGAGGCGCAAGTGGCCTCTGTGGCTTGAAGCACCTTTTATCAGCTTCCACTGATAAGCCAACTGCAACCTTACTTGGATGGAGATAGCTTGGCCACAGTTGCTTATGCTCTGGAAACCTCCCGCTTGGATTACTGATATGCACTTTATGGGGGGCTGCCTTTGAAAATGGTCCGGAAACTCCAGCTGGTACAAAATAGGGCTGCAAGAATTTTAACTGGGACTGGACGTTTTGATCATATTACACCAGTGCTTCATCAGCTGCACTGGCTCCCAGTCTGTTTCCAGGCCCAATTCAAAGTGCTGTTTTCACCTTTAAAGCCCTAAATGGCTTGGGACTGGGTTATCTGAGAGAGCAACTTGCCCCTACCCATACCTTAAGATCTTCTTCGGAGGTCCTCCTCCGGGTGCCCCTGCCAAACAAGGCAAGACGGGTGGCTACCAGGGAGAGGTGGTTTTTTGTTGGTTGTACCCCATTTATGGAATAGCCTCCCCAGTGTCCACTCCCAGAAGTCTCCCTGGAGACTTCTGGGAGATGCAACTGCATCTCCAGGCTTACAGATCGCACTTTTGCTATGCTCAGGAGCTGCACCGCAATGTGAGTTCTCAGTCTATGTTATACATGGGGACAAGTCACTTAGTTGGCAGTGAACTGGTTGCCCCAGATTTGGCTGCAAGCCCCATAAATTGGAAAGGAGATTAGGTCAACACTCCCTTTTTCTGTGAGGGGGCCCTGGCTAAGCAGACTCCAGAGAACTAGCTACGGCAAGTGTCTGGCATTCCAGATCATTTCAGACTTGGAATGTCTGAAATCTAAACTCCCCTTTTCCTCCGCAAGAGAGATAACACCTGTTGTTAATGAAGCACTCAGGCCAGGAAGCAAAGGCAGATAAGATAGCAGTCTCCATTACAATAAGGATGAGTCGGTGATGTAACTTTGAAGAGGTGCCCATTGAAACTCTTGATAGGACTATTGGGAAACCTCCAGCACAGGATGCTCTAGACACACTTGCACACTCCAATTGTCCTCACAATCAGCCTTGAATGCCATAGGCGATTCACACACATTCCTACCCAGGAAGGACTAAGACACAATGCATTCCAATAAAAATGATTGTCTGAGCTCCCCTTTTCAGCAGAGCAGGACAAAAGACAAGTACCCTCAAGGAATGTTTTGGGATATAAGTATCCCTAATTCCATGACCCATGACCCATTGTGCTTCTTCACTGTGAAACATCATCTCAGTGTTCCCTTGTGCCTCTCACTCTGGACCTCATCAGACTGCAACAAGAATCTCCAGCAGACCACCTTGGTGTTCCCCTCTTCAGGACAGGTGATCTAGCCTCTTGCCTGGCTTCTTCAGGGCTGAACCTATCCCTTACTCTTATTTCTAACACCTTGCCCTACTATATTAAAATAACTCTCTCTAGCCCACCTGGGAATTTACACATAATTTGGAACTTTATGCTAAATGTGCCTTACAATAGGCTGTTTCTTAGAATATTTGTAGTGCCTTTAAACTACAAATACAAAAATATTTGTAGTGCCTTTAAACTAGGGCCACATCGTAAATTACTCTGATTTTGTTTTTAATAACCTCATTTTTGATTTAATTAAAATATCTCTCTCAAACTGATTTTTCTGAGTTCATATGCTTGCACAAATTAAGGCTGATTGGAACTCTCTCCCCTTTTGAGCTAAATTCCCCACTTTTGCCGAACTGGAGGCACCAACCAAATACCCTCGAGGCAGTTTCATCAAAAATTTCTCCTGGCTTCATCATTTTGCTCTTTTAGATGCCAGGTAAAGACCTTTTTGTTCACCCAGGCCTTTTAAATTTGGTTTTTCAGATTTGATTCTGATTCTTAACTAATTTAAAAATGAGTTTTTAAGTTGCTTTGTACTGTATGTTGTATTTTCTTTTCACCTTTTTTACTCTGTTATGATTTAATGTGTTTTGTGTTTTTATTGTATGTTTTAATCCTCTGTTGTAAGCCGCCCAGAGAACAATTGGTTATGGGATGGCCAACAAATAAAGTTGTTTGTTTATTAATTATTATTATTTATTTACACAATGAGACAGGTGTTATTGACTGGTTTGTTTTATCCAGACATCGAGTCCTTCACAAGGACCTGGGATGCCAGAATTTTATTGTCAGTTGTTATAGATATCGTCGCAGAATATAGGCTGTTCCCAGTAAAGCTGCTTTTTGTAATTAGCTGGTGGTGATTTCTGCGGCCCCTAGGGTGTTGAGGTGCTCTTCGAGGTCTTTTGGAACTGCACCCAGGGCGCCAATTACCACTGGGATTATTTTGGTCTTCTTCTGCCACAGCCTTTCAATTTCAATTTGTAGATCTTTGTATTTGGTGATTTTTTTCTATTTCTTTTTCTTCTGTTCTGCTATCCCCTGGTATTGCTATGTCGATTATTTTGACTTGTTTTTCTTTCTTCTCGACTATAGTTATATCTGGTGTATTGTGTGGCAGATGTTTGTTTGTAGTCGGAAGTCCCATAATATTTTTACATCTTCATTTTCTACAACTTTTTCAGTTTTATGGTCCCACCAATTTTTGGCTACAGGTAGCTTGTATTTTTTGCAGCTGTTCCAGTGTATCATCCCTGCTACCTTGTCATGCCTTTGTTTGTAGTTAGTCTGTGCGATCTTTTTACAACAGCTGATTAGGTGGTCCACGGTTTCATCTGCTTCTTTACAAAGGCGGCACTTGCTGTTGTTGTTAATTTTTCTACTTTTGCTCTTATTGCATTTGTTCTTAGTGCCTGTACTTGTGCAGCCAGTATTAAACCCTCTGTTTCTTTCTTCAAGTTGCCATTCTTAAGCCATTGCCAGGTCTTGGTGACGTCTGATTTTCCACTTATATTGTGCAAATATTGACCATGCAGGGGCTTATTTCTCCATTTTTCTGCTCGGTTCTTGACTTGTTCTTTCTTGTAGGCCTTCTTTGCTTCATTGGTGTTGAATAGTTTCTCGTTATTGACCATTTGAAGTGCATCTTCTTCACTGTCCTTTATATATTCTTCAAGGCCTCTTTTTTCCTCCTCTACTGTTTGATGGACTTGCAGCATTCCTCTTCCACCTGAGCTGTGAGGGAGGTATAGCCTATCTACCTCACTGCGGGGGTGCAGAGCATGATTGATCATGATCTTCCTGGTCTTACGATCTAGCATCTCTAGCTCTGCCTGGGTCCAGTCTATTATTCCTGCAGTGTATCTGATAACAGGTATAGCCCAGGTGTTTATGGCTTGTAGGGTGTTCTTGCCATTGAGTTTGGACTTTAGGATTTTTCTAACTCTCCTGATGTATTCACTTCCAATTTTTCTTTTAACTTCTGTTTGTGTGATGTTGTTGTTGTTATCATTATTTTATTTATAATTCAATTTCCTCACTCACATCCACAATGAAACAGGAATTATTTGCCACAAAGGCCAGAGTGCCTCATTCTTCAAAGCACAATTCTTTTCCTGCACCATTCCTTGTAGAACAACTTTGAAGGACTGACTAGGTCCAATACTGCTGGAATTGGTTGAATTGCATCCTGTCTTGATTTGCTTGTTTTCTCATCAGTTGGAGAACCTGAGCTTAGCCACCCCTGCACTGTAAACCAATTAAAACAAAAACAGAGGGAACAGCAGAGATGAAATTCAGCAGAAGAAGATGTGTATGTCTTCCCAAAGCGACTGCAAAGAAAACTTAGCACAGCTTTCCCCAACTGTCGTAATGGAATCACCAAGGTGTGTACAAGAGGATGTGGGTTGTAAACTATTCTGGGGGAAAGGAAGAGGGTGTGTGGACTGCAAATGGCAAGTGCCAATATTTGGCTATACAGGTTGTCCAAATGTGGGAGGCAACTGGCTACATCTGGAAATTGTAAACTTTTCATTTGCTGGGGATCTGTTGACTGAGGTGGTTGCCTTTATGATTTTAAGGTTGTTACAATATTGTTGTGTACAGTGCATTCATATATGCAGTACATACTTATTTTTATGTCTCTATCTTCCTTCAATAAATGAGAATTCATCAGGCCAGATATCTAGTAGGTATGAAATGATGTGATTTCATTGACATCATGGTATTATTTCAGTCTTCTTGTGGAGATCAATTTGCCCTATTTTCTTTGCAATGCAATTGTAAAATGTAGATTTTTATTCTGTGTGCTTTAATGGAATTCATTTGACCATTTCTGTGTGTCTTTCTTTGGGTACATAACTAAACATGGAAAAAATGCTAGACTGGGATCAGAGACAGGAAATGTGCTACATCTGTTCTCTGGGAGGAAACCATTTCAAAATGTGGATTAAATTCAGTTCTAAACAGATTCAGGCCTGCTCTTTTTTTCCTTGTATAGTGTGTACTGTGAGAATTGAATGGTTCAGAACACCTAATCCCTTATTTGGAATGTACCACTACTGAGTCAGCAGCACCACTGAACTCACAGGGTGTTTGGAGCTTGTTAGGCAAGCAGGAGGGATTCAGGTGAGTTTGCAGGTTCAGCCAAGCAGCAATTGGCCAGCATAATAGCTCTGGGATCTGAATATAGTTGTTGTGGAAATCTGCCAAATGCTGACAATTACTCACTTTGAAAGAGGCGTTTGATTTTAAACACAGTTCCACTTCTCTATGGTAAGGAACGCCAAGTTACTCATAGCACACAAGTGATGAGGTTAGGTCTGAGGTTGTGCTGCAACCTGGAGCGCCTTATTGCAAATAGCCATTGTGCAGTATCATCCTATGTAATGGCAAAAGAATTTCACTGCAATTCCCATGGGGCAAGGCTTGGATGTCTCACAGCAATGAGCAATGCAGCTCACTGTAATAATTTCTCTGGACTTTTGCACTTCCCATCTAGCTGATGCAAGGAAGTCTTTTTCCTCCATTCAAGAATTGCAGGATGGTGTAATGAAGGCCAGCCTCCTCGCATATGAACTTGCCTAGGCACTCAGATCAATTTTCAGAGCCCCCCCTGCTCTTTGCAGTGAGTGGGCACAAGAGAGCTGGCCTTAGTAGTCACAACACTTCAGTACTCTCCTAAAAGAGGCCTGCTTGGCCTAACTGCTGCTTGCCTTTCAGTGAGCAGCAAAGGCTTGGTTATTTTCGCAGGCGTCTGATCCGCCATGTGTACAGTACATTGATTCTGTACTCTGCTGTGCCAGTGTAGTTTCGGATCTGTTGTCGTTCCTTGTCATCTTGTTTCTAATGGAGATTTTGTGATTGTTGTTTATTTCATGGTTAGCCACTTGAGGACCTTTGAACTAAAAGGTTGGCTGAAAACATTATTTTTTAAAAAACAATGAATAATGGAGGAACAGAGACGTTCTTTTGGTTAAGAGGTCTTATCCACATGTTAGATGAGGAAGGAAGGAAGGAACCATTGCCACAAAATACTCCTGGGCGTTTTCCAGACCACAAGATTTGCAATAGTTAATACATTGCAGACTGTGACAGAACAGTATGAGGGTTTCAAAGTGAGAGTAAAGGTTTGTTTAATGCTTCATTGTAAGCTGGTGGCCATTCATATTTTCCACCCCCTGAAATGTATTTTCCAGGCAGGAGTGTCCATGTTCTCCATGAAACGCATTTCTCTGCCCCTCCTCCTGCTCCATTTGGGCCAATGGAGTTGTGGAGTGTGTGTGAAGTGATTAAAAACAATTTTTTTAATGGGGCAGCAAAAGGAAATCCTGTGGTGAGCCTAGTAGGGGGAAGAGAGGAACGGGCACGCCTGGGTGGGTGCTCTCTTCTATGGCAGTGGCAGTGGCAAGCAGCCCCTCAGCTCCCCCGCTGGAAGCCAAGGCAGGTGCGTGGGCAGCCTCACCGAGCAGAGGAGGCTACTTGCAAGCCGCTGCTGCTCCCGTCCCAGAGCCACGGTGGGCACGTGGGCATTCTTGCTGAGCAGGCAGCTCACCACTTCCTCCCCGCCGCCGCCACTCACCCCCAGAGCTGAGGCAGGCCTGCAGGAAGCCTCACTGTGCAGAGCAGGCCCTTCACCTTCACCTCTCACTGGCCACCGCCACTCCCCCCCACTGCACACATGCTGGCTGCCATGCTGCTGGGAGCCGAGGTGGGTTAGCGGAGCAGGCTTCTAGCCGCTGCCACTCCCCCCCCCCCCGAGCTGAGGCGTGGGCATGGGCAGCCTTGCCGAACAGAGCAGGCTGCTCATTGGCTGCCACCACTCTCCTCCAGAGCTGAGGCAGGCATGTGGGCAGCCGCGCTGCACAGAGCAGGCCATTCACCTCTTGCTGGCCACTGCAGCTTCCCCAATACACATGGCAGCAGCTGTGCTGGTTGCTGTGCTTCTGGGAGCTGTGGCAGATGAGCGCAGCAGGCTGCTCACTGCCAGGGGCGTATCTATAGGGGGCGGGGGGGCACGTGCCCCGGGCACCACTTGAAGGGGGGGCGCAATTTCTTAAAATTAAATAATTTAAAAAAATGGCCACCAAAAACAAAATGGCCACTGGGCATGCTCAAATGGCCTCTGTGAGGCCCTAGGGCATGCCACACCTCACAGAGGCCATTTGAGCATGCACAGTGGCCATTTTGTTTTCAGCGGCCATTTTAAAAATATATATATTTTTAAAAATGACCACCGCACATGCTCAAATGGTGCCTGTGAGGCCCTAGAGGCCAGTGGGAGGAGGGGGAAACTTTGCAGACCCCCCCACAGCCTTTAAGATGTCCCCCGAAGGGGCTACAGGTAATTTTTTTTAAAAAATTAATATAATATGTCACTGTACACATATTCAGATTGGCACTATGTACAGAGAATAAGGGCTTGTGAATACTGAGCTGAAGTTTATGAGCTAAGATTGTATCCATTTGCTCTTACTTTGCTTCTTGTGATAAGTGATTTAAATGTGATGTCTTAATAATATGGCTATTAATGGTCAGTTTGTCTTTGAATCAATGTGAAATCCTTAGTATTAAGGCCCACTGGGAGTTTCTTGCTCTTTCTCTCATTTTTACTGTCTTTCTGAAATACTAGAATATATTCCAAGCAGTGACACAGTTTACTCTGCATTATCATTTAATTATTTTCAGAGTATCTGGGAAAAGTCAAATTCTCCATTTATTTTTAAAACTTACGTAATGGTGGTGCTACAATGCATAGTAGAGAATTAGACAGGCACTTCTGTTTAGTTTTTCCAAGTACAACTCCGCATAATATTTGGGGATTTCATGAGCCCCAGCATACTGAAATTTGTCGTTTCCCAGCATTTTAACCTGAGCTATCCAAACAAATTAATGATAGCCCCACAATTTGGATAGTTTTAAAAAATAAATCTGAAGTGGTAGATAGGAGCTTGACCACATGTATGATATTGGTAATTTTTGTAATTTTTTTAAATTTTTAAAATAAAAGTTTTCTGAAACATGTGTGTCAGTCAGATGTATGTTGGGGGGGGTGGCGGTGGGGTGTGCGGTGGGGGGGGGCGCAATTTCAGTGCTTGCCCTGGGCGCCATTTTCCCTAGTTACGCCACTGCTCACTGGCCGCCATCACTCCCTGAGCCGAAGTGGGGGCGGGGGCAGCCTTGTGTTGCTAGCCTTGCCGAGCAGAACAGGCAGTTCGCTGGCTGCTGCTGCTCCCGCCCCAGAGTCAAAGAGTGTGCGCAGGCAGCCTCGCCGAGCGGAGCAGTCCACTCACTGATAAGAGAGGAGAGCTGGTCTTGTGGTAGCAAGCATGACTTGTCCCCATAGCTAAGCAGGGTCTGCCTTGGTTGCATCTGAATGGGAGACTTGATGTGTGAGCACTGCAAGATATTCCCCTCAGGGGATGGAGCCACTCTGGGAAGAGCAGAAGGTTTCAAGTTCCCTCCCTGGCTTCTCCAAGATAGGGCTGAGAGAGATTCCTGCCTCTGCAACCTTGGAGAAGCCGCTGTCAGTCTGTGAAGACAATACTGAGCTAAATAGACCAATAGTCTGACTCAGTATATGGCAGCTTCCTATGTTCTTATGACTGCCACCACCACTACCCCTCCCCCCCGAGCCGAGGCAAGCATACGGAGCAGGCCCTTCGCCTCTCTTTGCCCACCGCCAGTCCCCGCTCCCCGCACACATGGTGGCTGCCTGGCTGGCTGCCATGCCACTGGGAGATGAGGCGGGCGAGCAAAGCAGGCTGCTCACTGCTTGCTGCCTCGGCCGCCGCTCACTGCCCCAGCAGATGGCACAGCTGGTGGGAGGCTGGAGCCAAGCGAGCAGTGAGGCAGGTTGCTTGCTGCTCGCACTGCAATGGCTCCACCACCGTGGGGATGGGGCCCCTCCCAATATGGGGCCTGGGGCGAGCACACCAGTTGCCCCACCCTAAGGAAGGGCCTGCCCCAGGCAGAGCCTCACTAGGGCCAGAGAGCCTTGCAGCTTTTCCCTCTCTGCCATCGCCCTTGCTGCTTCCTCCTGCTGGGCATTCTCCTGAGGAGGGGGCTTGCCTCAGAGAAATAAATAAATACTTAGGAGGGAAGAGGAAGAGGGGAGGGGAGCACTCCTCCAGTGAGGGCTGTGGGATTGCACAGAAGTAAATGAGTCATGATTCAGTTCAATGGGCTACCTTTTAAGTTAGTGATTGTTCTCTCTCCCTGCCCTTTTCCTTGTATTTTTTATTCATTTATTTAACATATTTGTATACTGCCCAAAACACGAGTCTCTGGGCAGTTTACAACAAATACAAAGGTTAAAACATTGCAACAATTTTGCAACACCCAGACTAAGTGGTGGACACCCAAGGCGGGCAGAGAGTGGCACCCAGCTGTTCAGCAGGCGTGGGGTAGTGGGAGGGTGTCCCCATGCATCTTTGCTTCCCATGGTGTCCTCTAAGTTTTAGGAGATTGTTCATAGCGGCAGCAAGCATCACTGAAAAACCTGCGATTTTTCGATTATGTAAGTATGCATTTTTGAAACAGGCATTCACTTTTGTAGCTGGTCTCTGCTTTACCTGTGGCGTATATAGATTGATTTACTTTTACATGACTAGGCTGTGCTTCTAATCAGGGCAAACACAGACCAGATGGAAAAAAATGACCTCCAGACAGAAAAAACAAACCTCAGAGGGATAAAAGGCCAAGGTGGCTTAACCTTTTGTATGAGGACTCAAGCCACTCTAACACGAGATGGGGGGCAGGCAGTCATTTTCAACATGTTGTGTGTGTAGTAATTATTCAGTGAAATGAAATACTACAAATGTGGGACCCTCTATTTACTCTAAGTCCTCTAGTATTGCATGGCCTAACAACAAGGCAGCCCCAGGAAAACGGACACAGACACCAGCTGGTTTTAGTCAATCAATGATTCATGTTTATTATAGTCAGTTAAACAGCAAGCTAGCTCCTAATACACACACACACACACACACACACACACACACACACACACACTCATACTCACCATCCCCACTCCAAAGATGATCAGTCTTTGAAAGGGGTGTTGGAAGAAACGTGGAGGCCTCACTCTGGGTGGTGATGCTTCTCAGGGCTCTTCTGGTTTCCTGCCTGACTTATAAAGGGATGTTTCCACTCCAGCTGGTACATCTGCAGTCCACTCCCATTTCCGTGATCACAAGATGTACTCTTCTTATCTTTTTGTTCTCTTCCCAGTTCTTTCTCCTCTACAGTGTCTTCGGCAGCATAATTCTACACAAATGTCCAACTGTCCTTGTAGCACCCTTTTGCAAGCACATTCATAAAACAGTCTATAACATATACAGTTGGCCCTCGGACAACAGTTTCGTCCACTCATGGTATTAACTGTATACCAGTCTAGTTATCGTGGTGGGGAGAAGTTTTGGATATTCTCTGTTTTCTGCCCCAACCACCATCCACCCCCCGCCCCCAACTCAACTGGTATACAGTTTTTAAAGCCACCCTTCCTGCTTCTCAGCTGGTGTGCGGGGAGATGGAAAGAAGTGGCGTGAGAGGCACAGGCTGTTCCATCCACTCTTGCCTCCTGGGCTGCTTCTTTAAACCTCCCTGCGCCTCAGCTGAGAAGCAAGGGGGGTGGCTGTTTAAACTTCGCAACCAGCCCCATGGTCTGATCAGCCAATCGGAATGGTATAAACAGCCCACCAGTCCCGCATCTCTCACTCTAGGGTTAGGGTGTTGTGGCATCTAAGGAATAAAGACAGAGTACACAAGAACCGAATCAAAGGTGAAGTTTTTACCTGAAGTGCGGGGGGCGGGGGGGGGGGGGCGGGGACACCAGTTCAAGCAATAGCATTTGCAGTATTTTAAGAACAATAACCCTAAGAGCAAGGAGAAAAATGAAAATGGGATAAGCGCACGCCATGATTTCCCTCTCTTCTATGCTGGCCCGAAGAGAATCTCACCAGCAGCTCTTAGTCAGCCTGTCTCTCTGCTCAGCACTGCCTTGTCTGATCCTGCTGTTGTCTTTTTCTCCGGTTGTTCCGAGAGTTATCCAGTTCTTCTGTGCAATATCCAGCTCTCTTCTGTAGGCCCATTCATATGTTATGTTCAACACTGGTACGAGGAGTGTACAGTGTACACAGGTATAGATCTGTACACAGGCTCAGTCATTCACATGTTACGTTGAATGCAGGTACAGAAGTATACTTCCTTTTTGTACCAAGGGCCTTATCCAGGAACCCAGTCACATCTGTGCCACACATCTGTACACTCATACAGCACAACATCTGAATTGGGCTTTTGTGAATCAACTGCTCTTACTGCTCCCTAGCTGTAGCTGTTCCAACCTCCGCTTTTTTATTCCCAAAGTTTTGCCCACCTCCTCTGGATTAGCCAATTATGGCAAATACAAACCAGATGGAACATAATGACCTCCAGACAGAAAAAACAAACCTAAGATGGATAAAGAGCCACTGTTGCTTATCCTGTTGTATAAGGAACGCCATTTTATGAAGAACAAGCACATGTACAACAAAATGGAGGTTTGGGCCACATCCTCCACAGAAGTCAAAAGGGATATTGTGGGGGCTGTGTCAAACACTTTGTAGAAATCAAGACACACAACAATGGCTGCAGCATCTCTATGCTCTACTAAACTAGGCACTCCGTTAAAAAAGGAGGGGAGATTACTCTGGCATGACTTGTTCTTGACACATTCATGCTGGCTCCTACTAGTAATCAGCAGATTCTTGCTTTCTGCTGTGCTCACAGACTGAAGTCTTCTGATAATATTTGCTCATTTAAACATTCAGCAAAACCAGGCAGTTACATCTTCCAGGACTGTGTCACTTCAAGGTGCAGGTGTGTGATTTGTGTGATCCTCCCCCTGAAAGGTCACCACACATAGAAAGATAGCAATGTAGGGAAAGGGTTACATTGAACCACAGATGCATCTCACCCCAGCCAATTGAGGAGTTCCCCCCACATTTTACTGCCGCCCCCCTGCCCCCCGCCACCAAACCGAACAACCCATATCTACTCACAAAATAAATGAATGAGTTGCTCCTCAAGCTTTCCCTCTGTCTGCACATCTGTGTTGGACCCTTCTCCCCAACATGCTTGGTTTCCACACCCAGAGAGTTTTCATAAAATTATTATTATTTTAAAATCCCATCTTCAACTTGCAGCCTGGAAGCAGAGCTTTGCCACTGGATTGTGCGAGTGTATGAACCAGCGTCCCGTTTGGAATATTTGGAGGGCAGGGCTGGCTCCCAGAGCGCTGCTAGGGCAGAAGGAGCAATCCTGCTTCTCTTGGATTTGTGAATCCTGCCTCTTTGCAAAGCTTGTCTTTGTGGCTCTCGAGATCCTACTCAGAGCTGCTTGAGAACATCTTGCAAGAGTTCTGCTGTCAAGAAGTTCCTTGGCACTCATACCCCCAAATAAAAGACACGACACAGGAAATGGGTTAAAACTAGGGCGGTAACTTTATTAACCTAGCTCCAACAGAGAGCTGCAGTGTAGTCAAGCCACAGTGCAGCTGCCACCCCTAGGGTGCAGCACCGTATCCCCTCCTCTGAGCTGCCATCATGGTGCTGGTGACTAAGGGGCTACTCTATTTAAAGGCACCGCTCCTAACATGGGCCAGATCAAAAACCCCTTCCAGTGCAACAGTGCAGAGTAGGCAAAAAACCAGCCACCTCCAGGCCAATCTGGGTGGATGGGCAAAATTCCTACTCGGCCCCAAAAGGCGGCCAGCTAATCCCACACTGTCATCCAGGGGGGTGAGCGGATGCCAAGGTGTTCCTGCAGAAAGCCAGCAGAGGTTGGGGATTGCTTTTATTAGCATGCCCACATCCCTCTGGATGGACCTACAGATTGAGGATAAGGGATGTGCTCAAATCATTTTGGCGCCTCATTAGGTACCGAAACGATTCGCCCAGTTCAGATGTGCCGATTCAGGAACATCCCTACCGAGGATGCAGTCACCGCATGGTACACTGTGTTTCCCAGGCCTGTTTCTTATACCCTTCTGGGAATGGATGCAAAACCAGCACCCCACACTGCATGCAATGCTAGGAGGAGGTGTGGTTTTGCACCCAGGCTCAGAATCAAGAGATGGGGCAGATGGAGTTGCAAACTCAGGCCACTACTTTAGAAACTAGTTTGAAAGGAGTTCTGTAAACTAAGGTGTGGCTTCCACTCCTGGGGTGAAGCTTTGCGGTTCAACCATGCCTCCCTGTTCAGAAGGGGGTTATTTTTGCCTCAGAGGTGAAGGCTCTGTATGGAGCTCTATATGTCTCCATCCTCTCTATATGTCTCCATCCTCTGCATGGAGAACTATCCTCCTTTCCACACAAAAGAATCCTTTGGTTGTGGGGTCTTCTCCCAACACCTTGAATGGACTTGAGGCTTTTGGGAACCTAGCTGGAAAGGGAATGGGAATCTGGTGTGGGCTTGTTCTCCTCAACCTCTTCCTGCCTTGTCTAGGGCCCACAATTCCATACGAGGGGAGATTTGTCACAGTGTTGATGTGTACTGACATGGCTGAGGCCGCCTCAGCACTTGCCTCAATAGCAATGCCAAGAGGGATTCTGGGAAGCGCTTCTTTGCTGGTAGGATGGAGAGAAAAGAAAAAGATAACAAGTGTGAGCTTCAGATTGGCAGACCTGCTATGACTTAAACATTATTTTCTCAATGACCCTCCATTTCAACTACCTTGATTTCATGTTGATGTCTTTATGCAGCCCCCTGCCAAAGAGCTGCTGCCAAAAATGTGCTGGGATTTCTTCATAAACACATTAGGTACTACACAAGCAGACTATATTAATTACTACAGAGGTGGCCAACCTGAGGCTCTCTAGCTTTCACTGGACTACAACTCCCATCACCCCCGCTGCTGTTGTAGGGACTACAGCTCCAATAACTGCAATATGTGGTGGCTGGGGATGACTGGACTAGCTTCTATCATCCCTGGCCACCATTTCTTATGACAGGGTGATGGGAGCTGTAGTCCCTCCACCAGCAGCTATGGAAGATGAGAACTGTAGTCCAACAACAGCTGGAGAGCCTCGGGTGGACCATCACTAGCTCCTTGGCTTCCTCTGTGCCTTTTCTCCTGGCCTTGGCTGTCTGCTGTGCTTGCTGGGGGCTGCTGAGCAAGCGCACGGAGGCTGTGTGCCCCTCCCCCCCCCGCAAACTAACGCTCTTGTTAGGAAGGGAAACGGATAGCTTAACCAGAAGAGAGCGAGAGTGCCATTTTCTCTGAAGAGAAGGGAATTTGCTTTGCCCCTTCTCCCTGCTGCTGTAGCTGCTTCTCTTCCATGGTTGGCCAGAATAGTGGCCAGTCAAGCTATCCTGAGGGATTGTTTCGGTACTCCCCTAAGCATTGCCCACCCCCCTCACCCCAGGAGGAACAACGACCAGGCTGATTGCCACAGCCTGTGTATTGTTATTGTTATTGACTTTTACTTTTTTCATCAGGGGGATGGGCAATGCTTGGGTAGACAGGATAGCTTGATGTTTGGGGGTGGGGGTGGGGTGCCCACCTGCCATCCCCCCAACTGTTGAGTGCCAGTGTCTGCTTGGCCCAAGTGCCGCCTGGAGCACCTGGCCAAACAGTCAGAAGACTGCTTCCAATCTTCCCTGGCCGATCAGGGAAGACAGGAGGCTGCAGCAGGAGGAAGGAGGGGTTGAAGCAAGCTCTCTTCTTCTCAGAGAAAATGGCTGCCGGTGGTTCTTCTGAGGAAGCTGTTGTCTGCGTGGGCTTGGTTGCTCCCCTCAAGCCCCTTCTGACTGTTCCTGCCCTGTGGGCCTTTCCCCTTCTGTTCCCCAGTGAGGTTCCCTTTTTCTGGTACCCTCCCTCCCCCCGCCCACAAGACACTTTCCCCCTTCTCTTGCCCAGTGGGTTTTTCTTCCTTCCTTCTTTCCTTCCCTGTCCCAACCACCCCTTTCCCCTTCTTTTGCCCAGCTGGTAGTATTTCTGTTTGGAGATGTAGCTGTGTGCTTCCTATAAGAAAACACTCAGACTCAAGTTTGCTCAGCTGCAAGGAGTTAGTTGCACAGGTCAGCCTGGGTGCTTTCCAGATTAACCCTTACCACAGTGTCGCTACGGATCCGCAAAGTGTGCTTCCGTATTGCCTGCCTATTGACACCACAGTCCCTGCGCTGTCAGCAAGGTGCCATTCACATTTCCAATGGCTTCTTTCGGGTTTTATTATTATTTTATTTTATTATTAGATTGCTGTATTTTTCCATTTTAGGAGTTTCAGGCAAACTAGAAAAGACTGCTCCCCCTGCTGGTGGACTTGCACAACACCCTTTCATTACGTTGTCAATTCAATCCTGCCAAGCAGAAGCATTTTACGGCAGTTGTAACTGTAATCTGGAAAGTGCTCGACAGTGGAAAGGTGTTTGCACTGGCACTGAATGGGGTGCTTTATCTTCCCAGAAACTGGGGGGAAGCCCCACTTTGGAATTCATAACTGGGATCTACTGAAATGAATTACAAGAATGTGCCGCTTCATGCAAAGGGTCCAATGGGCTGCACACTACCCCGGGGTGTCTTAATAAAGAGCAGTTTGAATATAAAAGATACAAACATTTTAAATATAAAATGAAATGAAAGTCTTACCATCAACTTAAAAAACCTCATTTTATATACAAATGGAAGCAGAGGAGGACAGCACACCAGTGTCCCATGGAGTCCAGTAGAGCTGCCCCACCTCCACTGCCACACTCTCCTCCCAGGCTCCTCATTCATCCTGGCCTGGTCCAGTTCTTGTCTTCTCCAGGCCTCCACAGAATTGGGACTGGGATGCAGCCAGTCCCTTCTGCATAGCCCCTTTGCTCCCCAGACACACCCACATCGAAGACTTCTGAGGATCCATCCCCAAATCGGGTTCGCCATGTCTTTGCACCCAAATTGGGGAATACGGGGAAAGGAATTCATAAACAAAAATACAAAAACAATAACTGATACTGACTTTAACCTTGGTTCAGCTGAGAGGCAAGTCCTTGGGTAATACAGCGTTAATCTCAACAGCATTTTCCACTCCTGGGTCACCGACTAGAGATGCTCCATCGAGAGCTGCCCCATCCTCCTGGGATTCTGCATTTCCCTTGCATTTACTGGCTGGAGTAACTTCTGCAGGAGTTCTCTTTGTTTCTCGGTCAGCCTTTTAATCCCTACCCTGAGGTAAATCATGGGTGGGGTTGGGGCAAGCAGGACTGAACTGTAGCCAGCTGCAGAAGGAGGATGCGGGGCTGTCCCGGGGCCGGCTGCAGAAGGGGGGTGCGGGGCTGTCCCGGGGCCGGCTGCAGAAGGGGGGTGTGGGACAGCCCCGGGGCCGGCTGCAGAAGGGGGGTGCGGGACAGCCCCGGGGCCGGGTGCAGAAGGGGGGTGCGGGACAGCCCCGGGGCTGGCTCAGAAGGGGGGGGTGCGGGACAGCCCCGGGGCCGGCTTCAGGAGGGGGGGTGCGGGACAGCCCCGGGGCCGGGTGCAGAAGGGGGGAGGTCCTCCTGAAATGCCAGCCTGTCATCATTGTCTCCTTAAATACCAAAGTTAGTATATGGACCATTCTTATTTCTGAACTTTTGCTATTCAGTGGTGCCAAATTTCATTTTGAAGTGGATAATGGGATTTTCCTCAGGGCAGGGAAGCAGTAAATGGCCAGCCTGGTCCTTCTGTCATATATGAAGGAAAATGACAAAACAGAAAGCTTTTGATTACATCTAGGTACTATCCATGAAAACAATCTAAGCAGTTTCTCGAATGAAAACAAAACCAAACACCAAAATAAAACAGCAACCAATTAGGAACAGACTTAACACAATTTAACATATCAGCTGAAATGATGAAGCAGATAAGGGCTACAGTATTTACAGGCACTTGGTAAAACTGTCCCTGTTTCTACGACTCTCATTCACCACTGTCAGCATTACATTCCTGGACCTGCTACTTAAATTACTTATTTTCTTAATGGCTTTCAGTTTTAACTAGGGATGTGCAGAACAACTTGCCTGTGAAAAGGTTCGCTGCGAAACGTGGCATTTCAAGCAGTTCAATCTCGCCACAGAACACCCTACATAAAGGGGTCTTCTTCGAGATCAACCCAGAAACAACTGGTTTTGTGGCAAACTGGTTTGCTGTTTCGAGCGGCGATTGTGGGTGCCATTTTGGAGGGCTGTTTTAGTGCCTTTCCCTTGCGGATTGGTTTTCTGGCATTGCCTTCCAATTGGCTTGTGATCTTCTTGTTCCTTGGCTGGCTTCTCATCATACAAAATCCAGTGTTGTCAGCGGCTACTGTGTTCCCACTGGCTGGGGGGAGGGGGAGCCAAAAGGAGGGAGTGTCAAAGTGTATTTAAAGGGCTGCTTGACACAGAGGGTCACACTCTTTTAGAGGATATCAGAGGAGGAAGACTGCAGCAGAGCAGAGAGTGGTGGCAGAGAGACTGTGCCAGTGTGTGGTTTACTCTCTTTTTATTTTCCTTGCCGACTGCTTATTTTTCTATTATTTTAAAAATGGTACCAGCAGCCCTAGTGGTAGTGGGTTTAACTGGGTGCTGCTGTGGGTTTAAATTCTGTGTCTTTGTGGCTCCCCCCTCCGACTTGTAACAGCCCTTGGTGCCTTTGATTACCCCCCCCCCTTTGGCTGCCCCTTGCTGTCTGCTGTTGTGTGCCTGGGCAATTTTTGTTTTTGTAAGCTGTGGCTGTCCAACCTGCCAGTCAAGCTCTCTTTTCCCCAGGTGTCTCCTGGATTTATTTATTTATTTATTTATTTATTTATTTATTTATTTAGCAAGTGTTTTCTTTTAGTCTTTGGGTGGATGGGTGCCCAACTGGCCTCCCGGCTAGCTGTTAAGTGCCAGTTTCTGCTCGGCCCAAGTGCTGCCTGGAGCTCCTGGTCAGACACAAGCAGAAGACACCGAGTCAAGTAGCCCCCAACAATCAGAAGACAGACTATCTTGACTGGCACCTTTTCTGGCCTATCAGGGAAGACAGGAGGCTGCAGCAGGAAGGAGGAAGGAGGGGTACTCCCTTCTTCTCAGAGAAAATGGCTGTTTGTGGTTCTTCTTCTGAAGCTGTAAGGATCCCTCCTAAGCAAGTGTCCACGTTGGCTTGGTTGCTCCTGAGCCCTCACTGACTGTTCCTGCCCAGTGGAACTCTTGTCATTCACCCCACAGCCCAGCTATGCCTTTCCCCTTCTGTTGCCCAGTGAGGTTCTCTTTTTCTTGTACCCCTCCCCATCCTTCCTCGGATATACCTCTTCTCTTCTTGACTACTACACCTTCTTTCAAAGTCCGCTGTTTCCTTGCCAGATCCTGCTTTATCTTTACACCTCTTGACCTTACACCATATAGATCAAAGGAAACACCGCTTGTCCCCCAAATCTTTCATGGTCCTGTTTTGGTGCCTCTTTTTCTATGGATATAAGGAAAAAACCAGATACATCTAGTTGTGTAAGCAGTTAACCCACAGTTCCCAGGTCTGGGTGATGTGCAGCCTGGCACACGAGCAGGGAGGAGGGAATGTGTGACTTTGTAACTCTTTCCAGTCACACTCATGATCCACAAATATTACAAATGTGGATATACTATTTTCAACAAAAAAGGATTCTCAACATGATTTACATTGCCAAAGGAATGAGAAGATAGTTCCCTGTCCCAAAGGGAATTGGGACACAGTCTATGCAGCAGCACAGCAGAGAGACCCGCAGAAGCCCCAGAAGGATGCTCTGCTGGGCTGATGAGGGGACAGTTGCTCCCCATCCTGCTAAATAGAAGAGAGTCACCACTTTACAAAGTGGTGCTTTGCTCAGTGGGCAGGGATGAAGTCCAAACTCTGTGCCACAAGAAGGACTCACAGTAGCCACCTAAAATGACTCGACTAGCAAGCTGGAGGTTGTCGATTCAAATCCCCGCTGGTATAACACCTAGATCGGGCAGCAGCGATATAGGAAGATGCTGAAAGGCATCATCTCATACTGTGCAGGGGATGGCAATGGTAAACCCCTCCTGTATTCTACCAAAGACAATCACAACCAACTCGACAGCACACTTTACACCCCCACACATGACACCATCAACAGCCCAGGTGCTGAATTTGGACAGTTGCTTCCCCACCCCACTGCCACGAAATATGAGAACGACCCACAAAGGTGCCTCTTTGCCCAGTCAACAGGGCTGATTTTGACACAAGGGAGTCCCTGGAAGGGGCACTGTGCTGCACTGAATAGGGACAGTTGCTCTCCATGTGCCCAATAGGAGCATCTCATCGTTAAAAAGAGCCTCTTGGCCCAGTTGACAGGGGTCCAGCAGCTATTAGCAGATAAAGCAAATTTGATAGAAACCCCCTTAGTCTCCTCCAAAGGGAACAGAGGGAGGGCAGGGCTCCCTTGAAACTCACCACTTGATGAAGTGGGCCACAGCACAGAAGAGAAGCCCCTTCCATCCTGATGATCACGACTCCCCTGGGAGGAAGCTGAAGGTGCCCAGGAGTTGCCCATTGGGGTCCTTGAAGCCTTTAACTGCATCTGGAGAATAAACCTTCTGCTAAGCCTGGCAGAGGAAAGCAGAGAAAAAGCTACTCCCAGATCCTCCCTCCCATTCAAGGATTGAAACTGCTTCAGAAACAGCAGAAACCGACTCCCAAGAAACTTCTGAACAGTTGACAGTTAAGAGGACACTTCGGTGATGTCATAGAGGGTGATGTCAGAAAGAGAACAAGGAGTTTGAAAAAAACCCAGTGAGGCTTGCTTAGAAAGCAGGCAGTTTCCCCAAAGCATTGAGAACCACAAGTATAAAAAACAAATTAAAAAAATAATGTATTTATTTATCGCAGTTCACAGGTTAGCCCACTTGCACCTCAAATGTTTACGCACCCGCCATCTTGAATTGGGGTGGTTGATATCATAAACTACGCCAGCAAGGTGTCCCTGTGTGTCCCTACAACTGTACCCAATTTGTTTCATACTGGTCTAGGCACTGCAAAGTTGATAGGGACACATACACACACACACACACACACACACGGCTGAGTGAGCACATAAGCTTACTGGAACGTAGGCTAAAAAAGGGAAATCTTGCAAGCTATGAACACTAAAAGGTAAACATTCAGTTTCTAAAAATATGATGTGACAGATTTTTCATTTGTTCCTGATTTATTTCCTACAAGGTTAATATAGATAGTCATTGACCAAAGTGTAACTTACCAGAGAACATGTGTAAGATATGAGCCCTCTTCAGTCCTTACTGTACACAGATACAGTGCACCGAGGCACAAAGGATACAGATATCCACCAGATACCACCACCACCCCTGGTACCAACCTGCTCCATAGTGAGCTCTTCCCAAGTACAGTATTTGTCTGCAGAGGCAAATGCGTTGCTGTACCTGGGGGAGTGTCTTTCCATGGTCTGGATAACCTGGCAGCCAGCATTCCATATCATGGGCAGATGCTCTTCTTAGGTTCAGCATTTGTCTCTGTCTTCAAGGAGAGCCAGGGGTGTGGCCGTGCATTGGTCAGCTGGAGGGCGGAGCATAGGTCTGGAAGAGAGTACAGAACGTTGGGTCAGGTGCCAGGCCCGCCCTGCTGCTGTTGCTGGTGATGAGTCCGCTGCTCCCTTTCCCACCACCCCAGCTGTCCCAAGGCTCACCAACCACCACCACCACCGACCACCACTTTTGCAAGCAGGGAGAGGTGCTCCTGGACGTGTGGTGCCGGCCAAGGTTTACCTGCAATTGGGGCGTGCAGCCCTGTTTGCTAATGTGGTCACGTCCCCTTGTCTGATGTCAGACGCAGTTGGGGTGGGGTGGGTGGGCTGAACAGGGGCCACCTGCATCCTTGCGCTGTCACTGACTTCCCTAAATGCCTTCTTGGAATTGGTAATGGGCTGGATGGGGAAGAACAAACTCAAGCTGAATCCAAACGATATTGAGGTACTCATTGTACGAAGTTGGAACTAGGGATGTGCGAACTGGTTTGGGGGTTTGGTTCGATGGTTCAGGGGTTCGTGGGCGAACCGAACACCCCCCCCCCAGGACCTAACTCCATCGCCAGTTCGTGGATTTTTTTAAAATTAAAATGTTTTTTACCTCTAGCCCCTTCGGGGTGCTTTGCAAAGGCCGGGGGGGGGGGTCTGCAAAGGTCCCCTCTCCCCCCACCAGCCTTGGTAATCACCGTTGTGGCCAATTTTAGAGCTCTGCAGCCATTTTGACTGCTGTTGCTCATGCACAAATGGCTTCTGCCTGGCATGGCTCAGGGCCTCGCAGAGGCCATTTGCGCATGTGCGTTGGCCATTTTTTAATTTAAAAAAATATATATTCAAAGCATTTTACCTCAAGTTTTTCCTTGGTCCGATTATCAAGTGAGGAGTCTCTCCTCAAGTCCCCCCTGAAGAGAATGTGGCTACATTAGGGATTGGGGCCTAATGCAGGTTTTTATTAACATATTGCCTTGGCTGGTAAAGCATTGAGCTAAAGCCCGATACTGAAAATTTTAGACTGAGTTCACATACAAGAAACAGAGCCTCTTATGTCATCAGGATGCTTTCCACATTGGAACACCTCTGAGGAACACCACCACCCCTCCCAACATCTGCCACAGTTTTCCTGAATATTGCATAGTATTCTGGGCTGGGGTGGAGCCATGATTGAGCGGACAGCTTCAAAGAACCCAGGCTGCTGTCCCTCAGGGGCCGCGCCTGGTGTCCTATACACACACACACCGCATCTGACATCAGACGCAGTTGGCATGGCTAAATGCTCCCTGCGTCTGATGTCAGATGAAGGGGGTGGGATTAGGGGGGCCACGATAGCGGCAGAACTCGGGCTGCTGCTGGCCTCCCTCTGCCTCTGATTCTGGGGTATGTTCTAGGGGGGCAGGATTTTCAAGTTGTATTTCAGTGAACCTGGGGTTCAGTAAAAGATCAATAGTGGCAAACAAGTTCACTGAAAGACAGGCATCTTCTTTTGCAATCTAGAGTTGCGGAGGATTAGAGCGTCATTTGAGGCACACTCAGTTGATATAACTAACAGTGAGGTCCAACGTGAGCCAAGCATGCACATCAGAACATGCCTCAATCTTCTTCAGCATGCATTGGTTCCAGGGCAGGTGCTCATCAGCAGATAATCTGGAAAGGATGCCTGAATGTAGAAAGTTATAGGAAACACATACAGGTGAAACTCGGAAAATTAGAATATCGTGCAAAAGTCCATTAATTTCAGTAATGCAAATTAAAAGGTGAAACTGATATATGAGACAGACGCATTACATGCAAAGCCTTAATTTGCCTTAATGCCTTAATTTGTTATAATTGTGATGATCATGGCGTACAGCTCATGAAAACCCCAAATCCACAATCTCAGAAAATTAGAATATTACATGGAACCAAGAAGACAAGGATTGAAGAATAGAACAATATCGGACCTCTGAAAAGTATAAGCATGCATATGTATTCAGTACTTGTTTTGGGCCCCTTTTGCAGCAATTACTGCCTCAATGCGGTGTGGCATGGATGCTATCAGCCTGTGGCACTGATGAGGTATTATGGAAGACCAGGATGCTTCATTAGCGGCCTTCAGCAATTCTGCATTGTTTGGTCTCATGTCTCTCATCCTTCTCTTGGCAATGCCCCATAGATTCTCTATGGGGTCAGGTCAGGTGAGTTTGCTGGCCAATCAAGCACAGTATACTGTATACTTTTCAGAGGTCCGCTATTGTTCTTTTCTTCAATCCTTGTCTTCTTGGTTCCATGTAATATTCTAATTTTCTGAGATTGTGATTTTGGGGGTTTTCATGAGCTGTACGCCATGATCATCACAATTATAACAAATTAAGGCTTGACTTATCTCGCTTTGCATGTAATGCGTCTGTCTCATATATCAGTTTCACCTTTTAATTTGCATTACTGAAATTAATGGACTTTTGCACGATATTCTAATTTTCCGAGTTTCACCTGTAACTGTTTCACAGTTTTCCATATGTAATGTGGAAATATGTGGGTATTTTAAAGACCAGCTCCTCCCATTCAGATATACACACAAACTGTAGCACCCAAGTTTTTGAATGAAACAATAAATCAATCTCTTTATTTTGGTCTTGAACCAGCATAATGTAAAAGGAGACAGGCAAACTGTGAAATACGCCGCTATTGACACTAAAGACAGTAGCAGCTGACAGGCATTGGAGCGGGGGTGGGTGAGTGCATAGGGCAGGGGAGAACATTACATTACAACAATTTAAAATTTAAAACATTAAAACTGTTCAAAACACAATTAAAACAATATCTAATTAAAAGCCTGGGTGAACAAATGCATCTTGACTGCCTTTTTTAAAGTTGTAAGACATGGGGATGCTCTTATTTCAGCAGGAAGTATGTTCCAAAGCCTCAGGACAGCAACAGAGAAAGGAAGGTCCATCCCTGGGTAGCCACCAGACAAACCAGTGGCAACTGCAGATGAACTTCTCCAGATGACCTCAATGGGCGTATGGTTCATAGGGAAGAATGCGTTCACTTAAATACCCAGGGCCCAAGCTGTTTAGGGCTTTATAGTTTATAACCAGCACCTTGTATTTTGCCTGAAAACCTATTGGCAATCAGTGTAGATCTTTTAAGATAGGAGTGATAAGGTCTCTCCAAGATGACCCAGAGACCAACCTGGCTGTTGCATTCTGAACCAAATGCAGTTTCTGGACTATGTACAAAGGCAGCCCCACATAGAGGACATTGTAGTAATCAAGTCTGGAGGTGACCAGCAGATGTACTACTGTTCTGAGGTCATTTATCTCAAGAAACGGATGCCGCTGGTGTATCAGCTGAAGCTGATAAAAAGCACCTCTGGCCACTGCCTCAACCTGGGACACCAGGGAGAAGTTTGTGTCCAGGAGCTGCATACCTGTTCCTTCGGGGGAAGTGTGACCTCATCCAGAACTGGCAGATCAAAAGACATGCAGCTCTTTTAGCACAAATCATAGTGCATGTTCACCAGCACTCCCCTCATTAGAACAGGGGCACCCATTCTGGTGTATTTCAATGCGGGCTGCTTCCTCCCACACCCGCTTCCCACGGCACTTGTGCTATACACTATGCGCTATTTGACTCTGGTCTGCTAGACTTAACAAATGTGGCCCCGGCCAATGTGCCACTGTCCCGAGGTGAGAATGTGCGATGTTGCCATGATTCAGGAGATCAGTATGATGTGCCAAGGCACCCCGGGGCAACACATATTGTTGGTAGGGGTGTGCGGACTGGTTCGGGGGTTCGGACTGGAGGTTTGGGATGGAACTGAACCTCCAGACAAGTCTGCAAATTTTTTATTAAAAATTTAAAATACCTCTAGTCCCTTTGGGGGACTTCCTGTAGGCTGCAGGCAGAGGTCCATGAAGGTTCCCCGCCCCCCCCTGGCCTCTTAATTTACTGCCGTGGCCCAGGAAAATACTTGTATTTGGCACATTTGGGCATCTGTAAGTGCACGTGCCGCACATACGTAAATGGCCTCTGCGAGCCATGGTATGACCCAGGGCTTTCAATAAATTTGTGGGAGGGAAATGGCCACCATGCATGCACAAATGACCTCTGTGAGGCCCTGGGCCATGCCAGGGCTTGCAGGGGTAATTTACGCATGTGTGGTGGTGGCCAAAATGGCCACTGTGTGCACTTACAGATACAAGCATTTCCCCAGGCTGCGGCAGTGAATTAAGAGGCTGGCTAGGGGAGGGGGAACCTTCACAGACCCCCCCCCGTGGCCTACAGGAAGCCCCCCTGAAGGGACTAGAGGCATTTTTAATTTGGGTTTTATTTGGGGAGCAGATCTGAAGAAATGCAAAGCACTGCCTGCTCCTTCTATGCAAGGATCACTCAGGGGAGAGTTGGGAGGAAGAGATGATCAAGTGGTGTTGGAAGGGTGGGATTCTGTTCAGTGGCAGCCTTCAAGGAACCATTGCTTTACATTATGCTCCCACTGGCCACAAATTTATTTATTAACCCCTGAAAGTGGGGATGGTATGGGGTGATGGCGGAGGGGTAAAAACATCAAACATTATATTGTACATAAAACATTATGCTTGATGTAAAACATACGCGTTCTACAGCTTTTAGGTGATTAACTTTTAGCTCTATGGCTTTCTAGGCATAGTTTCTACTTTTTTAGTCAGTGGTGGCTGGTCAATAAAGGCAGGAGGGGCTGCCCCCCCCAACAAAACAGAACCAGGTATTAGTCCCAAAAAAGTTCAGATACGACCCACCCACATGGCTCCTTGGTTTTCCTGTGCAGCTTGCATGGCCAGAGTCGTGGAGTGTGTGTGTGATGTGATTTTTAAAAAAATATTGTTTTTAAATGGGGGAGCAAGAGGAAATCCTGTGGCGAACCTGGAAGGGGAAGAGAGGAACTGGCGCGCCTGGGTGGGTGCTCTCTTCCAGGGCGGCGGTGGCCAGCAGCCCCTCAGCTCTCTCTCTGGGCAGCCTCACTGAGTGGAGCAGGCTGCTCACTGCTTGCTGGCCGCCATCACCACTCCCCTGCTCCCCCACAAAGCCAAGGGGTGCACACAGGCAGCCTCAACGAGTGGAGCAGGCTCACTCGCTGGCTGCTGCTCCCCCCTCCCCGAGTCAAGGCAGGTGTGTGGGCAACCTCGCTGAGCGGAGCAGGAGGGAGGTGTGAGGCATCTGTGGGAGAGAAGGAAGGGAAAGCCAAGATTTCTCCCTGCCTGTTTCTCTCCCTGAGGCAAGGGGACGAAGGAAGCAAGGACAGGCGGGGGCAAAGAACTGTCCACACTGCAAAATGCTACAATGAATAAAATGCAGGGCAAGGCTTCCTACAATGGAAAAATGTAACTACTTTCCTGCAGCGCATTTACAACATTGTAGGGCAAAAACACATCATTAAGATTTGAATCAAGGCATGGGAAATGTGAAAGCACCCTGCTGACAATGTAGCGACACCGATGTGATAACACAGGCAATATGGAGGGGCACGTAGAGAATATGGTGTGAGTTCATTGCAGTGTGTAGTTTGGAAAACGCCCTGGAAGATTTGGAGTAGCTCTTCATAATTTTCTCCTTGTTCCTTAACAAAGCAGTGATAGTGCAGTAGCCAGATGCAATCCAGAAAGCCCTTGGTTCAAGATTCACCTCTTTTGTAAATTAACTAGGTTGCCTTAGCAAAGGCCCCCCCCCTCGCCCCAAACTTAGCCCCCTTCCCTAGTAGGAAGAGAATAATAATGCAGGTCTACCTGTAAGCAGTACTGAGATAACATGTGTGAAGTGCCTTGAGCAGATGGGAAATAATGTTCTAGAACTCTTAAAGTTTAATATTATTATCACCCTTGTTATTAGTAAGGCTTCTCATTGACTGCTATGGCTTACTGACCCTCCACGTTATCACTGTCTCAACATTGTTTTGGAGTGACCCTTCAGCACACACAAGGAAGGCTGGGCCTGCCAGACTTCAGGTACTCCTGCCACCCCTCCCCAGGGGCGTATCTAGGGCAGGGCAGGCAGGGCAAGTGCCCCGGGTGCCACTTGAAGGGGGGCGCCATTTTTAAAAATTAAAAAACTTTTTAAAAATGGCCACCGAAAACAAAATGGCCATCGCACATGCTGAAATGGCCTCTTTGAGGCCCTAGGCTATGCCAGGCCTCACAGAGGCCATTCAAGCATGTGCGGTGGCCATTTTGTTTCCAGCGGCCATTTTTTTAAAAAAAACACACCAGTTATTTTAAAAAATGGCCACCACACATACTCAAATGGTCCCTGTGAAGCCCTAGAGGCCAGCACGGGGAGGGGGAACCTTTGCAGTCCCCCCATGGCCTTTAGGAAGCCCCCCAAAGGGGCTACAAGTTAAAAAAATTAAATTTAATATTATATGTCACTACACATATTCAGTTTGGCACTATATACAGAGAATCAGGGCTTGTGGAATATTAAAAGATTAAATGAGTTTGACTTGTATTTTTCAGCTGATATTATGGTAAAGTTATCTGAAAGATGGGTGTCAGATGTTCAGACAGGGGGTGCAATTTCAGTGCTTGCCCTAGGTGCTATTTTCCCTAGATACGCCTCTGCCCCTCCCCATGCTTCACCCCAGGTGTGTTGGAAGTTAAGGACTTTGCGCTGTCTCTTGTCTCAGACAGTGGAGGACAGACTAGTGAGTCAGAGGGCTAGAGGGTCAAGACATTGGTCATCCCTTCTCTACTGCTCTGACACTATCCCTTTTGAAATGTAGATTGGTACTCTTAGGGATTAACTTCCTCCCTCTCTTCCCTACCTGTCCTTCTACCTTGCAACATGCAAGCTCCTCTCCCTGCACCATGTGTGCAGAGAAGATGCAGAATCCATCTGCATCCAGCTAGCTAGCTAGATTAGAGATCCTAACTCCTCACTTTCCTATCTAGAATGGAGTTCCTTAATAAATGCCATATATATTGATTTTAAACTATGAACTGGCTCCAAGTTACTTTACTCTCAGCATACACACATGCCTAAGTAAATTCCGCTGTGTTGTGCCTCTGTGCACTCTGCTATAATGAAAAAGGGATTCTCTTACCACAGAGAGTTCTCAACAGGCGGAGAAGGGAATCTGCTGTGTTGCTTTGTAGAATGCAGATGTCACCTGAACTTCTCCTGATGCCCACAGCTGTGCTAGTTTCCATTGCACAAGTTCTGCCACTCCCATACTTGTGGAGAATAGAAGCAGCTAGTGGTAGGTACTAAAAGTAAAGTGTACCATCAAGTCAGTGTCAACTCCTGGTGACCACACAGAACACTAGCAGAATTAGCCACAGGACAAAATGTCCAACACTTCTGAGTTGATTGATGGATTGATTAGTTTAAAACATTTATATCCCACTTCTCCTTAGTGCTTGACAAAGTAGGGAATGGATCTGAAATCCCAGTGTAGCATGCTGGTCTACGTTAACTAATTCTGCCTCTTTTTCATATAATGGTTTGTTGGATTAGTTATAATGTCAAATTCGTGCGAGAGAGAGAGAGAGAGAGAGAGAGAGAGAGAGAGAATACACCTTTTAGCCTCTTATCTCTAAGGCACCAGAACTTTATAGCCTCTCCATCAGTTTTGACCTGCAGCTTGCATTTACGCACCCAAGCCAAGCACCTAAGGTAATGGGAGTGCAAGTGTCTCTTCTCTCCATTTCTTGGAGGGTCTAGTAACTGGAAAATGAGCTACTTGCTAAATAGAGAGGACCCTGCTCATATGACCATCCGTCTTTGGAGTAGGTCAATGGGATAGCGGTATTGTAGGTCAGATTTGCCCTCTTGAGTAAATCATTTTAGGATATCAGTAATCCTGGAGCTATCCTAAGAGAGCTATGAACATATAATCATGTCTACACATGGCCTTGTGTTCCCCAGGAATTATGACATCCCTTAAAAGGAATGTCCCACCCTTTTGGGACTTCTGAGGGTGCTTGGACAAAGAAAGAAGTACCTGAGAAAAGCACATCCCTGATTGCTATGTGCCGAGTCATCCCAAGTGGGCTGGGTGTGAAGGGTGGATCTCTCTTCTCTCAGGTGATACGGAAAAAACCCATGTAGAGCAGGTTAATCATTACAGCAGCTCACTGTAATGATTGAGAGATACCTCAATAGCACAGCTGAAGAAAGAGACTGGCATATATTTTGCATAACAATAATTTAGCCACAGTCCAATTCCACAAGGACAGCTTGCTTTGTTTTTTATAGGGTTTGTAGTGAATGTAAGACTTCAGGGGAGGACTAGGCCTTGCTTAGAGCAATTGCTGGGAGGGTCTGCCTTTCCTAATAGGGGGAAATTCAAAACCGAAGGACCAATCCAGAGGACTGGGTGGGAACTACCCACACAGCCAACAACTGAAGAAGAGAAAAATTTAGGTTGTTGGTTTTGTCTCAGTGCCCTGAGGGAACAGTGGGCTGAGAGCTGCTGGGGAAATGGGAAGGCTGCAGCCTGCAAGTAACTAGTTTGGACCGGTTCAGTTAGACACTGAGGGTACTTATTTTCCTTTAATGTTTTGCTTGAAATCTGAGTTGTCTGGTTAATGGAATCTCTCTCTCTCTCTCTCTTTCTCTCTTACAATCTGCTTTATGAAGAGACAATTATTGTCATTGCATTGCATATTCTTGTTTTTCTTTTAATGTAATAATAAACCCTTATTGGTGAAGTGTGCTACTCCTCATTTTAGGTCTGCCTTAGTCACACGCCTTTGAAAGCCTAGGACTGCTCAGTCCTTTTGGGGAGGATTTTGCCACTTTACTCCCAACAGGAACCTTATATGGAGAGTGGGTTTTCCTACATCAAAATAAAGCGGATGGCGGCAGCCTATTGTGAATCCCTTACAGTCAAGGCTTTAACCCCAGTAAACTCCCCCCTTCTCCTCTGGCTCTGGTAGGAGTCATGACAGGGTCCTTTGTTCAAAAGGCTACCAAAAAAACTTCTCTTTTTGAGGGTGTTTTATATATAGGATAACCTTGTTATTTGTGGAACCACTATTTGCGGTTCCACGTATCTGCGGGTGTGTCACTGACACCCTATTTCAGTATCAGAAGGAGTTAAAACCCACGTATCCATGGTTCCTAGAGGGTCGGATGTGACCGTGGAGGTCACTTCTGGCCACCATTTTGTTTCACAGAGCCCAAGAGGAGGCAGGAAGAGTCATTTTGTGACTCTTTAAAAAAAAAATAGAACGGACTTTCCCCTGTGATTTTCCGCAGTCTTTGGGGTATTTTGCTCTTTGGAGGGCATTCCTGGGCACACAGGGCACCCACAGAGCACACCACGGTGAGTTTCTTGTCGTTTTAGGGCCCGTTTCTGGTAGTTTTGGGGCTGTTTTTCCACTTAAAATTCCCCCCTCTCTTCCCTAGAACCTAACCCCCTTTTCGCCATAGCCCTAATGCCTCGTTACTTGCGGTTCCGTTACTCACAGCAGTGGGCGAGGAATGGAACCCCTGCAAGTAATGAGGTTCTCCTGTATTGGAGCTCCCTGTTGGATGAAGTTTTCTTGAGGCAGCTTGGCCTGAATATCAGAGGAGGTTTGGCCTGAGCCAGGAAAGCAGGTTATAGATCTGCTAGCATGAAGTGACATCTGCTAAGTCTGAAATATTTTATGAGGAAATCTACAAAGCTATCTGGTTACATTCCCCCCCCCCCTACCTAATCCCTTCTTTGCTTTCACCGGCCTGCAAAAATATGCAGCTTGTTCTTTCAGAATGGAAATGAACTGAGAAGTCATGGACTGAGCAAAAAAGGACAAACCCAGCAATGTTTGGGCAAGAAACATCTCTTGGCATCCTACTCTGGGCTGCTGGCAGCCCTTCCTTGCCACTCCACTCCGTGTCTTCTGCCTGCAACAAGCCACCTCCTGCAGTTTGATGTGAAAACTGTCAGTAGCCCTATTCATAATGTAACAGGCATTATGTTACATGCACAAACAGCAGTACACTTCCTATCTCTATCCTTCATATGGAGACCTGTACCAGGTTCACTTTTAACATGAACACACGCAAGTCATTCACACAAAAGCATATACATGTATACAGACACCTAAACATAGTTCAGTGTAATGTCTGAATAGGGCTATTGTCAGGCCAAGCTCTTCTGGGATTTCCCCAGCCTGCTTCTAATCTACTCCTCTCTATGGACCTCCTGTTCAAAATTTGAACCCTCCATGAAGCTTGTCAGAGCTGATGCTGGTATAACACTCCATCCATCCCTGTTCATGCCCAGCTTTTAAAATGCTAATTAAGTTCCCATTTTAGCCCCTAAATATCTAGCCCCTAAAAGTCTGTACTTCTTAATATTATCATTAGTAACCTGGAAATATGTGTATAGCAGCAAAATGTCAGAATTTACTTACTACACTTAAAAGAGTTGAAGCTAAGCAGACTGTGGTTACAGGAAGTCTCCTAGATCATTGAGCAAGCAGGTAACAAAATAAAAATATTTCCATATTGATTTGTAGACAGGAATGCACTGGGGGTGGGCAGGGGAGGAGTCATAATTCTAACAATAAAACGGGATCTTAATTAGTCGCTTCCACATAGGAAAAGAAGATAAATGGCAACAGTTGAAAAGGCAAAGAGAGTTGGGGGACTTCCAGAAGAGGAAGGGGGAAATCCATATTGTAGGATTGTAATCCCATACTGGAACCATATCTTGCCTGTTTTGAAATAGCTACACTGGGCTCAGTTCATTTCTGGGCTCCGTTCAAAGTGCTAGTGCCTGTCTATAAAGCCCTAGATGGTCTGGGACCGGAGTGTCTGCAGAGCTGTCTATTACCACAAGAACCTACCTGGATGCTTTTGGTCATCATCAACAGGGGCTCTACGCCAACTGCCCCCCTGAAGTTCAGAGGGTGGTGATTGGTGATAGAGTCTTCTCAGTCATTGCCCCTCATCTTAGAAATGCCCACCTCCAAGGTGGACCATGATAGCTACCTGTTGCTAGCGATCATGTCCTTTCAGTGCCATTTTGGAAAACATCACCTGTCCATCCTTTTCATTGCTGCTTCTCCAAGAAAGGGAGAGGGAGTTGTTTCCCCTTTATAAAGGCATGTATACACATCAGTATTGCTGCAGAAATTGTTTTATTTTTTATTTTTTAATGATATGACATTGGTGAAATTGACAAAGCTTTCCCCAACCTTGTTAGTTTCATTGCCGAGCACAGAAGAATGGTGAAGGGAATGGCAATGGACTAGAAAGATGTGTGGTTTTGCATGTGAATCTAATGACAGGACAGTCTGGGCCAGTGTTCAGGCTATGTGTTGAGGAAGTCTCTTTCCTGCAACAAGCTAAATGAAGTGCAGTGACATTTGAAATGGAAAAAGCATGACTTGTGAATAGTGATACAGGGCATTCACTGGAATATAGGAAGATTCCAAAATGATAATTAAAGATCTTCAACATGCATGTGTGATTTTGTCATGTGCAGGAAGAATGTGGCAATCCGTCAGTATGACTTGATACCTCTTCCTCTGTGAACAACCTGTACAATGTTCTCTGCATGTTCTTGGAACATATAGGATTGGGTAGTGCATACAGAATCCTGTGTTCCATTGTTTTGCCTGGGATCATATGACTGAACATGAAAAACTTAATGTGAAAGATAACTCAAACAGAAGCTGTTTGATCTGGTTCAAAGTCTAAGACAAAAGCTCCTTTGCAGCATCACCTTGTAGATATAAGGTCAATCTAATCTCGTGATCGACACTATTTTTCAAGCAGGGGCTCTTTGGCATAAATCCCCGAATGTGAGAGCCATTTCCTACTGTGCTGATCTCTGCACAGGACTGCACTTTTCTCAGTGCTGAGAGGGCCCTTTAAGAGAAACACCACCCTCTTTTAAGAGCTCTAGGAATAAAACACTGAGAAGGGCTGCATGTCTCAGCACTCTGTGCACACCTTCCAAGATGGTGCGGGGCTCAAGGGGGCTCCACTTCCCTCAAGGAATCCCCTCATCCAGTGCTGGCCAAAGCATATCACTGCACAGTGAGTATTGTCTCTGCATAGTACCAGGGGGATTGTGCAGAATATTCAGCTCTAGCCGAAGCTTCAAACAGGCCCAATAAACTATGAGTCAGGGAGCCGCATATAGGGTTGAGGAGGGCCACCATTGCAATGAAGAACGCTGATCTAATCTTTACCATACTATCTAGACATTGGTGCAACCCTCTGTTGCCATGATTAAAAAATTATTCCAGACTGAGAAGGGATCAATGGATGCTGCTTTGTTTGTTTGATTATGCCCTGTTCTTCCACAGTGAACCTTAGAGCAGCTTACATGTGATTCCCCAGTTTCCCACCCAGGCAACCTATGTAGCCAGACTTGCTATTATAAAAGGCAAGTGATTAAAGTTGAATGGGCTTTAAACAGGGCATTTCAAAAGTGCACAGAACAAAACTGGGTCATCCCTTGCAGAAACATAGCCTGAATACAGACAAGCTCACTTCATGATGCAAGTTATGTGTGCAATTCTCTGTTTTTCCAAATATGCCCTTTGTGACTTGAAACAAAGCATTCAGTGCCTACAAAACCAGAATGATCACATTTCACTGCTTCATGAGAACGTTGTGAAACACCCCTGCAACTGCAGTGCAGAATATATGAGGTTCTAAGATAAATCCAGCAGTATATTTATGATGCCATGCAACTGCACATGCTTTTCTTTATAAATTATTGGGAAATGCAGGCATTTCTCTTTCCTGAAAAATCTAATTTTAATAGATGGCATTTAATTTTTTCTCCCTCTCCCCCCTTCCTCTTCCCCACTTCTTAGCTCTCCTGGTGCCACATATTTCCATGCTGCATCCATAATGCAGACCCAACTGTGCTGTAAAAGATGACAAGAGCAAGCAGAGGCCTCACATGACATTCTAATTCTAGAACTTTAAGGAGTGATGCTACAAAAGCAAAATTGCCCTGCCGTTTGGCTCTCAAGCACTCACACCTCACTCCCCAAATTATGCCTATTATGCCTGGTGCCACATATATCCATGCTGCATCCATAATACAGACCCAACTGTGCTGTAAAAGATGACAAGAGCAAGCAGAGGCCTCACATGACATTCTAATTCTAGAACTTTTAGGAGTGATGCTACAAAAGCAAAATTGCCCTGCCATTTGGCTCTCAAGCACTCACACCTCACTTCCCAAATTATGCCTATTAGCAGCAGGTCTAACCTTTGAGGATGTAGGTCACCATCTGCTGAGCTGGTGCAGTTTTGTTCTTCGCCCATTGTCATTAGGATTCTATTGTGTCTGGCACAGAACTTCACTCTTTTGATGAAGCCAAAATTGCAACGTACAAATGACACCATGGCTCTCAGCAGTTTCCTTGTCTGCAGCTTTATGGACGCGTGTTTCTGCTCATCAGGATTGTTCTTTGACTTCTGCAGTTTGTATATTATAATTTGCTGGATGACAACTCCCCCAAGTCATTCTGTTTTTTAAAAACATGATTTATCCTGCCTCTCCATTACTTGTGTCTTCAAAATGGCTTACAAATAGCAGAAGTTGTTTCCAGTTATGAGGAAACAGCATCGGCAAATTGCATCAAAATCTCAGCTAACTCTTTGAATGGGAGGCCAATGTGCTGAACGGCCTGGCCAGTCTTGGGCCTCTCAGTACTGTTGACCACATGCCTGCAATTCCAAAACAAAGAAATGGCGGGGGAGGCTTTGCGAGTGGCATCTGGAAGTCATCAAGGCTTCATCTCAAAAGGACTTTTGTAAGGGAAACTGGAGCCTGCTCTGCTTCCAGTGACAGTCACAAATGAAGTCTGGTTTGGTAGTCTCATTCTGCATCTGATTCGAACCAATGGTTCAGTCACCCCATAATTCAGCAGCATTGCTGAGGTTTGCTGGACATTGTTTCAGTATCAATTATTTGTGTTACACCTTAAGTGCAAAGTGTGGTACAACAGGGAAATTGTACTAGGGTCCTTCAGTGGAACAAGTTTTCTGGGCGTTGCAAATAAAGACTTGGTTTTCATTCTGAGAGTCGTCTGAAAGTGTAACACATGAACTAGGGTGCAAAGGGACTGCCAGGACCTTTTAATCTTGTACTTCAGAGTAGGGAGAGGTTTGGCTCTTCCAAAGAATGACAGCTATTAAAATGCCTCCACCCCTCTTTCTGGTAACAAGTTGTACTGCACATGACTTGTTCAATCTCCAAAATAGTCACACTATCAAATCTTTTACCTATGCAGAAATAAAACTTGTGCTACAGAGTTCCTTAATTCGTTTTCTTTTGAATAAACATTCTTTTACATCTTGTAATAATATGCTATATATTAGTTATGGTGTGGTACATTGCTTTATACAAAGCCCTTGCTCCATTTTGCAAATGGATGCAGCTCTCTGATCCAGATTTCCTTCTCACCCACTTCCACCATTTTAAATTCAACAGAAAAATTAAGTTTAAGTTAAGTCACCCATGGATGTATTTAAAAAAAGAAATTCTGCTGCTGTCCTATGTTCCTTTACTATTTTAGAACATACAGGTATGTATGTATACATACAAGTATGTATAATTGTTCCAGTCTACCACTGAACTATCTGATTCACATAAACTTTGATCCATATAAATATGCTAGCATATACTTTTCCATTTAAGAGGGAAAACCACTTTGCACATCCTATTTCCCCCCCCAAATTTTTATTTTAAAGAAGGAATAGTTATTCTTTTGCAGGTTTCATATTTCTGAAGGAAAATTATATGAAGCAAAAAACAAACATACAAATAAATTCAAAGAGCTGCCTTTCCACTAATACAGGTTTTGGTCTAATAAAAGCATCAGCTTAATAACCACATGTCAGACTATGTGCTAGGGCAGTGTGGGAGGAGACAGCTTTTGCCACTCTTCTAACTTAAATCAAAAACTAGCACTCCAGAACTGAAGAAACACACACTTATGTGAATATATGTCCTAACAAATAAAGTACTTAAATGGGAAAAGCACGGTTGCTTTTATGAGACACGAATGCCAACTAAAACATTTCGGTTCCCGCAAGCAAGTTCCTAATTGCAGAAATGTTTCTGAAAAACATAGTTTGAGCGTTCAATACATTATAGCAGATGGAGCAGATATGACAATAAAACTATCTTTTCTCTTTATTTCTTTGGCATAAACTGTAGGACAAATGCAAGGAGGATTTTTGTGTATGAAACACATGATATACCATCTTTTGTTTTCCCCCAGCTGTTGACAAACATGGATTTATATTTGTATCTCCTCAAAAAGAAAAATCCTCAGAAAGCAGAGAATTAATAATAAGCAAAGCCAGGATGTGCAATGTTTTTTTTATTAAATATACATTAGGACTTTTATTTTGATGCCTCTGCCAGAATGAAAATGGTAACGACTAAGCCAGCATTGTAATATGATTTGTACACCCTTGGATAGCTATTGATATTGGAACCATTTGCAAGGGCTGGTGCAGTAATAACATTCCACTGAGTTGATTGCAAGCACTCGAGGGACCTTCCTGAACTCCACAGCTGTAGGGTCATTTGTAAAGTAATATCAAAGACAAACATTTCTGTTAAGAGCTTCAGCTGGTGCACTCAGTCGGTCTCTATTGGGGGAAAAGAGGCTTGTTTGAAATACTTTGTGCAGTTTTGTTCAACCAGGTTCAAGATGTATGGACTCAGTCTTGAACAAAAGCAACTAAGAGCAATGAACGATCACTATATTGGAGAAGCTGTCTTTGATAAAAGGATGCTGTATTTTAACAGGATTGTTGTTGCATAGCGATATACTGTATTCATTTGGCAGAGTTATATATGAAGTTTGTATCTGCATGGATTAGTCTATCTTGATTACTAAGGGGCGAGGCTATGCTTAGATCCTAGCTGCTGGTTATCAGCAAATCAGTCCAAATGCATATTGCCCTGCTAGATCCCTGCTGTGCCACCTAATGGCACAGTGGGGAAGTAACTTGCCTAGGGGGCAAGAGGTTGCTGGTTCGAATCCCCACTGGTATGTTTCCCAGACTATGGAAAACACCTATATTGGGCAGCAGCGATATAGGAAGATGATGAAAGGCATCATCTCATACTGCGTGGGAGATGGCAATGGTAAACCCCTCCTGTATTCTACCAAAAACAACCACATGGTTCTGTGGTCAACACCAGCTCAACAGCACAACAACAACAAATCAAACTGGAACCTGCCTTGCTCTATGTATGCATTGGGTGACAAAACAGTAGGGGGATGTATTCAGATCTTTTCTGAAGCTGAATTGGTTTCTCCAGATTGTGGCAAAATGCATTGCAAGTAAATTGATCACAAGAACAAATGGACAATCAGAGCATTAACAAAAGTTGGTGATGAAAAGAGTCTTGTAACCATCTGAGGGGGAGAGTAACTGGCCCTATCCACCCCCAGCACAGTACTTCCAGTGACTGATGCTGGTGTATATGTTTATTTTTAGATTGTATGAAAGGTGGTTGCAAACAGGATAGATATGACTGTGCAAAATCATTAAGGAACTTCTCTATAGGTGGATTCTCATGACCTGCCTGAAGCAAGTTGCTATCAGATTTGCTAGGTATGTAAGCTCCTAATTTCTGATCATAAGAATTCAGAAATTTGGGGACATGTCAGATTGGCACCACACCAACCTGGCATGTAACTAGGATCAGTAATCTGGGATTTGACCTAAGGTTGCTGATCCCACTTAAATGGTGGTGCCAACCCAATCTCATCTTTAATTTCTGGGTTCTTACAAAAGAAAATGTGCATGCATTTCTGGGTTCTTACAAATGGAAATGTGCATCTCCTGCTTTCCCAGCTTTGCGGGAATCATGTGGAGAACCAGTCTTTTGTGGGGTGGGATTATTGTGGCCACCATTGCCAAGCCTGGCCCGGAGTTGCAGGCCCCAAAGGCAAAGCTGAGGCCTGTGACAGATTCTGCCCTATTGAGAAACCAGTTGATGTCTGAACTCTGAGTGAACTGGTTTATCAGGTGAAACAGTCTGGAATTGCTTGTTCTTTGTTCAAGGCTCATAGCCTTGAGGGGCACAGGGGATGAGCCTGCATATCCTCTACTCTGGTATTTACAATGTATAGTTAATTACTTTCTGTTGGTTACTATTGTGACACTTGCTTTCTGATTTTACATATGTTAAAAGCTGTCACCTTAAGAATACTTTGAAGTCACACAAGTAGATAAGAGCACCTGCATAATTTAGAGAGATGTCTTTCTCCTATAGGATTTGGGAGTTTCCTCCTTTCTCACTTTGTCTTGCTAACAGTTTCCTGGGACCAAAGCACCTCAAGTCTGCTTATAGAGCAGCCACAAATGCAGATGTGCTTAGGAACATTAGAAGAAACAGTTCTTCCTGATAACAACAAACAAGCATCAAGAGATGACCCTCATCTCCTGGACACCCCCCCCCCCCGGTCTTAATTGACATGGGAGAGAACTCATGATTTACACATATTGACACTTTTAGAGATTCATGATGGATGTCAGTATATCCTTTTGATATGATGCCTGGATCAAAGGATCAGGCATGGATATAAGGGGTAGCATCTCGAACATGTCCTCAGCAATCTTTGCCTAACAAGCAAGGCTGCTCCTTCTGTGAACCTGTTGCCAAGCTGCGTAGCTGGAGCAAGGGTTCAGCCCAAGAGGGACAAGAAAGCATTGGTGATCTCTGCTGTGGGGTGAGAGATTAGGGTGATTTCTGTCTTTCCCCTGCAGCATCCAGCACGATTGCTCAAAGACCATCTGAGCCCCGATCAGTAGCTACGAACTCAAACGCTCACATCTTGGTCCATCCCTCTGAGTCGGTAATATGATTTCCCCAAGACCTACACCTTTGGTTCCAATTCCCCTCCTTCCCTCACTAGCCCCTGGCTTTCAGCCATCCCTTTCCTGAAGCCCTTCCTTCCTTCCTCTTTTCCCTTTTCTTTATCAGCGTTAGGTTTTTAGATAGATTTAATATATTGAATATACATGCATCCATACACATATGATAGTTAGGAACATTATCTAGCTGCTTGCTGAAAATCTGATTTATCTCTTTGATATACTAGACTGGTATTCGTGCCTTGTAGATCAGCTGTATTCAATAAAGCCCACTGAACTGTCTGAGAGTGTTTGGTTCTCCTATTTTCAAGTCCAGATCATACATGGTCGCAGTTTAAAAGAACTTGGTCACTTTTGTGACACTAGTGGACAGGCCTAGTTTCCACAGTGAGCTCCGGAGCATATCAAAGGTGCAAATCAGGCTTGTCTCATGACAGGATCAGCTGATAGACCTTGCATTTACCATATGCTCCAATCATGTTTAGTGGTCAACAGTTCCCAGCTATGTCATGTTGCTGCCTGATGTGGAGCACCAAGCAACTCTCGTCCTCTTCTTTTCCTGTTAAAATCACACCCCTGGTTCCTTCCCTCTTTCAAATCTCCAGCATGGCGCCCTCTCACTTCCCTTCCTCTGCAAGCTATCCATGGAGGAGGCGTGTTGGATGGGCTGCTCTGCTGCCCCTAATTGTGGGCAAATCTGGCCCACAATTTGCTGCTTGAATCAGCCTGCTTCACAGAAGGGCTGGCCCTGCTGGTCAGGAACATCCTCTATGGCAACATTTCTCTTGAAACTGACACATAATGCAAAAACAAAAAAACACCCTCCCACAAAACCACTATGAAGACACACATTTACTTAAAAGGCATGTATCAAAATAAATAAATATATTTTACAAAGAGTTTAAGTTGCTTTTTCTACCAGATGTCTAGTATATAGAACAGTCTTGGCATCTTATACATAGAAAATTGATGCAAAGACCAGTGTTTTAAAAAAAATTTCTAGCACATGCCACTGCTTAACTTGAGCTTTCTGATAAACATGTTCTGTTTGTTTCTCTGCCTAAGGCACTTCTCCCCTCCTTTCCCCCATTTGTGTTGAATTTTTTGGTTTCACATTTGCAGTGCTCTCCCTCCACTTCCCACATGTGGTGGTCTGACACATACAGGCTGCTGGGATCAGAGAATGCCACATCATATTACATGACCATTAGATGTCTTGTGGACATGCAATTCAGTTACAAATCAGTGTTTTTGCAATCAAGTTGGTAGTGCCACAAGATTGGTTGTGGTGAGTCAGGTTAGAGGATCTAGCCTAACCCCAAGTTAAGCTTCTGAGCATTGTGATAAGAAGCAGTACAAGATTAATAGAACAGGGCACACCAGTTGGGTGGCAGTTAAATTGCAACAATTTCCAGTAAACAAAAGGAGGCATTTACAGCCCCATGTTGCATGCTGGTCATATCAGCTTGCCATAGGAAGGGCCCTGCTGCAACAGACCAGAGCCTGTGTTCCCTCTAGGGCATGCGCATGTGTGCACGCTCACACATTTTCTGATGTCCGCTCAGTTAATTCTAGATCCCGCTCAGGTTTAATCCGGAAGGCCCCACCCTGAATGCATGTGTGCACACACTGCCTTGATACTGCCACCCAGAACAAAACTCATTCCACACACAGATGAAGAAGAAAAAAAATAGAGAACACTGCCAGAGGGCCATCTAGTCCAGCATCCTGCTTCCCACTTTCCAACCAGATGCCTTGTGTGTGTGGGGGAGTTATATTAGTATTCCGAAGGAAATTTGCCGTTCTCTCACTCCTCATACGTTATTACTGGGAGTCAACTACAAGCAAGGCATGCACCAGTGTGTCTGCACAACTGTGGCTTTAATTTGCAGATGCAAGTGTATGCAGCCCAGCTCAACTAAAGCAGTCTCCTTTTAATAATGCTGCAGATACTCATAATGCTCTTCTGCAACCCCAAATGCCAGGCTGAAGGCATGAATGAAAATAATAGGTCAGTGGTTATATGGCATATGGAAGGGGAGCATTCATTCTCTGAATCAAAATCCCCTTAAAATCAGGGACTCCTGGAAATGAACAATGAAGATGGGATAGTTACTCCATGATCATATGTGTATTGTCTGCTCCTGCACGTGTCTTGAAACAACATCCACTTGTCGCAACTGGAACATAAGAAGCTGCCTTATACAAAATCAGACCATTGGTCCATCTAGCTTAGTACTGTCTGGCAGAGGCTCTCCAAGGTTTCAGGCAGGGGTCTCTCCCAGTAGAACCTGGGACCTTCTGAAGATGTTCTTCCACTCAGCTTTGGCCCCATCCTCTAAGGCAGGGATTCTCAACGTTGGGTCTCCAGATGTTATTGGACTTCAGCTCCCACAATCCCCAACCAAAGGCCACTGGGGCTGGGGATTATGGGAGTTGGAATCCAATAACCTCTGGGGACCCAACGTTGAGAAGCCCTGCTCTAAGGGGCATATCTTACAGCACTCACATGCAGTCGCCCATCCAAATGCAAACCAAGGTGGCCCCTGCTTAGTGAAAGGGATACTATTACCACAAGACCAGCACCCCTCCCCTTAATTACTTAACTACTTAAGGTATCCTAGATGGATCATTTGTATTTATCTCATCAAAGCAGCAACTTGTCAATATGGGCTTCTCAATCCAGAGACAATTCTAGTATGGGAGTAGGCTGCATGCTGTATAAAAGCACTTCCCATCTTTGCCTACAACATCATTTGACACTACCAATTAGCTAATGGCTGGGAAGTGCAGGGGGCGGGGGCACTATACTGAGCCGGGTGTCTAGTTTTCCCTTTCTAGATCTCCCTTTCTCCCCAGCACCGAGAGCTAAGATGCACTTACACAGCACTTTTTAGCACATTGAAAAAATAAAAATAAAAGATTGACCTCAGTTATGCAGCAAAATAAGTGAACATTTCACTTAGTTTATTTGGAATGGACACATTATTGCAAAAAAGCAATATTAAGACACACATTTGCTTAAAAACACAGTCATCAAAATAAATATAAAATATAGATACTACAAATAATTTAAATTGTTTCTTTCCTCCAGATGTCTGGAAGACAGAATAGTCTTTGCATCCTATAAATAGAAACTGAAATAGAGTTCCATCAGCCATGCTGTCTTTTCAAAGTATCTTTGGTTTGTAAATACTTTCAGATGCAACTTGGCTGCTCTGCTCAATAGCCTCCTCAGATCTGAAGAAACCTGGCCACTTCTGGCATCCTTCTTTGTTTTTCCTTCATTGGTATCCTGCTCCAGTCCAATCAATCACAGTCCAAGACACTTGATCCCATTTGTGATCCAGGTATGTCTACGGGAGGAGGGAAATAGAGGAGGAAGTCAGTAAAGAGTATTTAACAGGGCAACTCAATAAGTCTTAAACTGTTATGCATAAATAAGAATGTCTACAGAAGAAAAGCCACGGTTGTACTTTCTCTGCTCCATAACATAGGTTGTGCATGAGGCTTCCTTATGAGTAAGTAGTAAATTTGGCATTAGGGTGAGTAGAATAATCTCTTGACAGTATTAGAAAAAGAGATTCACGTGAAGTCCAATTAATTTAGAACCAGTCTCTACAATGGGCTCAATGCACAACATCTAAATTTCCCCTCACGTTTCATCGGCATAGTGGGCAGGATTCATTAACAGTTGTTCAAAGGCAGCCTTTTTGCTATACATTCCTAGAAGTAGACACTAGAGCATCTTGCTATATCTTAATCTGACATTAGCTCCGACAAACTCTTAGTGACGACATGGTCCCCAAAGGCTGGTTCTCTCGAGGCATTGATGATCTTGTGTTTGGCTGGAGGAGCCAGATGCGGAACTGCAACTCCCAACATCCCTTACTACTGACCACTGTGGCTGGGGAAGATGGGAGTTGTAGTTCAACAGCAGCTGGAGGGCACAGTTTGCCCACGCCTGGTTTAATGGAACTTAAATGCAAAAGTATTTCTGGGAAGTTGGAGGGCTATAGGCCACCTCCAGCCTCAAGGGCAGGATGCCTCTGAGTACCAGTTGCAGGGGAGTAACAGCAGGAGAGAGGGCATGCCCTCAACTCCTGCCTGTGGTTTCCAGGGACATCTGGTGGGCCACTGTGTGAAACAGGATGCTGGACTAGATGGGCTTTGGGCCTGATCCAGCAGGGCTGTTCTTATGAAGTCAAAGCAGAAATGCACAGTGGCTGACCAGTTTAGCACTGTTGGGCAATGATGTAGTTGCAAATGACATACTCCATGACAGCCCCCATGGCCATGCCCACTCCAACAGCCAGAGAAGCCGAGAAGTCTGGCACTCCATCCCTCTGTCCTGGTGCATCCCCACTACACCCCTGCTGTTGGGGTTTGCGTGGGGAATCCTTCTGTAAAAGGATTCCCTTTCACATGAAAGATCCAGTTGTGCTGCTATAGTTGTACTTTACCACGATTCACAGTTTGGTTCAGATTTGGTTGGATTTTTGTTCAAGATTCAGGGCTGCACAACTTTGGCCTGTCAGCTATTGCTTGACTACAACTCCCATTATACCCAGCTACACTGGTCAGTAGTAAGGGATGATGGGAGTTGTAGTTCCACATCTGCAGGGGAGCCAAAGTTGTACAGCCCTGGTCTAGATCCATCAAGGGACACTGATGCTAGATGGAACTACATGTTGTGAGTCTTTCCCACAGACTGTGTCTTGTTTTAGAAAATGTAGCTACCTAAAGCGCAAGGTGAAGGTAGAGACCACCCACCCTCAAGAACTGTTATTCCCTACAAGGGAAAAGATACAAGTAGTACCTATATTTTCTCCCCTTGCAGATGCAAAATCTGCTTGGAGGGATCTGGGGAGGAAAACAGCCTCAGCAAAAAGTCCCCTCTTAGCACCAATCTCTTCCTTCAAATTGCAGCATCAGTGGTTTATTTATTTAATTTATATACCGCCCTATCCAAACGGCTCTGGGCGGTGCACAACATGGTTGCATTTGGGAAGACACACACATCTGTAAAACGCATCCCTGAACTACATATACTGTTGTCAGCAGCTTGATCATAAAAAAGACGACAATGTCACAAATAGGCGACCGCTCGCATGTTGCACAAGCAATCGAGAATCGAGTGTAGCTCTCACCACTGTCCTTCTACTGTCACCAGTTTGTGGCCAGTACTGGCAACTGAAGTTTCGGTCCGTATCAAGTCGTCCACTCATGTTTTCCTTGTAAATATTTAAAACTTCTTAGAAAAAGATTGCTATGCCGTCTGCAACCGTATTTGCTAATAAGGATTGTTAAAACGGAAGCTAGAGAATTCAGAGATCAATAACCTTTTGGAAGCACACGCGGTCCCGTTTAGATTCTTCTACATCTAACCTTATTTTGTGTAAAACAAAGCCACAGCCCTCCCACGCGTTTCCCTCGGGTTAGTCACCCGCCCCTTCTCTTGGCGAGGAGAGACCGGCCGGCAAATGCCTCGCGAATCTAGGAGTGCCCGCTCACCTTTGGCTCGTCGCTGGGGCGCTGCCGCTGCCCCCTCAGGGGGCGCGGGCGAGGCGCCTGCTGTCGCGGGTGCCGGCGGCCGCCTGCTCGACGGCCTCCTGCTGCTGGCGGCTCTTGAAGTCCTGGATGGCGCGCTTGTTCTGGAAGTCGATGAGCGCCATGGTGATGGAGGCGTTCCAGCAGCTCTCGCCCGGGCACCGAAAGTCGATCTCCTTGCGGTCCGTGGTGACGATGGTGAAGTAGACGTACTTGCCGGTGCGCTCCACGCAGTCCACCTTCTGGATGGAGCCGAAGCGCAGCTCCTTGGCCCGCGCCTTGCCGCCGCCGCTGCCGCCCTCGGGCGAGAAGAGGCTCAGGCTGTCCTTGCTCAGCACCACCAGCTTCTTCTTCCACAGCTGGAAGAGGCTGTCGCTGCGCTTCTCCAGCTCGCCCTCGCGGATCACCTCCGACGACGCCGACACGCACGCCGGGCCCTTCATCCTGCCGCTGCCTGCCCTGCGCGCACCGGCACCCAGCGCCGCCGCTGCGCTCGCTGCCTGACTCCGGCGGGCCCAAGTCCCGCTGAGACGCCTGCGCGCTGGCGGCTCCCTCTCGGCTGCTGGGCCGCTGCAGCTGAGCAAAGAGCTGCTCTTGTACAGTCTGCGGCTCAAGAGCCCGACCCGCACCATTTATGGCCGCCCTTGGGCTTGTCCCAGGCAGGCCCCACCCTGCGAGCCTCCTCCGCGCCCGCTCTCGGTTGACTCGGGCTCGGCGGCGGCTCCACCCTTTGGCTCCTTCCAAATTCTCTGTCTCTGCTTTCTCGCCCGACGCCTCGCCCTGCGGTTCTGTCTCCTGACCTTGAGAGGTGCCTGCCCTTGACAAGGGTGGGTTGCCCACTTTGCAGTGGTGAAAAAGTAGGGTGCAGATCAATGTCCGATCTTCGCTCACTCCTTCACGCCCCCAGTACTATTCGCACATTACGTGACTGTGCCCATGGGGACAGGTAGCGGAATGCTTTGTTTCTATATCTACCATAGGGTTTAACAGAAGTGCGGGATACAATGCTTAAAAAACAAGAGAGTTTGTATTTCAAATGGCCATTAGCTCCACCGAAAACCATTGCAGTTGAGGTGAAATGAAAGTTCTGGTTGTGGCATTATATCTGAGAGGGCTCCTCCTTCACATGGCAAGTCATTACTTGAGCTCAGTTCAGACCAATCCAGAATCTACTAGTGGCTCTAGGCCACCTCCAGCCTCAGAGGCAGAGGCACTCTTGTCCCTGGACACATCCAGGCCAAAGTCCAGGGCCTCCACACCCCTTGGGCCACTCCCCACCAATCCTCCTTAGTCTGACCTCTGCTAGAGGCAGAGGGGGGAAGTGGGGAAATAACTATGTGGGATGGGAATATGTTAAGTTGCGTGTTGAAATGTTTCTGCTAATGCATATTTGCATACATTATACTTCTTTTATATTCTTACACTCTTGTGAGGTCAGTGGCTGTTTGTGCCCTCAAGAACTCACACGTGTTAAAAATACTGTGGTGTGTGTGTGTGTAGGCAGGGGCGGATGTTTAATTTGCAGTGGGGGGTGGGGCTCCAAAAGGCCATTAGGTCCCGGCTCCAAAACTACCTAGGTGCACCTCTGCTCAGAGGCAAGATGGCTCTAAATGCCAGTTGCAGGAGAGCAACAGCAAGAGAGAGGGCAAGCCCTCACCTCTTGCCTGTGGGCTTCTCGGGGCCACTCTGTAAAACAGGATGCTGAACTAGAAAGGCCTTGGGCCTGATCCAGCAGCAGGACTATTCTTATGTTCTTAATTCAGTGGATGGATTTAAAGTAAACACTGAATTTCCTTGCTATGTTTTAGTGTTGGTGTTTAGAATTATAAATCTAAAGCCTTGGATGAGAAGAGTACTGTATTTACCTGAATCCAAGACTAGGGTTTTTGGATATTAGAAATTGGAAGGCTGTTTGAAGTCCCAGGAACATTACTGTATTTTCCCAAATCGAAGACAACTCTGAATCTAAGAAGACTCCCTCAAAGTAGAGTTTAAATAAAGGCTATAGTGCCTACATTTACTCAAAAGGAGCAGGACTCTAGAGTAAATGTAGGCACTATAGCCTGTATTTAAACTCTACTTTGAGGGGGTCTCTTAAATTCAGAGTTGTCTTCGATTTGGGAAAATACAGTAATGTTCCTGGGACTTCAAAATATTTCACAATATATCCTTTGGAAGTGTGAATGTGAATAAAATTCCAAGTCAGTTTGGTTAGTGCCATCATTTAGATGATCATACCCTTCCTGACCAGAGGTGCTCTTACCCCTGGACTTCTGGGCCAAAGTCCAGGGCCTCCACAGCCCCTGGGGGCCCCCAAATCCTCTTTAGTCTATCCTGGGTGTTGTGGTCACCTGGCTGAGCATGATGATACTTATTTTTCAGGGAGGGAGGCCCTCTAAAGGCCTTTAGGTCCAAGCTCCAAAATTACCTAGGTGCACCTTTGATCCTGACCCACTTGCCCACACACACCTGTACTTGAGTCAGTTTTTGTCTGGTCGTTTGCATGCATATTTATTTTTATGATTTAGTTCATTTTCATGTACCTCAGCCAGCCTTCCTGTAAGGAATTTAGACTAGTATAGTTGGGGTTATCCCATGTTATCCTCACAATAACCCTGTGATGTAGGTTAGGTTGAGAGACAGAGATTAGCCCAAGGCAAGCTTCATGACCCCACAAGATCCATTGCACCTCAAAGAACATAAGGCCACTTCATGTGTTATGTTTTGTTCTACACAGAGAGAAGCTCACGAGTATACTGAATGGCTTTCTTCCTCCTACACAAGTTTTCTCTCTCTGTTCCTTTGCCAGCATTTTACTTTCCTGACCCCCTCTCCCTCAAAGCCCAAACTTGGTTCCGAGGTCTTCCTTCCGCTTCTCCCCCCACTTTCCCTCCCACTTTGGTGCATTTGTGCCTGACAGCCTGACTTGCCTCAGGGAAGCAGCTGCGGCCTAGCCCTATGACTCAGTCACCTGTAACCTTGGAACTCTCTCCAGATTGTGTTCAGCTGCTGGGGTGGGTCCGGATGTTGGGGGATGAGGTAAGCCACTTTCAAATGAATGCTATCAGAAGCAATTCCTTGCCTGAAGGAAGCCCGAGAGAAGACTTCACTTCACACTGAGGTGGTAAGTTTGTCACACACAGAGCATGCTGTTCTGCTTTTGTACAAACTGGGTGAAGATTTAGTTTGCCTCCATACTAGGGCCCATTGGCAGTGCTGAGGCATCCCTGTTGCTGGAAACATAATTAAAATTGTGGCTTCACATCAGGGGTGTAGCTATAATTGAGCAGATGGGTTCGAAGAACCCGGGCTCCCCAGCTCCTAAGGGCCCCCAAGCCTCACCCCTCCCTATTTTCTTCATTATCTGCTGTATTACACAGCAATGCCCACCCTGCTGTGGCCAAAAGCTAATGGCAAACAAAGTTGTGCACATGCAAGGCAATTATAAAGCTGCATGAAGTCATGGGATTGCTTGAAGTTGTGCAGTCTCTTGAGCTCTTGGTATGCTTGCTCAAGTATAGACAGAGAATCATCATATAGGAACAATGGGTTAAACACCCCCTCCTCCTCCTCCTCACAGCATGATTCAAATCACTGATCCAAATCTCTCTCCCTCCCCGCCTCTCTCTTACACACACACACACAACACACACACACACTTCTTTGAAAGAGTTGTTGGGTTGGGAGCTCAGAACTCTCACATCACATTAGTTTGGCCCTCAGAATACAAGCAGCACATCAGCAGCATTTCTTATCACTGGTCTAGTTTACTGAGCTGTAGTTGCAGGAGGCTGAGCATTTTATGAATGGGCTTAGGAGAGGGGAGGGGCTAGATTTCTGTACAAGGAGACAGACAGCTTCAGGCACAGAAAGGAAGCATAAAAGGCAACATGAATGAAGCTGGCAGGAAAGAGGCTAAACCAATGTCATTTGCAGGCACATACATGTTTGCACACAGCCTGCCTTAGCTTTAGAGGTGATAGGTATAATTTTTTTCTTCCAGGTGAGACAAAGATTTGTTACTGAATTTGTACATTAAGGATTGCTGTTCCCCAGGACTTCAGCCAGCTAGTATATAACTCCTATCACTTTTATAATGGTTTAAGTGTTTCATTCACGCAAACACTTTAAGATAGTTTCTGTGAGTGAATGTGACCCCAATGAAAATTATGTCCCTGAAGCTGCTAATAGGCCTGTGGGGAAGCATCACGGGAAGTGCATCACTGGCCGCACCTGTAGCTAGAGGCTGGACTTCAAAGTGGGGTTAGGCAGGTGGGCATCCATGCAGACCCCAGTGCTACACAAAAGAAGCCTAACCCAGGCTGGGCTGCCCTAGCCTAGGTTAGGCTGCTCATGTGAACAGCCTTGTTGTGTTCCACATCATGACATAGGGTACTAAATCTGTCACTTAAGTGGAGCTCTGCTGAAATGAATGGGACTTGTCTAAGAGTAGTAAATCAAGTAGACTGGATAGAGTATGACCTGAAGCATCATCCCAGCTCCAACTGCCAATTCAATACTCATCTTGGCTGCCTATAGTTTGGCAGCAAACCAGAGTCACCCCTAAATAAGGCAGTAGTTCCTGCATAATCAGGGGACTCCCCAGATATCCAGAAGTATATTAGTTTGTAAATTAAAAGGAAAAGGAGAACCCAAATGGCCTCTGTCCCAAGGATCCATGCTCTTCAACTTTCAGAACCTAGACAATGTTGAGGGTGAAAGAAGAAAGAACAAAGGGTAAGGGAGGGGGAGTTGGCCTGCTCAACCCCCTAACAGCTTAAGCAGTATCCTAAAGCAGCGGCGGGAGGCGGGTTAGGGATGTGGGTCCCCATTTGTTTTCATTATTAAAAGAGGCGAGTGTAAGAAAAAAATAGCATACATATCAGTTTCATAGTGCAAAGGCACTATAAGGCAGTGTTGCGGTATTTTGTTCTGGCCCCACATATTTCATACTACAGGCAGTTAAATAGGCTTTTAGTTCATGTGACATTTTTGTTGTATGTGAATGAATGGATGACAAATCTCAGTTGTTTCTCCAAACCCTCTCCAGTTCAGATCTTTCTGCTGTGTATATCTAAAGTACAACCCCACATTGGAATGGTGACTGTGTGTATTTGTTTGGCGAATCCGGTAAACTGAATACTTCCAGCATGAATCCTCATATGTACTTTATACACTGGAAGAGCTGGATTTTTGCAAGACTTATACAAAGGAAATGGTGGGAATGTATTTGCCTGGACTGTGGGAACTTCCCCTCCTCCATACGCAGAACTTGCATTAACCAGTGACATCAAATAATCTAGTCAGCCAGCCAGTATACTAATATTTATTGGACATGCATTCCTTTCTCCTAAGCAGTCTTTAAAAGTTTCTAAACTGAAGTTACATAACATTCTACTGTGCAGGCCCTTTGGTGGGAAGAAACAATCAATTTCCTGTAAGAAGATCTTCCGCAAGGCACATATTTATCAATTGCGTAGGTATGAACTTTTTATTGCATCAATTATTACCCGGGGTTTCAGGGACTCCTCAGCATCTTGGATGATGACAAAAATAACAAAAACGTATTTGCTTACTAGGTAGCCTGTGGGCCAAAGCAGACTAGACAAATGTGTTTAAAGTAGTTTTGCCTTTCGTGATTTTCACTTGGTAAATAAAAGCAAATCCTCCTCCCCTGCCCCTTGTGCCCTGCATAGGGGAGCCACGGAGCCACCCAGCTCTCCCTGGCTGGGGCTCCCACAGCTGCTAACCCCCTGGCGCTGCCAGCCACCTCCTTCAGCAGCTTGCTGGTCTCTCTGCCCATTCTCCTTCCATCTGCCAGACTCCCAGGCCCAGCCAATAGGAGGAGGGCACTCATGCTGCCCAACGATGCTGCCAGCTGCCTTCTTTGGCAGCTGGCCTAGCTCTACCCATCCTTCTTCCATTGGCCAGGCTCTCAGCCAGTGGAAAGAGGGTGCACACACAACCTATCGCCACCACCAGCTGCCGCCTTGGGTGGCTGGTCCAGGTCAGACAATCCTCCTTCCCTTGGGCAGGAGCCCAGCTGATGAAAGGAGGATGGGTGGATCTGTGTGAATGGGGTGTGCGTGCGTGTGAACATGCACACCACCACTGGCGGGGGGGGCACTGTGGCAAGAGAGGAGGCTGTCCGTGTAGTGACCACGGCCCTATTCTCCCCTCACTATGCCCTTCATGTACACTGAAATAAATAGACCTGCAGTTATCACATGTTGATGTCGACAGAGATTTGACTGATGTCGGTGGTTATTAACTTTTCTTACACACACACACACACACTCTACTACATACATTCTTGGATTACATGTATCATTGATTGATCGATCGATTGATTGTATTTCTGTACTGCCTGATATAAAAATCTCTAGGCAGTGTACAAGTTAAAACATAATATAAAAAAAAATAAGACAGTTAAAAATGCATACAACAGATAAAAAACAGTATCAATAAGTTAAAAAAATATTAAAATTTAAATTTCAGTTAAAAGCCTGGGGAAACAGGCATGTCCTGAGATTCTTCCTAAAAGCAAACAGAGAAGTAAATGCTCTTATTTCAGCAGGGAGTGAATTCGAGAGCCCTGAGGCAGCCACAGAGAAGGCTCGGTCCTGAGTCGCCACCAAATTTGCTGGCGGCAACCATAACTGGACCTCTCCAGAAGATCGTAACAGGTGGCTGGGTTCATGACAATGCTTTCTTAAGTACCCTGGACCCAAGCCGTTATGGACTTGTGTGCATCATGTGTTCAATATATCAATCACTTCTTGACACCGAACCCATTGACAAAAGAAGTCTGAAGACTTTTGATCTAGAAAGCATAACCATGACATGTCACTTCTGATATTTTACCAAGAACAACATCTAACCAACACTCCTGTTTAGAAACTTCTTTTAAGTTCAATAGGGTTCTTGGGCAAGGAAATATAGATGTTTTCATATTACCATTACATCTTTTGTTCCAGTACATCACAAAGACCACACTTTACAGAACAGTCTTGAATTGAACAGCCTTGCTGTAGTTGTACATAATAAATAACCCTAACCCTAACCCTAATATAAACATATAATTGTTTAAAAAACAATTAAAAACACATCTTTTAAAAGAGGCTTTTTAATGTTTTATCTGCTGCTTATATCTGGTAGGTTTTTTTGTTTTTAGTTCTCAGTTTTTAGCTTTCTATTAAAAACTTTTAATTTGAAACTTTTAAAATTTGTAATTTTAAATGTGGTTTTAGCCTGATCTTTTAATTATAACTTTATTAATGTTTTATTTTACATTGTATGTGTTTTGCTGATGTTGTGAGCTGCCCTGAGCCGTAGTGTACTGGAGGCGCGGGGAATAAATATCAGTAGTAGTAGTAGTTGTTGTTGTAGTAATATCATCATCATCATCATCATCATCATCATCATCATCATCATCATCACTATTATAGCCAAGTCCCATCTTCTATTGAGCCATTCTGCTAGCAGATAGGATTTCTCTTTTTCCCCCCATTAGAAGGGTACATAATTATTTTTGCTGGTGGATAGTGGAGAGGTGATGGTAAGGAACATCAGCACTTGGTGCTGTCAGCTGTGTGGGGTATGCTAAACCTTTCCCCGACTCTTACTCTTTCTCTGCCACCCCCTTCCCCAGTTGCTTTTCCCTCAACGAGTCAAGTGTGGAAAAGCAGCTGGAGGGAGGGGTTGCATAAAAGTAAAGTGTGCCGTCAAGTCAATTTCGACTCCTGGCACCCACAGAGCCATGTGTTTTTCTTTGGTAGAATACAGGAGGGGTTTACCATTGCCTCCTCCCGTGCAGTATGAGATGATGCCTTTCAGCATCTTCCTATATCACTGCTGCTCGATATAGTACCAACAGGGATTCGAACCGGCAGCCTTCTGCTTGTTAGTCAAGCATTTCCCTTCTGTGCCACTTAAGGTGACTAAGGGTTGCATGCCCAACCACATTATAAGGGCTGCAAGAGTTCTTGCACATACAACCTATAGGCACAGAGGGCTTTCTCCACAGAGCCAGGAACATTGCTACAAAGACACAGAAGCAGAGTACAAACCACAGGTATCAAGAAGTTGAAACTACAATAAGTCCATGGCACTTTCTCTGGGAGGAGGACCCTCTTGTGACCTGACATAGTGCTCTGTAAAGCATCTGAGTGGAACTGGACTCTGGGATCTTTTCCCATCCTCTAATCGGGAGTTGGCCAATCAACTGCCAATTCTACCCCAATTTGTTACTTTGGGTTGCTATGATCAAAGAACAGCCTAATTGTGTGTGAATATTTGTGTATACACGCAATATATTTAGCACATTCAAGATAAAGCATATTTCAGGTTAATTTTGCAGTTGGTTACTCTAACGTTTGTTATTATTTTAACTGGTTCATAATTACTTATTATAATGCAAATAAACATATAGTAATGAAATTAAACATATCCAGGTAACATACTTGTTTAAATTATGTATTAAATTTAAACTTTTTCCTTTACTATATTGGGATCATGCTTTTCACCCTGAGGATAGCCTCCCTAGGTTAGAATACTGGTTGAGGCGAGTCTCACGATCAGTGAGACTCACCATAATGAGGCCTGTGGGGAGAGCGGGATTAGCCTGCTCTCCTCGCAGACGATTGTCCATGGAGCCCTGGGCGGCTGAATCGGCTGCCCACATGACTGTCAGCTCCATCACAGAGCCGGTGGGGGCTGCGGAGATCGGGGGCCGTGTGGTCGCCGGAAGTTCCAGGTGCGCAGAGCATCCTGGAGAGACCCCTGAGGTCTACCCGTGTGTCGCACATGGGTCCACCCGTGTGTCGCTGTGCACCGTGGCAACACACGAGCAAATCACCGAGGTTAACAGAGCGCTTGCAGCTCCTGATGCAGCACACAATCGCCGAAAAGCGGGCTAGGCTCCCTTAGCCCACTTTTTGGTGATCATAAGAATCTCCTCGTTCTGTTCTTTTAATCTAGGAACCGGAATGCCAAAGTTAATGCACCCCAGATTTTAAGAGGTTATAACAGAGGTACTAAGTGTGGGTGGTTTAATATAGGGTGGATAATTGCACCAGACAGACTCTACTAAAATTAATACATAATGCCTACAGTAAGGATGCCTTTGCAGTGTCTTTCATTTGGAGAGTGTGAACCAGTACCACAAATGTTGGTTACTGTATAATCCTGGAGAGACCCTCAGGGCTGGGAGGCTTGTTTCAGCCTCCTGGCAGGGGCTTTCTCATGTGTTGCCATGGTGCGGAGCTGCAACACACAATCGAAAAGATGGGGTTAGTGGAGCGCTGGCTCCGCTAACCTTGTCTAAGGGGAGTGGGAATTAGGTGGGTTTGCTACTGGGAGCCGCACAGCTCCCTTGGCAGTGGACAATCGGGCAAAAGCGGGCTAGGCTCCTTTTCTGAGTACTCAGAATGTTGGGGGCAATGTGCTAAATCATTGTAAACCGCTTAGAGAGCTCTGGCTATAGAGCGGTATATAAATGTAAGTGCTATTGCTGTAAGTGCTATTTTGCCCGATCATGAGAATCCCCTCGATGGATAGAATGCAACAGAGGGATTTACAGCACCTTCAATATGATAACAGCAATGTGTTGTTCATACAGCCAGTAGCATTGTTTGGCTTTTTTCATGATGATTGGCCGTACTCTGGAAGAGTGTTAAAAGTGGTAGTGTGGGATACTCCAGCATTTCTGCGTAGCTGTGTGGAGAGGCCCTTGTGATAAAATATAAGTTGGAAGCATGGCTACCTGTCTGGGAGTGACTTTGTGGAGTGTCAGTTTCACCACCCCTCTGAATTCCACTCCTGGGCAGACTTGTGTCTTATGCCCTGCAGTCTATTTCTGGTCCAAAGCTCCATTGAATACTGATTTTGTTTTTTGTTTTTTAAACCCTGATGTTCTAGCACTCCTAACAGCAGTGCACTAGAACAGTCAGAAGGTCCAGCTACTTCAAAATCCATAGCAGGTTTCACACTCTGTAGAGGTGGGGATTTGGGGATGGGGGAGATTATATGTTGGGTACATGGAAAAAGCAGAGCTTGGAGGATGGGAAGCTGTTTTCCTTTCCAGTTGCCCCCACCTTTAAACATACCTCCATGGTGTTCTTGGGCAAGAACACCAAGACATCAGAGTCACCCAGCAACATTTCTTTCCATACAGAGAACAGTAGTGTCTGTGGAGAGTGGGGGGAAGGTGGCATGTGTAGTGCCCTGCTATCCCATGAGATATCCAATTCCAGTGAGGCACCAATGTGGCAGATAGATCTTCCCTTTGCTCTGGTGTGCTGGTGTTCTTGCACAAGAACACCTTCAGAAAATTATTTTTAACCCTCATCCGGAGTCATGATTTTTACACTTGTAGAACTTGCTATTCTCAATTAGTCCCAGGGGTTTCATTGGATGCCCCCCAACTTTTTCAGGCCACAGGACTCACAATAATTTAACATTTCATTCCATCCCAAGCATGGTGCCCTGTATGACTGAGTGACTCACTGAGAATGTGAGTTCTCAGCTAAGAAAAATGAACATTTAAAACCCCACACTGATGAGGAACTATACTTCAACAGCTCTGTTCTCAGCATTTCAGCCCAAAGGACACATTGTGACTTACCTAAAGGTAATCTGGGACCCCGTCAAGTGCATTGTACAGGCCAGTCACCCACAATCATCACATTTTTTGCTTGGTTTCTTTTCAGCTGTCCTGGGCACAAATTTCCAGGCTACACACAATAACAACAGCTTCTGTCAATCCAAGCCCAACACAGTTGACAGTGAATAAAATCCCTGCTTCTGCAAAGTCAGATGCTTCTGAATGCTTTACTTGTTCCAAACATGAGGTATGAATGATATTGTGGGTGGGGCTGGTTTCATCTGCCTTAGCTCTGGAGCACAGAACTATACAAAGCCTCAGACTAGTTTTGAGACACTGTCATCATCTTGGGAAACAGGGTGTCCTCCCACATTCCAAAGAGCTTAAAATGGTCAAGGGATACAAACCTTCCCACCACAGAAAGCCCATTCATTTCTGGAGTGGTTTTTCTCCCAATTGACCTATAATGGGGATGGGATAGAAACCTTTTTTTTGTTTTGTTTTGTTTTTTGGCATTATGAGGAATAGGAACAATTTTAGGGACCAAACAACTTTTTTTGCAATTTTGTTGTGGTGTCCAAAGTTTTGTTCTTGCATAACACTTTGCTCTCATGAGCAGCTTCTCTTCCTTGGTCTCCCTCCCCTGCCAGCATCCTACTGACCAGCCATCCAAAGGGGAAGCGAGAGGGGAGGTTCTGCTTCAGTGGCAGGTTGCAGGGCCACACGATGTGGTGGCAGTGAGAAGTTAGCAGTTAGCAAACTAACTTTCCTTAGTTAGCAGTTACTCCTGCTAACTGAGTAAGCCTTTTAAAGTGGCGAATCTCTTCTGTTCATCATGGAGAGAGCAACTGGTCCTCTCCAACCCCTGCACTGCATTCCTTCATTGTCTGGTCCTGGTGTTACCTTGTGTTTCATTTTAGATTGTGAGCCCTTTGCGGGGCAGGGGCCCTTTGAAAACCACTGTGAAACCTTCTGTTGAAAAGCGGTATATAAATGTTTGCAGTCACAGAGAACAGCAAGTGGGTAGGAGACCGTGCATGCACCACTGCGCCACCATACAAAGAGGCTGGCTTGGTAGCTAGCTGGCTGCCCTGCCTTGAGCCAAGAGGTGAAGTTGTTGGCCTGATTAGGCTAGAGAGAGCTGGCTGGCTGACCTGTGGCTCTGCCCATAGACAGCAGACTGAGCAGACATACTGTTAGAGGTTGTTGATTTTTACCCACAATAGGTAAAACAGCAGAGCACTAAGGAATGAGCACACACTCCAGTTACAGAGTAGGTAGCAGAGGATGGTTTGGATATTGCAGCTGTTTAGAGAAAACACAAGGAGATCCTTGTATGACTAAACACTAAATATTTATTGGTTAAATACATTTAGATAGGAAAGACCTATCTCTAATCTAAAGGACTACATAGTGGATAGGTAAGGAGAGAGAGAGATGTTTCCATCTGCTCTCTAGGAGGAAAGGAAGGATTGTGACGCAGCACAGGAAGTGCTGCAGAGTCAGTTCAGGGGTCATAGAGTAGGGACAGATAGGGAGACCCTGACTCACTGTCTCTACTCCCAATGCCCCTAGTGGTCATTAGGACAGTTGGTGCAAAAGGTCGATGCACTGGAAGTTCATCTCCAACACATACAGCTCACAGGATCACCAGCTTCACAGTGGTGAGCTGTATTTATTCTCATATTATCCAGTTTTTATCAAAATGTGCATATATAATACTACTAAACATATGCAATTTTTATGCAAAGTGGAGACTTTTTGGAGAGAGAGAGAGAGAGAGAGAGAGAGAGAGAGAGAGTGAAAAGTGTCCTCTCTTTCCACTTTTTTGGTGATGGATATCAACTTCTTTCACCATCTGGACCTGGCAACACTACACACAGGTCTGACCTGTAGAAAGACATAAAAGCACATACCCATAGCCTGACTATCCCCTTTTGACTGCCCAGCATGGCAGCAGCCATCTATCACTTTACTGTTGGTGCCAGCAGGATGGGTGCATGGCCAAACAAAAAACAAAAAACCAGCCACTGGCATTGTGGTGGCCAGGTGAATGAATGAGTGACAATTTAGCCCCGAGTTGCACACGCCTGGGACAGCAGACAGCCTCGCCCATCTTTTCCCACAGTTGATTGAACAGCTTCTCTTTCTCATTAAGGCGGAAAGAAAGAGTCACGGGGTTTTGTCTCTATCTCCTCCTTCGCTTCAACCTGGCTCAACCAGTAGGTTGTGTTTCTGGAAAGTAGGAAACCTCCAGACTGCATTTAAAGAGGGTAGTCCAATTTCAAAAGCCAGTGTTCACAGAGAGGCTAGATTAAGAGCAAAGCAAACAGGCACCTTTAATTGCTCCGGGTTTTCTCAGCTTCTCTCATGTGCTGCTTAAGTTCCCTCCCCTTGTCTGGCTAATCTAATTTGTCTAAATGAAGAGACAATTGCACAATTGCTGGCTTTTTAATTAAGAGGAAAGGGCAGCTACCTGAATCTGTGTCACAAGAGAAATGTAGTTTCTTTATCTGAAGTGTGAGGTTAGGACTTTGGTGTGTGAGGTGAGGGCAGTGCTTAGAGCACGTGATCTGCAGGCAGAGAGTCCCAGGTATCTTCAGCTAGGAAGGGCTGGGAAGGACCCCGGCCGGTGCCTGAAACCCCGGGGAGTTGCTGCCTGTCAGAGTAGAGACTATTGACTTAGATGGATCCTGACTCAGCAGAATGCAGCTTCATATATGTGTGTTGACATATAACTGGGACTTGGGGGAGGTGATCAAAAGCATCTGCACATTTCCTCCAGTGAGTCCCTGCACCTTCTTTGTGACATGCTTTGCTGATGTGATGCTGCTATCGTAGAATTGCCACCATGAAAAGTGCTCGGCCCCAAGGAAGCGAATCAGTATCCCAAGGCTCTTGGTTCTACATTCCCTACCAGCATACCATTCGCAGGGCTCTGCCAGCTCCATCGCAAGGCCCTACCAATTCCACTCCCCTTCTCGTTGTCTTGAGCTCTGAGTGGAAGGCTATAGCTCAGGGGTGGCCAGCCTGAGGCTGGACTACAATTCCCATCAATCCTTGCCCCAATAAACTACCCAAGCAGCACTTTATTGTGACTGGGCGTGATGGGAGTTGTAGTCCAAGTACAGCTGGGGCCTCAGGTTGGTCAACCCCGCTATACTTGCTCCATCCAGGATCAAGCTTCATTGGGCGTGATGGATTAAACATGAAGGAATTGCTCTGAAGCTCCCTTCCTCTGCTGAACTGTGCAATGTCACACTCATCTTCATACAATATCATATGCATATTTTAAGGAAGAAATAAAACTTCAACACAATGCAACTTAACATAAAGCTTACATAACTGATTTGATCTTCAATTAGACAAGGTATATCTTATGAAACTTACTCTGTCAGCAGTACTCGCTGTACAATTACAACCAAACACTTAACATCCCTTTCTTATCAATACAGCACCCAAGCCCCTTCAGTATCTTCCCTTAGCAGAGCTGTTCTCCGGGCTTGGAGAGGTAGAATGGAAGAGCCTTCTGTTCAAACCCATTCAGCTGCATCCACCCTTCTTTTGTTTCTCAGTAATGTCCTTGGCTGAAACTGGTGCTGAGCCTCATGATCTATGTTTCCTACTTGCCCCTTTGGGCCATGTGCTGGTCTCCAGCAGGAGGACCTGCTGCTTCTTCCTTAGCCCGACCCATGTTCCCTTCTGCCCTTGCAAATTGTTGGGAATTCTCTCTGGTAGAAGAAACCCTTTTTCATTATAGCAGAGTGCACAGAGGCACAACACAGTGGATTTAGTTAGGCATGTGTGTATGCTGAGAGTAAAGTAACCTGGAGCCAGTTCATAGTTTTAAATCAATATATATGGTATTTATTAAAGAACTCCATTCAATCTAGATAGGAAAGTGAGGAGTTAGGATCTCTAATCTATCTGGCTAGCTGGATGCAGATGGATTCTACATCTCTGCACACATGGTGCAGGGGAGAGGAGCTTGCATGTTGCAAGGTAGAAGGAACAGGAAGAGAAAGGGGATTGAGGAAGGAAGTGGCTGGAAGGAAGGAATTCCCTAAGATTAGCAATCTACATTCCAAAGGGATAGTGTCAGAGCAGTAGAGAAGGGATGACCAATGTCTTGACCCTCTAGCCTCTGACTCACTAGTCTGTCCTCCACTGTCATTGAGACAAGAGACAGCGCAAAGTCCTTCATTTCCAACACAAATGTCCACTCAACTCCTTCTATGCTTTCAAATCTTCCTAAGCATATGTCACATACAGTCAGTTTGTACTGTGCTGAAATGCTCATGCATTGTTTTTACATCTTTCTTTTCTTCCATGATGGAACTCAAGAAATGGCATACATAGGGTGTCTAGGCAGTCTCTAGTAGGGACAGACAAGCTCTGCTTCAGTTGCTCCATCACCATGTACCTTCAGTTCAAATCATGTCCTGGGACAGCCCATCCACCCATGTGGACCTGTGCACCCTTGCCTGCACCCCCAAAGAATGACCCAGCTGTCCTGGGGCAGCTGGAAACTGGACCAGGACCTTGAATTCTGCATGGGTATAAAGGTCCGACCCAGTGTCTCCCCACTCCCCTCCGTCCACATAGCTGGGACATGGCACATCGAGTGCCTAGATGTCCTTTGGGTGCTTGAAAGTCTCCACAGGGAATGAGGGTGGGGAAGTTTTGGGGAGTCTGTTCTATCTTTTACCATTGAGAGTTGGGGCCCCACACAAGCAGGGGCCCCTTGGGTGCATGAGTGGGCTGGCTCAGCTTGTGAGCTTGCAGTCCAAGGGTGGGGCAGTGCACCCTTGAGAGGACTAGCCTGCTCAGCAGCAAGCTGCTAGACAGCAGGATTTTGGTTGGGTCTGCATGGACTGCTTTGCTCTGGTTACCCCTCACACCATCTACATAGGTTACGGTGGGACAGATCCCCAGCATCCTTTGCCCTCCATCATCTACATATCCCCTCCTACAACATCCCCATATCAACTGCCCCAGGATTCATGCTTGTGTGGGACTAAAAGGGTGTGGGACCCCTGGGGAGGGGTGCCATTGCTTGCAGAATAAGTGCTGCCATGGCACAGCATGGAAGGGCATTGCAGGGCATTTAAATTGATTTAAATACCCTTTCCATGCCAAGGGGGGTGCAGTGCTCAAAAAATGCATGATTGTGCTCAATGCGCCCCCTTCGAGATCATGGCCAAGCACGGCCGCCCCACTGACGTGGTGATGCTTTCCCCACCGTTTGGCCATGGAGCTTGCTGGGATCTGCCTCAGAGGCCGAACGGCAGGGAGGGGCTCTCTCCTGGAATTGAAGTTTGGCGTGCCACAATTTGATGGACGTCTGCGACACAATTTGGAATTTCAAACTGAAACTGTGGGTTCACCTGCCTCCAGTTTGGTGTTACCTATGAACCAGGGCCTGTGTGTTAGTTACCAGCTTGAGCTAACCACATTTATTCTGAAGTCAATGCCATTAGTTCCATGAGGTTCACTAATAATAATAATAATAATAATAATAATAATAATAATAATATAATAGAGAAATAGAAAAAAATCACAAAATACAAAGATCTACAAATTGAAATTGAAAGGCTGTGGCAGAAAAAGACCAAAATAATCCCAGTGGTAATTGGCGCCCTGGGTGCAGTTCCAAAAGACCTTGAAGAGCACCTCAACACCATAGGGGTCACAGAAATCACCATCAGCCAGTTACAAAAAGCAGCTTTACTGGGAACAGCCTATATTCTGCAACGATATCTATAACAATTGACAATAACATTCAGCCATCCCAGGTCCTTGGGAAGGACTCGATGTCTGGATAAAACAAACCAGTCAATAACACCTGTCTGACTGTGTAAACAAGAGATAATTCAATTTCTATACCGCCCTTCCAAAAATGGCTCAGGGTGGTTTACACAGAGAAATAATAAATAAATAAGATGGATCCCTGTCCCCAAAGGGCTCACAATCTAAAAAGAAATGTAAGACAGACACCAGCAACAGTCACTGGAGGTACTGTGCTGGGGGTGGATGGGGCCAGTTACTCTCCCCCTGCTATATAAAGAGAATCACCACAGTAAAAGGTGCCTCTTTGCCCAGTTAGCAAACTTACTTAGTTTTAAGTAAGTATGCTTAGGATTACAGTAAGTGTAGTGGCAAATTACAAGCTACATTCAAGTGTGTGCAACATGACTCCCAACATTTTTTTAATTATTGAAAAACTGCCTTTGAAGACGGCAATTTTGAGCAGTGCAAGAGGAGCCAGGAATGATGGTGGTGCTGAACCTTTCCCCAGTGACCATGTTTATGTTCCGCATCACCCTCTCCACACACTTATAAAGGTAAAGTTTTGCCATCGGGTCAGTGTCGACTCCTGGCAACCACAGAGCCATGTGGTTTTCCTTGGTAGAGTGCAGGAGGGGTTTACCATCATGCCATTTTCAGGGGCATAACTACTATTAGGCAAGGGGAGGCAGCTGCCTGGGGGCCCCCCACGCCTCAAGGGGCCCCCCAGAGGCAAGTCACATGACTATATATTGTGATGTGTGTGTGTGTGTATCAGTGAGGGGCCCATTTTAAAATTTTGTCTCTGGGCCCACTCCAGCCTTGTTACGCCCCTGGCCATTTTATAGTAAGATATAATTGCCAATGCATTTCCAGAGTGGGGACAAGGGGGTTGCTCTCACCCAGTTGAGCCAACATTAACATTGGATACAACTTGTGCTTTGATTTCTGTTTGCATACACTGTATGCGCCTATTCCCCCCTGCCATCTCCCCACAGAGCTCCTGTGTGGATGCCCATGAAATTGCCCTATTTGTTCATGGTGCCAGCTAATTTCCCCCCAGATGAAATCAAAGTACCATGACAACTCTAATCTTACTAGTATAACACTAATTTAGCTAAAGTATCTTGTGTAGTCGGAAGCATGTATTTAATTGCTGCACACATAGCATTGACTGTGAAGCAAATATTAAAACAAATATTAAACAGAATGCGCTTATTCAATTTCTAGTTTGAGAAGGTCAGTCTGTCAATATTCTCACACACTGAGTTTCTCCAGTCATGCAACTGAGTATGTGATTGTTTTATGACACCCTAATAAAGGAAATAAAACAGTGTTTCAGTTCTGCCCCCAGATTTTGCCTGCAGCATTTCCTGCACTCTGTGGCATAGAGAGCGGAAGGGCTGGAGAAAGAACACTATTGAATGGTCCAGTTCACACCCAGTCTTGTGATTCATGTGTATCCTGGGGAGAGTAACAAAGGCCTGAACAGTATACACTTTGCCCACTGTTTCTGCAGTGCATCAGAAACAGGTGAAAAATCATTGCCTGGATTACTGTTACTGAAACACTTTTTCTTGGGGCTGCAAGCAAACAACACCCCTCCATGTGATTTGGAGTTGCAGGCTTGCAACCTCCATCTTGGATACTTGCGCTCATCTTGGAGACCATGCACTCTGCACATGCCCATACTTGGCAAACTATGCAATTTGGTTGCTTGGCACAAGCACATGTGGGGCAGATCTGCTTCAGGTCAGGAGAACAAATGACTGAAGGGAGACCCCCATGGTCTCTCTTGCAAAAAGGGAGGAAGCTAGCAAGCAGACTTGGGTCAAAGAGACCTTCTCAAATGAAATAGCTAGCTTGCAATGGGGTTAGTTTCACTCATTGCTTCCACAACTACTCAGAGAAGCATGGCACACCCCCAGCCTCCTATCACCACGTTAATGAGCTGGCGAGGACCCAGAGGTAGGAACAGAAAAGAAAACCTTTCTCTCTCCTAGGAAGAGATGTCCTGGTCTCCCATAAGGCTTTTGAGTTCACCCATCCAGTACCCTACACACACCTCTCGACTAGCCATTACACCTTTTTCTTCCTAAAGATCACACCCACTTGATTGGTTCATGTAAACATGAACTTCTTTGTTACACACAGGTTTCAGCCACTGGAATCAGGGCACTTGATGTGCATTGCCTCAGGATATGTTTCTGAGTACAAATATTCCTGGCCAAGCCACATGGCCTTGGGATCAGATTTGGAACCAGACTCCCCATGGATCTTTGCCCTGCTGGTTCTCAAGGGTTTGTGTGGCAGCTCTTTGCTCCTCACCCTTTCTTCTTCCCACTTTTCTACTACCTTCCTTCTGCTGCCTTCCCCCTGCGAGGAAATCTATCTGCACACCTCAACCTGCAAGTGTATCCAATATAACAATGGATCGGGACTGGTAATACTAACTGATTGGGACCAGTAATACCAACTTGTATTACCAGTATTACTAACTGGTATTACTGGACTGGTAATACTAACTGGAATTCAGTTAATACTAACTGGAGAGCTGGTCTTGTGGTAGCAAGCATGACTTGCCCCCTTTGTTAAGCAGGGTCTAGCCTGGTTGCATATGAATGGGAGACTTGATGTGTGAGCACTGTAAGATATTCCCCTTAGGGGATGGACCCGCTCTGAGAAGAGCATCTAGGTTTCAACTTCCCTCCTTGGCATCTCCAAGATAGGGCTGAGAGAGACTCCTGCCTGGAACCTTGGAGAAGCCACTGCCAATCTGTGTAGACAATATTGAGCTAGATGGACTGATGGTCTGACTCAGTATATGGCAGCTTCCTACATCCCTATGCCTATCCCTTTAAATCTCCTTGTTCCCTTCTCTCTCCTCTCTAAGTCTTCATCTTGGTCCTTTCTCAAGTAAAGCCTTAAGCTGATTTAATTGACAATTTGGACCTTAAGCTAAAATCCCTCTATGTGAGCCTCTAGTTAATACTGTTATTTGAGATTCTATTGCCTCCTCATCTTGCCTAACCAATCCTTTTATTTTCTTGTCTCCCTATTATCCCTAAATAAATCTGATCGTACCATATTTTTATCTTCTCCTTATTTTCCAGACCAAAACCTTGCACACATTTATTCTGTAAATAACTGTTTCACATAGTCACACTGATTCCCCACGTTAGCTCAAAAGCCTGATTTGAGTGTTTAGCCAGCACTCCAGAACAGTTTCAGTAACATTACAGTGTTAGTATCTTGAGGAGAAAGTCTGCATGGAACAGCTGATCAGCATTTTCCCAGTCCAGACAGGGAAAACTCCAGAACACCACACAGAGAAATCCCAAATTCAGTAACTCAAAAAACTGAAATGTGTAACTGGAATAATGCATGCAAATATATTTACATATGTGAAATAAACTGGAGTCTGGCAGCTGAGTGTCATAAAAAAACATGGTTAGGGAAGAGGACTATGAAAATGAAGGAGAAGAGTGCAGGGGCAGAATATGTAAGGTAAGATTGACGTGAGTTGAAGGATGCAGTTGTAGTGTATTGCTTCTGTGGGTGCATATTAGCCGAGGTGCAACTAGGTGATTTTGGAGCCTGGACCTAAAGGCCTTTGGAGCCCCCCCCCCCCCCCCACCGCCTGCACCGCAAGCTAAGCATCATCCCCCTATGTACACAAACTCCATGACACACACAATATTTTTAACACATGGGTTCTTGAGGGCACAAACAGCAACTGAACTCACAAGCATGTAAGAATATAAAACAGATATTTATGCAAATATGTGTTAGCAGAAACATCTCAATATGCAACTTAACATACTCCTACCCCACATACTTCTTTCTCCACTCCCCCTTCTAAGGTACCTGGCACAGGTCACAATCACACTTGGCCGCCTGGTGCAGTGCGGCACGGTGATCACACCACCCAGGACAGAGGATTTGGAGGCCCTGGACTTCGGCCCTGAAGTCCAGGGATAAGAGTGCCTCTGCACACTAGTCAAGAAGGAAGTATGGTTTGTGGGACAGACAGATGTGAGTGTCACACATGTGCCCTGTCCTTCTTTAGAGAAGTAGCACTCTCAAGGAGCTGTTGCTTCACAGCATTTCTTTTCGTATTTGCTTTTGACTGGATCAGGTGAACCTGAATTGCCATTGCTGCAACGTGTTAAAGGATTTAACACATTTACCCAGAAGTAAGATGCATTGATTTTCAATCAGGTTTTATGTCTACGTAGATATACGAATATTTCTACACTGCTTTTCAACAAAAGTTCCCAAAGTGGTTTACGTAAATATAAATAAATAAATGAAATGGCTCCCTGTCCCCAAAGGGCTCACAATCTAAAAAAAAACATAAGATAAACACCAGCAACAGTCACTGGTGGGATACTGTGCTGGGGATGGATAGGGCCAGTTGCTCTCCCCCTGCTCAATAAAGAGGATGATCTCTTTAAATAGGTGCCTCTTTGCTCAGTTAACAGGGTTAATATCATAGCATTAGGAGTATTGCAAGGAGAATAACAGAAGAGTTTCAGAAGAGTCCCAGCAAGGACAGACATCTGAACACCAGGCACAAACATTATGGCATAAGACTATAATAGATATTGCACTGCCCTAGACCAGTTCTGTTCACAATCCCAGATGTAGACTTTAATCCAGGGGTTCCCAACCTTGGATCCCCAGATGTCACTGGACTACAACTCCCATCATCCACAGCCACAATGAGTAAAGGCCCTTCTGGCTGTGGGTGTTGGGAGTTGTAGTCCAACGACATCTGGAGACCCAAGGTAGGAAGCTCCTGCCTCAAACTAAACTGACACCTGCTTGTGTGGTGTTAAGTGATCTCCTTTGCTCTGCTTCCCCCCCTGCCTTAAAGTCCTCCACTTCTGTTACTGAAAACCTCCGCTTCTGTTACCGCAGTACTTGCTGTCATTCTCCCCAGCACATTTTTCTTACAGTTATAGGATCATTTCTGTCATAATGAAATATTTCAAAAGAAACCACAACTTAGAAACTTCAAAATGCTGGATGGAACAGATAGATAGGAATCAAGCGGTGACTTCTTAAACACTTACTACATAGGATGTGGTTGCCTACAGCTTCTGGGCTAAGGTCACTAACTTTTCAAACCAACCTCAATGGCTTGCCCTAAACAGCAGCTGGTTTCGCAGGAATCAGCTGGGGGAGTTTGGTTTTTTGTAGAGAGAAAGTCATAAAAATAAACATTAGAACATACTAATTGCTACAGATCAAGCCATTTAGGGGTGAAAAAGCCCCACAGCTACAGAGGTCTGTTGAACGCTGGCAATCCTATTCAAGGTACTGTGTATTTGGTTACCCCACACCCGTCTTTTAAACTTGCCTGCTCCTGGGCCTTTGACAGCTCAGCGCGCAGAAATGTAGGACAACACGTTTCCAGGTATGGAGAGAAGTGTTAGAAAATGCTTTCCTAGCTAAACTTCTGTATATCAAAAGGAAAGATTGTGCCATCGAGTCAGTGTTGACTGGTGACCACAGAGCCATGTGGGTTTTTTGGTAGAATACAGGAGTGGTTTACCATTGCCTTATCCCACGCAGTGTGAGATGATGCCTTTCAGCACCTTCCTATATTGCTGCTGCCCGATATAGGAGTTTTCCATATTCTGGGAAACACACCAGAGGGGATTCAAACCAACAGCCTCCTGCTCTCTAGGCAGGTTGCTTCCCCACTGCACCATCAGTACCTCCTCTGTGTAACAGCCTGCTGTTAAAAACACATCAGCAAGATCTGGAAGAATTGTTGGGAATTATCTCTGGTAAGAGATACCCTTCTATTACAGCAGAGTGCACTGAGGCACAACACAGTGGAGTCTGCCTAGGCATGCAGACATGTATGCTGAGAGTAAAAGAAACTTGGAGCCAGTTCATAGTTTCAAATCAATATAAGGAGTCTTTATTGGTGAACTCCATTCTAGATGGGAAAGTGGAGAGATAGGATCTCTTATTTAGCTAGCTAGCTGGATGCAGAGGGATAGTTTCTGCATCTCTGCACACATGGTGCAGGGAGAGAGGAGCGTGTGTGTTGCAAGGGAGAAGAAAGGGAAGAGGAAGTGGAAGTGGAAGTGGCAGGAAGGAAGGAAGGAAGTCCCTGAGAGTAGCAATCTACATATCAAAGGGATAGTGTCAGAGCAGTAGAGAAGGGATGACCAATGTCTTGACCCCTGTAGCCCTCTGATTCACTAATCTGTCCCCTTCTGTCATTGAGATATGAGACAGCGCAGAGTCCTTCACTTCCAACAAGAATGAGATTACAACCGTAGCCTAACCAACTGTTCAACTCCCACCTGTTCCCAAAGGAAAAGTTGGGACTGTAGGGTTGCCATATTCTGGCTTTCCAAATCTAGGTGCCTAATTTGCATATTATGTAAATTGGCTTGAAAATAATTTTTGAGCAGAAGAGTGACTGCACGTTTTGCTCCACAACTCCGCTTCTACAAGGGCTAGAGCTTAGCTTATTTTTTATTTTATTTTTTTTTATGAACACTGAAATCCGGGCGAATCTGGTTGGGCTAAGTAATCTGGGTGAGATGCTTAAAATCTGAGTGAAACCCGGAATTCCAGGGGGGCATGGTGACACTAGTTGGGAGACTTATCTACATTTAAAGATGACTTCTTCAACAAAGATCTAATAACAACTGTTTTCAGGCTAACAGATACTACGAGGATACCAGGAGGTCAGGACAGGATGAAAAAACCCGAAAACATCCTGATCTGGTGGTGTGCATTTAACAGCAGCCTGATATACAGGAATTAGCATACAAAGCATTTCTCGCAGCATGGTGATAAACGTTATCATCTGCTAAGTACTGTGGACTGAATAGATGTTAAAGCCCCCGGCTACAGGGACTAGTTTAGAAGTTGGCAATCCTGCCAGCAAAAGGCCTAGGTTCTCCTGACTTGCTGTTACCTAGAAAATGAGGATCCATGTTAATTAGTTGCCTGTACAAACACAGGAAGCTGCCATTTACTGAGTCAGACCATAGGTCCATCTTGCTCAGAATTGTCTACACAGACTGGCAGTGGCATCTCCAAGGTTGTAGGCCGATGCTGCTAGGGAGGGAACCTGGAGCCTAGATGCTCTTCCCAGAGTGGCTCCATCCTCTCAGAGCAGAGGCGTAACTAGGGAAAACGGCGCCCGGGGCAAGCACTGAAATTGCGCCCCCCCCGCCACGTCCCCAACATACATCTGACTGACACACATGTTTCAGAAAACTTTTATTTTAAAAATTTAAAAAATTACAAAAATTACCAAAAATTTCAAAATGCACTACATACTTAGGTTTTTCCTCACAACAACCCTGTGAAGTTGGCTTGTATCTCAAACATCAGAATTATGATGCAATGATGGTTATTATGATTATGATGCCCCTCCCTCATGCCCTGGTTCTGTTCCTGACTTTCCCTTGTGAGTGACTGTATTTTAACAAAACGGAAACCAAGGACTCCAAAGTAATTCGAGGGACTAGGGTGATAGTGCTAAAGACTCCTTATTCTCTCGCTGTTAAAGAAAGACTCCCCTTTTCCAAAACCGCGCGCTATTTACACCAGAAAAGGTTTCAAATGGAGGGGGAAGCATTTATGCATTTATGCTTTGTTTCATGTTACGATTTCAAAGTTAGAAAAACTATAAAAGGGCCATTTTAGAGAAGATATGCACTGCCTTAGTTGCAAATCCTGCTTTTTTGAGATTCCCTGCAATTGAATAAAGCAATCATATACACCTTTGCTATTTAAATTGGTTGGAGAGTATTTATGACAATAAAAAATGAAATGGCATTTCAGATGCAACATTGGTTGCCTAAGACCACTCAGATTTAACTAATCTTCATCACATTGACAAAAAGAGCAATTAAAATTAAAATCCATGACTAAAACCAAACCACTTTGGGGTTGTTTTTAATGAAAGGTGGTATATAAATTTAACAATAAATGTTTAGAACTATATACTTTCACCCCCTGCCCAACCTACAATTAATTCCAGCTTATTTTCAAAGGGCTTCAAGTTTTATTTACAAATTGCTTGGCAGCACCAATGTTTAAGTAATCGCTAATTGCTTCTAATGATAGTTTTACTTATTGTTAAATTTATATACCACCTTTCATTAAAACATTCTCTGTTCATCTGATTTTCAGTCTGGTTAATTAAATCGGTGGAGGTTTAGACTTTCCTGATGGGCTGAAACAGCTAATCCATTTTGATGATGACATATAATTAAATTAGCTTGCATTACATAGTGAAAAAGTCCAGGAAGGGAGAGATGGGGGGATGTGGAACCCAAGGCTCCACATCCCCCCATCTCCCCCTCCCTGAACCTTTTCAGTTAAAATGTGGTTAGATTATAGGGGAGGAAGGACTTGAATGAGCAAAAAGGGGAACTGGTTCGGGCGTTCAGGAAGTTGTTCAGAAGAGGGAGTTGTTCAGGAAGTTTGCTCTGGTGCGTGTCCTCCTCTGGACGCATGCGCGACTGGTGGTGGGGCGGCGGGGCACGCCGGGGAGTGAGAGTCAGAGACTTGGACTACGAAGACGCCGCGGCACCCAGTGCTGGATGAGCAATGACAATGGGGGGGGGCCGCGCGCGCCGGGACTGGGGGAGGGGGACTGCTCTGCAAAAAAATAAAATAACATAAAAATAAAATTTTTATTTTCGACAAATCGGCGGGGGCACTTTTTGGCGCCCCCTGCCAAGTGGCGCCCGGGGCACGTGCCCCCCCGCCCCCTATAGTTACGCCTATGTCTCAGAGGAATAACTTACAGTGCTCACATGCGTAGTCTCCCTTTCATATGCTACCAGGGTAGACCCTGCTTAGCTTAAGGGGACAAGTCATGCTTGCTACCACAAGACCAGCTCTCTTCCCACAACTCTAAGCACCTTTTAAGAGTTGGTAAAACATTGGTAATAAAACTGAACAAAATTGGTCTGAGACCCACCATCCCCCCAAATTTAGACTGCATTCAATCCAAGTTCATTGAATCTGAGTGACGCTGCAAGAAAAATGATCCAGACAGGATATGTCCTATCTTTAAAACCCCCACCTTGGCTATTGTAAAGAGGTTGCCAGAGATGGTTGAAACGAAGGCAGAGAAGGCGGTTTCATCTTTGTTCTGTTTAGCTAAGATGAGATTGGCTGTCCTCTGAGGAGGGAAACTGGGAAGTAAAGCTAGTTTGGTAGCTGCCTGGCCTGTGGAAATGAACAATAAGATGGTCTAGGAGTGGGCAGTGCAAAGGATTTAACCACTGATAAGAAAATGACTCTTTTTGACACGAAACAGTAATCTCCTGATGGGAAAACCATGGAATTCTATGACTAACCTCCCAGTCCCAGGGAGAGTATTGCAGCAAGCTACTGTGTGAATTATGTGATTCATTAAGCATACTCTGATGTGGGTGTGTATTACTTCTCCATGGCAACACAATAGTATCTCTTTCTGAGTCTCCCTGTACTCCACCCAGGCCTTCATACTTTCCTTTTGATGATGCTGAGAGTAGGAATGGATGCATGGATGACTGCATGGAGGAGTCTGTATGGGAAAGAGAAACTGAAGGCCAGCAGAGCAGCACAAATCAGCCTTGCCCTAATTTAATCTTGGGGGTGGGGGCAGCCTTACTTGTGCAGTTTAGGTCCCCCCCCTCCACCCTCCTTATTGTACTGCCAGCCCAACTACTCAGATGGGTGGATGCATACAGGGGTCTGTACCACATCACCATTTAGTCCTGATGGGACTGCTTTTTCCTGATGCTGTAGAAGTAAAGCATAAAGCTGCTACCATGCCTGTCCACCTGTTACTGTAAAACAACATGTGAACAATCTTTGAGTTTTTCTCTTTGTGTGGGAAAATAATGTTGATACTTATTCTTATTTACATACTTGCAGTCTGAACAGTCTGAGTGTTGTCATGATTATTGCAAATTAATTGAGGTAAACGTTTCTCAGACAATTTTCTTAATTTGCATTTGTTTGCATTTTATATTTTCCTAACTCAGCATATTTCAACACTTCAGATTATGGATACAGTTGGCTTTATGGGTTTTAGCAAAGTGTAAAAGTGCTATACCTAACACAATGGAAGTCAAACTCATTAACGAGACTTGCGTTTAGTTTTTATACATCTCCTTCAGAGTCAAATTTCAAAAGAAGCTGATTTAAAAATCCAACCTGAACTTTTTGTTATATTTTGAATTTATACAAAACTTAATTTTAATGCTCAATGTAATCATTTGTGGGGGTTCCCAATACTTCCACAGGGCAAGAAAAATCCACAGAAAGCAAAGGGGATAGGCAACTCCATCACAGCCTCTTTTCTAAGCCCATGAAGGGACATGATCTCAGAAATGAATACTATGTGCATCCATGCTTCTTTATATGGCAGCTACAGACTAGAGGAGGATTTCTCTGTTGCTCAGCTTTTAACCATCCAAGCTTCATATTACAAGATGCATTGGCTGGAATGCTGAATTTGCATGTAAGGAACCCATATTTAAATCCCAATTTAGCTACGAAACTCACTGGATGTTCTTTGGCGTGTCACCATCTCCCAACCTAACCTAATTCTCAAGGCAGCTGTAATTAATTTTTGTTGGGGGGGGGGTCAAAGCTTCTTGGAGAAAGGGTGGGATTAGAAATACAATGGAAAAACCCAGCCTCAGTGGCTAACAATAGTTAAATTGCTGGGTTTCAGCCAACCTAGAAGGTGACTGGTTTGCAATTCTCTGTCCTTTGGTTCCAGGTTCTCTAAAGCTACATACACTGTCCCCGCCCACTCCCTGCCCAGAATAGTGTCAGTTTTGATGATACTGGTGCTCTGGGGCAGGCTGTGCAGAGATCAGTGCTCCTGCTCAAGCTATTACTGCACTAAGCAGTATGAGATTTATGCTGAGAGTGTACTGTGCGCACAACCTAAAGCGACACCAGTTCATGTTTTCTGTCTCTTCCTTTTAACACTTAGAAATCTCAACAGAAAACGTAAACATTGCCACCTTTCTCTGATCTTAGTCCTTTCTAAAAATACCTGAATAATCTTTATTTAATTATATTTTCTGGTACTTATACTCAACACTCTAATTAAGGACATATCTGCACAGCCAACAATCAGTTGGTTATCAAGTTGAGGGTAACTTTGTGTGTGGTGTTAGGGAGCTCATTAGAGCACTAGGCCCATGACTGCTTTATGCAACCATTTTAGCATGTGGCACCCACAATAATAGCTTGGCCATGCTGACTTCAAGTCAGCCATGTGCTGACATGGGTTGAATGCAGCTTCTGGCACACCACAGAAGCCACCCTGAATGTGAGCTGCTGCTGCTGGTGTACTAAGAGTCCAGGCTGAATTCAACTTGCGGCAGTGCATGCACAGAAGCAGCACAGATTAGCACTGCATCCCACCCACACCACCCCTGCAACTTACTGAGATGGTCATCTAAACATGCCCGTAATCAGTAACTCACAGTTAAACATTTTTTATTTTTTTCTCAGAACACTGAAGCCTAATTAGCAACATTTATTCATTACATTTATAGCCTACCCTTCCTCCAAGGAACACAGGGTGATATACATGGTTCTCCTCCTCTCCCATTTTATCCTCACAGCAATCCTGCGAGAGAGGGGAGGCTGAGAGAGAATGACAGGCTCATGATACTACACATTTAGGTTGGTTTTGTGACACTTTCATAGTCATGGCTTCTTCTAGCAAAGAAACCTGGTTATAGTTTGGTGGCTGAGAATTCTGTTAAAGATCCCTATCCACACATACCCAAACTATAATTTCCAGGTTTCTCTCCGTGTCTATTAAAGCAGTTTAAGTCTGTGGTGTTGGCATCATGCTCCTAGGGAGCATGCCAACTTCATGGCTGAGTGGGGACATGAACTCATGTCTTCCTGAGCCTAGTCAATGCCACTGCACCACACTGGCTCAGACTTCCAACAGTGTAAGCGCTTGTTGGTCTTAACAATCAATCAGTCAATCAATCAATCAATCAATCAATCTTTATTACGGTCACAGACCAGCATAAAGTACATTTTAAAACCTGAGTAGCAATAGATTTTACACTCTAAGACTATCATAAGATGATTTAAAATATACGATACAAAATATAAAAGATGCTAAAATATATTACTAACGTAAAATGACTTTAAAATATAAAAAAATAGGTATGTGACTGCACTAAAAATCTAGCTATGGCTCTAATAAGATACATTGTAGTCTCTGGTCTAGGCTACATTTTGATTTAACTACGGCTGCAATAAGAAGCAGAGGAATAAACCATGTAGCAGTACCCAGGATCACATTGCATGCTTATAAAGTAAGAAAATATCTAAAAAGATTTAAAACATATAAAATCACGACAGTCATTTAAAATAATAAAAGCTCATATGTTTTAAAAGGATATCATATAATATATACAAAAATATAAGGCAATATATAAGCCAGCTAATATAAGCCAGCTGACACACTAAGGCAGTAGCCGTGGCTGTCCTCTAGTTCATAGAGGTGGGCTCTGGGCACGCATGGTCATCGTCCACCAAATATTAATCACTGCCGCACAGAACCTGGCGACACTGTAGGTGGCAGCAGGGTTGCTATCAGAGAGCAGCAAAGGGGTGTAAAACTGGTCCGTTCACCCAGGATAGCCCTGCAATAGTGGTAAGATGAGGGAGGCACAGATGTCCCTGTAGAACAGGCTCTGCAGAAGAATGTGTCCTGTTGTTTCTACTTGCCCTGAGCTGCAGGGGCACTTGTGCTCTGAGACTGGGATCTTCCTATAGCGACCTTCATGCACTGCTAAAGGAAGCACATGGCAGCACGCCAGCGTAATGGCCCTCCTATGCTCCAGTTGCATTAGGTATGACGAGGGGGCACTGACATACCTGAGTCCTTCACTTACAGGGAGGTTAGGGGCTTTGTCTATGTCAGATTGACGCTATATATCTGTAATACATTGTTTGATGAGTGCCTTGGTGGGGTCGTACCCCAAGTTAACTAAGTGAAGCGACCAGGGACTTTATTTTATTCATAGTTGTCTGTTTCCAACTGGGTTGGAAGTCACCACGTAGCATTAGGGGGTCTAGGCCTGAGGGGGAAAGGGAGAGTTTTAGCCAGTAGTTCAGTATGGTCATCCATACCCTTGCCTCCATTTTCATCAGACCTGTCTCTAGTTGCAGGATAGCATTAGATACACATCTTGGTACTTGAAGAACTGCTCTTAGGAACTTTGATTGCACACATTCCAGTGTGGAAAAGTTGGGGAAGGGGCCGAGCTGGGCACCATAGAGTAACTGTGCTATCGGTTTGGCTTCATACAGTTTCAGCCCTGCGGGTATATAGTGGCCACCTCTTGTTGAGAGGAACTTAAGAATAGAGGAGGAGCTCCTCTGTGCATCTGTCTATCTATCTATCTATCTATCTATCTATCTATCTATCTATCTATCTGTCTGTCTGTCTGTCTATCTATCTATCTATCTATCTATCTATCTATCTATCATTTAGTGCTGCATACATGTGTCTTCCTAGAGCTGGAGGAATGCAGGACTATTCCAGATATTTAAAACAAGGGACCTGTTCTATCTTATGCCCATCTATAAACCAGGAACGGGTTTGGGGCCTTTTGGCAAAGGCCATGATTTTGGTTTTGTGGTAATTAAGCTCCAGAAAATCTTCCTTGCAATACTGGGCCAATGCCTTCAGTGCTTGTTTGAGGCCAGTTGGGGTCCTTGAGAGTATTGCTGCATCACCCACATATAATAGCATGGAGATGTAGGCTCCGGCGAGTTTAGGGAGATGGAAGTCTAAGTTGCTAATTTGCCCCACCATTGTACTGATGTAGAAGTTGAATAGTAACAGTGCCACAATGCAGCCTTGTCTTACACCCTTTCGTGTAACGATGGCACTAGTGAGATGTCCCTGCTGGTTGCACCTTACCTTGAGTGATGTTTCAGTATGTAGCATACGTATTAACAATCGCTGGTCGATCGAGGAGGCCTCTAGCTTCTCCCATAATTTAACTCTTGAGATGGAGTCAAAATCCGCTTTAAATTCAATGAAGGCTATACAGGGAGGATGTGTTGGAGGAAGAGTAGTTTTCAGCAACGTGCTGGAGTACTAGGCACTGGCCGATAGTAGATCGGCCTTCACAGAAGCCAGCCTGCTCCTCTGCCAGCAGATTTTCTTGCTCCAACCAGTCCCATAATTTCCAGTGCAGGTGTCTCGCATAAAGTTTACTGATTGTGTTGAGCAGACTAATAGGTCTGTAATTGGCTGGGTTGTTTTTACTTCCCTTTTTAAAGATGGGGACAATTATTGCGGTCCCCTAGTCCTTTGGGATGCAGCCATGTGTATCAATGAAGGCCAGAACAGGGTGGGGTCACAATTCCAGGTTGTTTTTAATGGCCTCTGGTGGAATCAGGCCCTCCCCAGGGGCCTTCTCGGCTCTCAGTTTTGAGAAGCACATTTGTTTTAGCTGTAAGCACCAGAAATGGCCATAGAACAAGCACCTGAGATTAAAATATAACTGAAGCAGAAGAATTAATGACTCACCAGAGATAAGAAACCAGCATCCTCCTCTTATCTCATTGCCTGCAATGAATAAGGAAAGATTAGGCTGGAAGTTCCCTTTAGATTCCAAGCACATGTGCTCAGTGTGACATATGAGCCCATTTTATATGTGTACTCTTTCCTTGCCTATTTCCATTCATTAATAGGTCTTGATAACTGAATGGAGCCACCCCACACCCTGCTTCCACCAAGAATGTCTAAGCATTCTGCAAGTTGATTCATAAAAAGGACTTTGGAGTTAAATAAACTATCAGTGGATAGAGCAGCTCCGTGGCCACATGAAGGCTTCTTGCATGTTGACAGATGATTGTGCTCCTGATATAGCTGTAGAAATAACTCACATTCAGGAAGGAGTAGAAAGCTGGCTGTTCAAAGCAACTTATCTCAACCTTCCAAAGGTCTCACAGGGTGTACTTAAGCAGCACAGTAAACCACATTGTGTGTACAGGGTGCAGCTCCACACCTGTACACATCCATCTGCTGTTACATTTGAGCCAAAGTGAAGATTTGTCACTTGACTGGATGACCTTGTGGAGCTACAGTTTTGTAGGTTGCTATGGAGGTGGCAGCTTTCTGAAATAAGGGACATCCATTGTGCAATGCATTGTGTTGGACACTCTGATTTAAACAGTGATCTTTTAAGAATAAGGGATGTTTGATCTCAGGCAAATACGTTTTAAACTGGCATCTAATTGATGTCTTGAAACCCAGTACTTTTAAGTGCTGAAATCCCAGCAATCAATGGGATATCCAAAGATTGTAAAAAAAAGAAAGAAAAAAGAAAGTGCTGAATGTCATAATAATTCAGTTTGTCTTTTCACTTTCTTAGCTCATTACTGATGAGCAACACTTTTGTTACAGAAACAGCTTATTCCATGAACTGCACAATCCTTGGACATTTCTGTCACACTGACTGATCAGCTAGAGTATGAGTCAGGTTTCGAATAAGTCAGTAGTTTCAGTGAGCCTCAGGCAACAATTAATAAGAATTTCCTCTGGGATATAGTGGGCAATGAAAACTAAAGTCAAAGACTATATTCAAATCAATGTATGCAATGTTAGCTACTTTGGGAAAGCCTGTTTTAATCCTGTACTGTTCTGATAAATGTACTGCATTCTGATTAATGTACCCCACCCTCTATCCTAGAAAGATCACATTTGGTAAAAGTGTCAGTCCTACAGGGATAAAATAGAACCTGAGCCAGAAGAAAATAGCAGCCATCCAAACTCATAAGAACTCTTAGGAATCCAGATTGAACTCTTTCAAGTGGGCCAAAATTGGAATACGGACCCAATTGCGCTCCATATAAGAATTGTGCTAATGGCTTAGCAGAGAATAATGTAATGGCCACAGAGAAGAAAACGCCCTCCTTGGGCACGTTGGAATCTTAAAATTGCCGCAGCACTTCTCTGGGCCAACGTAACAGCATGTTTAATTTGCACAGTTTTCTATCCATTGGGAAAATGAATCGAATGGGCCTAGTTTGGTTCATTTTTTCCTTTGCTCTAAAACAACTACATACCCAACCCCCAGCCCCTCATAGAAGTTTACACTGAAATTTATTTTGGATTTCCTCTCTTTCTGGAGAGGCATGATGTCTGCTTTCTTGTTATGCTTTCCCCTTGTCAGTTGCTTGCATTAAAATTATGCTTGCTTCTCCCACATGTATAGTAAAATGTTAGTGAGGCACATCACATGGGCATTGAGAAGGCATATAATCTCTGCTGGGATGATTGCTAGTGTCTCTTACGTTGCTAAGACATTACATTAGGGCTTTTTAGAACTCACAATGAGAGGAAGCAAAGTCTATGACAGGGCCCCTAAGAAGCTTTTTACAATGTTGAGCAAGGCGTGTACAGGTGTTCAGCAAGAATATGAATAGCTGATGGCAGAAGGGGAAAGTGGAATTCATTGTCAAGATTGCCCCATCAGTAAATATTAGCTTAGCCAATGCAAAGAGAGCCCAAGTCTGCACACCCATGCTTCTCTTGGGAAAAATGGCTGAGGAAAAGGAGGAGTCATCAGGAGGCATTGGGAGCTTGGAACTGCCATATGCTACAAAGGTCTCTTGCTCAGAGTTACTCTACTTGTTCTGATTTACTTGGTTAAAAGAATAACTAATCCAAACACATGCTTACTTGGCTTCTTCCATGTAAAAATGAATTCATAAATCATGAGAGCTACCAACTGGATGATGGGATACCTGCATTAGAACAATTTATGACAGTGTATGCACTCTGAGTTGCAAATTTGCATTATAAGGCTGCTTGCATCCACAGAGAGATGGATTTGCATCCTGTAGGAAGAGAGAGAGCAGTGATATTGAGTTTCCCCCCACTACCAGAACCCTGCACAACTTCGTGCCTTTTCCGTGGTAGATGCCCTTCCCAAGGCAAAATCAGCATGGTGGGATCCAGTCAGACAGTAGCCTTATTCATACACTACCTTGTACTTGCACCCAGATGTCTATTAGCTCACACATGTTTTTGTGTGAATGGCTGTATCTGTATTTATTTTAAAAATGAACCTGGGTACAATCACTTCAAATGCACTGTACATATAGGAAGTGTAGTATTGTACCTGCATTCAACATAACACTTGCATAACAGTGCCTATGTACACTGTATCCTCATTCTATGAGTGCTGAGCATAGGCTTGTGAACAGGGATTTTCTGAGTTTACCTCAGAACACTTATATGTGTTATACATAAAACACATAATTATGTACACTTATGTATAGTGTACATAAGACACCACAGGGCAGTCATAAAAATAATGGTTTATATTGCACCTGAAGGGTTATGAGAAGCCACTAAAGACTCCAGAGAAAGGTCATGACAAGCTTCTAAAATCCAGGCCTTTGATCTTTTTTCCACACATGATACCGACAAGAACCTTTGATCCTCTTTCACACTATTTGTGCTGCATATTACTGTTAATGTCATAAACTCTTTCTGGTTTCTCAGGTTGAGGCAGTGGCCAGGAGTGCTTTTTATCAAAAATCAGCTATGCCCATTTCTGGAAGTAATTGACCTTAAAATGGTAGTACATATGCTGGTGACCTCCAGGCTTGACTACTATAATGCACTCTACGTGGGGCAAACTATGTACATAGTCTGGAAACTACAGCGCAGCAGCCAGGTTGGTCTCTGGGGACAACATGCAGGGACCATACAACACCAATTCTGAAAGAATTGCACTAGCTGTCGATAAGTTGCCAAGCAAAATACTGAGTCCTGGTCATTGCCTATAAAGCCTTGAACAGTTTAGGTCCAGGGTATTTAAGAGACTGCTTCTTTGTCATGAACCCTGCCACCTATTAAGACCATCGGGGGAGGTTCAATTATAGTAACCACTGGCTCGTCAGGAGGCGACTTGGAGCCAGGCCTTTTCTGTGGCTGCCCCAGGGCTTTGGAATGCACTCCTTGTCAAAATGGGAGCTTCTCTATCTCTGATTTCTTTTCAAAAGACCTTTAAGACACACCTGTTTTCCTCAGGCTTTTAATTAAAATTATTTTTAAACTGTTTAATTTTTATCCTGTGAAATAATTTTAACAAGCAGACCCGGTGCAGAGTGTCTGCGCCCTCTTCCCCCGGGCGTCTCTGATGCCCACGCAGCCCGCTTCTCCCCCACACCACAGCTTCTGGCCTGGCGGCCCAGTTGCCTCCTCACCCTAGCAGCTAGCCCCGCCGCCGCCTCCCTGCCGCGGCCGGGCCCGCCACTGCCTTGCCTGCCTCTTCTCGCTGAAGCCGGGCCCGCTGCCGCCTCCCCAAAGCAGCCACTGCTTCACCTGCCTCCCCGCCGCTGCCCCCCAATGCGGCCGCCGCCTCCTCGCCTGCCTCTCCTCACCGCCATTAACTTCACAGAGGCCAACTGGTGCCCAGCCAATCAGGTGCCTCCCTCGCTGGCACGCATAGCCTTGAGCTACATCCCCATGCATGGCTGGTGGCTGGGTAAGAGAATTAAGTATAATGATTGTTTCACCCTGGGCAGCTGGGAGATGCCCCGCCGATGTGCAGGCATAGCTGGGGGGAGTGCTGGGATTACAGCAATGGCGGCGATTGGAGGAGGAGCAGGTATGGACCTGTTCTCCTCCACTTTAAAGGGACTGTGTAAGCCCTAGTTTTAAAAGGGATGTGCCTGTGATTCAACCGCTGAATCATGTTTCGGCACATTCCTAAATGGCAAGTCATGAAAACAGTCTTGAACTAGGTTGCCATTTCTTGAACCTGAAGGAACTTAGTTAAGAGTTGCATAGCAGAGAGAATTTCACCACAGTTTTTTCTGTCAGAGACTAGCAGTTAAAGGAGAGAGGTTTTCTATCAGAAGTTTTCTATCAGAGACCAACACCTCTTGCCCTTTATGTAATTCTAAAATACCAGGGGAAAGAGCAAGGATAAGTAGGTTAACACTCCATTTCCCCCAATACATTAAAAATGTACATTTGGGGAATCCTGTTATGAAATACTTTCTATTTCAGTATGGCTGGTGAAATCATTTATTTATTCAGATGTTTAGCCTGCCCCTTCTCAAAGACATCTGGTGGTCCACTGTGTGGATAGTACAGTGAAATTTTGCCACCTTAATATAGGGTCCCAAAGGCTATTCCACACTAATAGTTCTTGCAATACCTCCAAAGGTGCTCAGGCTTGAACTTTGGTGAGTCTGCAATGGGAAGGGACTTCCATAATGATGTTTATAATACTGTAGTTGTCATCTTCCCCCCTCTAGATTCAAGAGATACAGTTGATTCCTTCTCATGCATGAGAGACTATCTTCTCTGTGGAATCCTGATCCTCCTCCTCCCTCCCTGCTCCTCCTCCCTCCCTGCTCCCCAGCCCTCAGCTGGGATTGCATAGTTTTGCTATCAGAAATTATTTATGCTATCTCCAGTTGACAGAGCCAGTGTTTCTCTTCTCTGGAGTGATTGCCCTTTCTTATGTAGTGGAAGGAATGCTTTGCTGGCAACCCCCCACCCCCACCCCCGGCCCTGGCACTTGCCTGCTGTTGAAAACGAGAAGCAATCATTCTGCAATTGCCAGCAATTGCCGCCTTTGAAAAAGCAGTCTCTGTTCTGGCTGTGTAGGGTACCAGTAGTTTAAAGCAATTTCCTGGAAATGCCACAGCTGGTCATGCCACCAGAATTAGGAAAGTTTGCAGGGAAGAAATTGCATTCCAAGTAGTCAGAATTTGTAGTCAGTGCTAGCTGTGTGGGGAGATAACATATCAAGGACACAGCAGAGTCTAAGCTGCAAGTGTTCAAATACCTCATACTTCCAAAGATTTATTCCAATTAAACATGGTCTTGGAGATTATATACTTATTGAGACAGAAGCATGCTGCTGCTTTTAAAATGCACACATTATGATTACGCTATCTGGTTTAGGCTAGTTTGCATAGCTGCTGTTTCTCTGGATGCTTCACTTGAATGCATTTGTTTTACAAGCCCAGTACCATTCCCCCCTGCTTGGATCTGAAGAATAATACAGTCTATGTAGCACTACCTTGTGCAGGCATCATTGAAATTAACTGACCTTCCTAAACTTCAGTGCCTAATAAATGCTGGATAAAAATACAGAGCAAGGTACACCAAAAGAAAAGCCAAACAAAACCTCCCAACTAATTGCACCAGTGCAACAGGGAAGTGGCCATTTTTGCCAAATTCCCCTTCCCTGGGAAGCCCTCTGTGCCATCCGACAATATGTCCCTGAGGATTGTGCAGCCCTCTGGGACATATTATTGGGTGGCACAGAGGGCTTCCTGGAGAAGGGGATAACTCTCTTCCATCCCATCATCCAAAGAAGTGCCATGCTTATGCCTGTCCACAGCTTTGAGTGACAGAGAAGCTGAGTGGCTGTTAGCATCTGTCTCCCTGCCTGCATCCTATTGACCCTGTCTATCCTCACACCTTGGAGATGTCAGGTAAGACCCCCTACCTTCTAAAGACTCTCTCCTGAGTCCTTTTAAAGTTGCTTGCAACTCCCTAGGGGGTCCCAACCCATAGTTTGAGAACCCCTGCAATAGATAAGAAACTAACCATGTGGTGGAGGTAGGCAGGCAGTGAAGACACTTCTTGCCCAGGGCACTAGTTAGCATACATAAACTGTATAGTGGGAATCATGTTGACCAAGCAAATCACCAAACAAGTGCACATATTACTTCTCTATGCGATATCATGCTAAGGAAGCACAGACTTGAAGACCTATCATTTGTACTGGAGAGGACCTCATTACTACATTTACATAAAATCTGAATAAATGTCATATAAATTACCAACTCCTTTTGTCTGCAGTATAACATTTTTAAGTCAGTCAGCATGTAATATAGACACATTCCATCAAAAACTGCTATTCTGCAAGTCCCATTCCTGCCACTGAGGCTTAGTGCAAGAGGAGGGTGTGGTGGCCCCAGCCCCCCTCAAGTCACATGTAACTAGTTGTTGTAGTCTATCTTGCAATCTTTTCGGTTTCGTTGATTAGAAGTTTGTCCCTGTGGGGATCCTGTAGAGAGTGTGGGGGAAATCAGACTGGAAAGGGAAAGAAAGGAGGAGAAAAAATTGAGTTGTTTCCAAATAAAGCTTAGTTAAACAAACACAAGATGGTTTTGAGTTTATGAGGGAAGCAGCAATAAAACACTAATCAAGCACAACAATTAGTGGCCATGGATGGGAATGCACATCCCCATCCAAAGACACCTCCTGCCAAAGACACTGTTCCACAGTGGGGCCCAGGTGAGCATCCATATTTGCATTGGTGGCATGCTTCTGCAAATGCAGTTTCTTTGCTGAATTGCTATTTTATCGATTTACTTATTACATTTCCATCCCACTTTTCTTCTGTGAAACACATGGTGTTCCAAGTTGGACACTTATCTAGGCACTGACCAGACCTAGATCTGCTCATCTTGAGCAAGGTTGCTGCAGCAGTTCCATTCAGACTGTAATCTTCACTAAGCTGACTATGGTGACTGTCATTCCTGAGCCTAGGAGGCATATAACTGTTGCTCGTATGGAGGGCATATGAACAAAAAGACGCTCAGTTCTGACCACTTCTCAAGATACCACAGCCTAATTAATTTAGATATGGTTAAGGAGGAGAGCTCGTCTTGTGGCAACAAGCATGACTTGTCCCCTTTGCTAAGCAGGGTCCACCCTGGTTGCATATGAATGGGAGACTAGATGTGTGAGCACTGTAAAATATTCCCCTGAGGGGATGGAGCCACTCTGGGAAGAGCATCTGCATGAAGTTCCAAGTTCCCTCCCTGGCATCTCCAAGATAGGGCTGAGAGAGACTCCTGCCTGCAACCTTGGAGAAGCTGCTGCCAGTCTGTGTAGACAATACTGAGCTAGATAGACCAATGGTCTGACTTGGTATATGGCAGCTTCCTATGTTTATTTAGTACATGTTCCTATGTTCCTAATGAATGAAATTAAAACCACACATAATTAATTCATGGCACAATACATAGGGCAATAAATGCCTCTCTGTCTGTAAAACCAGAAAAACTACCATTCAAGAATGAGACTGCAACTTTGCACTTTGGACCTTTCACTGTTCCACAAGAGCCATTAAATATGACTCAGCAGCGACTTCTGAACTTTCAGTCCAATATGCACTGCTTTGAATTGCCATTTAAACATTATCAAGAAATTAATGTTCCACTGAAAGTAAAACCAAAACAATCCTCGACAGCGATTTTACTTTGCATGATGAAAACTATGAACAGCTTTTATAATGCAAACTGATGCTGGTATAGACAATGAACCTGGTATAGCAGCCCCAGTGTAGGTGATGGAACTATTTGCCACCTATCTTTTTTTCCTGTTAAGGAATCAAATGCTATGTTTAAGCACTGCTCTCATGTGAAGTTGGCACAGGATGATAAATGTTCTAAAAACGATTCTTGCTTTTAGTGCAATCTAGAGAATGTACTTGTATGACTTGGAATGCAGAAGACCCAGATCTGGCTGCCCACAGCAAGGACATTCATGCAGCGTACCTTCAAATCAATCAACCTTTATTACGGTCTTTGACTCTAATAATAATAATAATAACCATCATCATCATCTAGAATTAAGTCATCATCTAGCAGCATTAAAATGACATTAAAACAGGCTATGCCCAGAACTGTGAGTACAGAGGCTAAAAGCCTTACACTGTTATACAGCTACTGTTAGACTATGGTGAGCTATTTTAAAACTGTGGTTAAAATGGGTAAAAGTAGTACAAGAAGAGTAAAATGGGCGAGACTATGTAAAAACTTTAATTTGTTATAATCTTAAGATCTTAACATCTTAAAGCTTAAAATCAATGTGTAAAGCTGTAATACTATAAAATGCTGATGCTGAACTGTGAGGTCATGTGCTGTGTTGGACCTGCTTAGATCTTCCTGCCTGTCAAGACCCAATGAGGCTATTCACACGATGAGAGAAAATTGGGCGAGTGGAGGCTAGCCCGATTTTCTCCCATCCTGAGAACCCCTGGGCTCGGCTGCGAGCCCGGTGGTTCCTAAGTGGGTCACTCGCTTAAGTAGCCCGGTGCTAAAACTGGATTTGCGGAGTGAGTGCTCAGCAAACCCAGTTTTTCTGATTGTGAATTGCCACGGTGCGGCTCCGTGGCGCAGCAACTCACTAGGAGACCCCCAGAGGGGAGGTGAAAAGCCACCTCCCGGCTCAGGGGTCTCTCCAGCATGCCCTGCGTGAGCTTCCGGGGGCCGATTGGCCCCTGCTCCCTCCAGCACCCACCAGCTCCGTAACGGAGCCGACAGTCATGTGGGCAGCTGGTTCAGCCTCCTGGAGCAGACTGCTGGGTCGTCTGAGGGGAGAGCGGGCTAAGCCCACTCTCCCTGCTAACCCACTCCAGGCTGCTCCCATTGATCGTGGGAACCGCCTCCATGAATTTTACACGCTGCCATGCAGAACTTGGCAACATTATATGTGTGATAACAGGGTTGGAGTCAGAGAGCAGGAGAGAGATGCAGAATTGGCTTGAGCAACCTGGTGACTTGATTAGAAGTGGAAGGATGAGGGCAATATGAATGTCTCTGTCATATGGGCAGTGGAGGAGGACATGCTTCATTGTTTCAACTTGCCCAGAATCGCAGGGGCACAGACGTTCTGAGGTCTTCCTCTAGCACAGCTGAAGGCAGGACACCACAGCGGGCTAGGGTGGAGGCCCTTCTGTATTTGGGGGCTTCCAGCTGTATGAGGTATACAGTGGGAGATACAATGTCTCTTAATCGTTCATTGATGAAGAAGTTTGGGATCCTGCCTAGATTGGTTTGGTGCTCTGTGTCTGTTATGCGTTGTTTGATGAGTATTTTTGCATGTTGGTAGCCCATGGAAAGTAAGAGGGGAGGGGAGAGTCCCAGGGATGACGCTTTTTATCGGAGAGTCTGAGAGATGATTTTTTTAAACCAGAAGTACCGGGTGGACTGGTAGCTTCTGTTAGTGGGGGCTAGACCCTGTGGGATGAGTGATAAACTTAACCAATAGTCGAGTATGGCCATCCAAGCTCTGGCCTCCACTTTCACTAGACCTACCTCTAGACATAGGCTAGCATTAGGGACACACTGTGGTACTTGGAGAACTGTTCTTAGGAATTTGGAGTTGACAAGCTCCAATGGGGTGAAGCTGGAGAAGGGGCCTAGTTGGGTGCCATAGAGGAGTTGTATCAATGGCTTGGCTTCATACAGTTTAAGGACTGAAGGTATGTAGTGGCCTTATCTTGATTGGAAGAATTTTTGGATGGCAGTGGTGCTCTTATGTACGTTTTGGGCAGTGTGAGAGCTGTGAGCTTTTCTGGTGTTGGAGGCGTGGAAGACCACCTCCAGGTATTTAACACATAAAACATGGTCAATTTTGTTCCCATTTATATTCCAGGAGTGTGTCCTGGGTCTCTTGGTTTTATGATAGTTGATTTTCAAATGGTCTTCCTTACAGTATTGGGCAAGGGCCCTCAGAGCTCTTCTGAGACCTGTGAGAGTCCTAAAGAGAATTGCTGCATCATCTGCACAGAGCAGAGTAGAGATGTGTCTCTCTGCAAGCTTGGTGTATACGTGGGGGGTTGAAAATCTGATTTATTAAGGTGACCCACCATGGCATTAATGTAGAAGTCAAACAAGAGTGGGGCAGGAATACAACCTTTTTGATGCCCTTGCACGTTGGAATGGCTCTTGATAGATGACCTTGCGGGTTGCACCTGACTTTGAGGGACGTATCATTGTGTAGGATACAGATGAAGTCAAGCAAGTGCTGGTCAGTTGAGGAGGCGTCCAGTTTCCCCCACAGTTTGACTTGTGAGATGGAATCAAATGCAGTCTTGAGGTCTATAAAAGCTGCATAGAGGGGTGAGTGTATGTGCAGAATATTTCTCAGATTAGATGTTGTACAACTAGACACTTATAAATGGTGGATCATCCCTCCCCAAAGCTGGTCTGTTCCTCCGTGCGATGGTTTTCTTGGTCCAGCCAGTCCCTTAGCTTCCAGTATAGATGTCTAGTGTAGAGTGCTGAGTGTGCTGAGCAGGCTGATGGGTCTGTAGTTTGTTGGGTTGTCCTTTCTACCTTTTTTTGAAGATGGGGACAATGACTGCTAGCCTCAAGTCCTTAGGAATAGGAATACAGCCATGTCTGTCAATAAATGTGAATAGCAAGGTCAAGATAGGGGCCCACCATGATGAGTTGTTTTTTTATTAGCTCTAGGGGAGTTAGGTCCTCTCCAGGGGACTTCCAAGGTCTTAGTTGCGAGATAAGGTTCTTAATCTCAGATGTTGTCACTGGTGGTCATGTGGGCAGGTCCTCTACATCGTGCTGGTTGCGGGCAACTGTGTTCCACCACTTTCCCTTCAAATAGTAAAGCCATTTTAATATGAAACCTGACATAGGTTAATAATACCTGAGTAGCTACAGGACCATGCACTGTATATTGATGGACACCAGAAAAAGAATGTCCTGCCCCCTAACTCTTGTCTGATTCTCCAATGTGCTTACTTGGTTTTGAACATTTATCCTCTTAGAACCAGCAGACAGAGCCCCCCCTTGACATTTGCTTGTCTGTGTGACAGAGTATCTCCTTGCAGGAGACAGACTCTGTACACAGGAAGTTGAACATACATACTAATAGAAAGTCTGCTAAAATCCTCCATACCACAGGTACAGCCTCAGTGTGAGAGAATATTGGTTCATCACCAGATAAAGAGCTCTCTTCTAAGGGTCACTGTGGTACCAAGATTCTCATTCTCTGTGACAGCAGAGGAGTTGTCAGTATCCATTGAATCCATTGAAGCTAATTGCTGGGAGATTCAAAACAGACGAAAAGAAATACTTCCATGGAATTTGCTGCCACCATCTGTGGTGATGGCCACTAATTTTAAAAAAGGGATTAGACAAATTCATGAAGGATAAGGCTATCAATGGCCACTAGCCTTGATAGCTGTATATTACCATTAGTATTGGCAGGGGTGGGGGATATCCCTGGACATCAGGTGCTAGGGACACCGACGAGAGGAGGTGGTTGACCTCCCCTCCCTGCTTTGCTTGCACGCTTTGCAGATGTACCTGGTTAGTCACTGTGTGAAGCAGGATGCTGGACTAGATGGGCCTTTGGCCTGACCCTGCAGGTTTTTTCTTATGTTCATAGGGCTGGGATTCCTCTGTCATGTACCTAAAGGTCTCATCTACATACCTCTGTTGTCTTCTTCTTGTCAGTCCCCTTGGTCTCAAGAAAACCAATTTTACTCTTAAGACCTAGGAGCTCAGTGCACCACACACACACGCGTGCACACACACACGCACACAACTACCCCTTCTGCCCAGCAGACATAAAACAGTCATACAGGGGCAAAACACTGGATAGCACTTACACCCCTACTGTCTTGCTAGCTTTATAAACATGTTGTTTTTAAGTTTATTGTAACAGGGGGACTTTACTGCCCTGGTTTCCTTGCCCTTTCACTGAACCTAAAGGTAAAGGTAAAGTGTGCTGTCAAGTTGATTTTGACTCCTGGTGCCCACAGAGCCCTGTGGTTTTCTTTTGGTAGAATACAGGAGGGGTTTACCATTGCCTCCTCCCACGCAGTACGAGATGATGCCTTTCAGCACCTTCCTATATTGTTGCTGCCCAATATAGGTGTTTCCCATAGTCTTGGAAACATACCAGTGGGGATTCGAACCAGCAACCTTCTGCTTGTTAGTCAAGCATTTCCCTGCTGCGAACTTAGGTGCTTATGTCCCCTGACTCCTTACCTGTGTCCTTGACTCTCTTTGTCACTAGGGCTCCCTCCTGCTTGTGGGTCTGCGGGCCTGTGGCTCCTTCACAAACTACCCCCATCTAATTCTTTGAAGTATTTGCCAGTGTCCTTCACACAGACTTTAACTTTTCTTTGTTCAGAACCCAACTATGAACAATGCTAGCAAGGTACTATGTAGTGTATGTAAGCTCACTGGAGGATTGGTGCTGGCGCAATTTAGATGACCAGCGTATGCAAGCATGAATTAGGTGTGGCCTTGGAAAGCAGTGCAATACTGAAAGTCCAAAATTCCACAGCACATATGTGGTTCAGAGGAAATAAAAGATACATTTCAAAAAGGACATCTGGAACAGGGTGTGTGCAAGTGTGTCGACATTCCTGCAACTCTGATTTTTGCTTAGTTTTGCTCTTGGTTTTATTCCTTTGGGTTGTCTTCCTATAGCAGGAGTGGTCTGACTTTCCATCTGCAGGAAGTTAACCTCTAGCCTTTCTAAAGCGCTTTGAATGTGATGATGAGGTTTGTACCTAAGGTAGCTGGATAAAGGGAAGGCTGACATCCTAACTAAATTACCTCAAGGAAGTCCCACTGAAATGCCTAACTTGTGCTTTTCGTTCCAACAGGACTTCCTTGAGTAAATTGAGCCAGGATGTCATCCAAGGGGTACAGGGAGTGTAAATTTAAAAACAAGGTGCCCGGTAAGGTGTGCCGAAATAAGAGACTGTTCCCAATTTGTGGACACCATCTAGCAAAAGTTAGTTGAAACTAAATTCCACTGAAAACTATGGACATTGGACAACTATCCACAGTTTTCCTTAGTAGGGAACAGAATGCTGCTCCAGACTGACTCCTACTCCAGACTAACTTTTACTAAATAGTGGCCTATGGTGTTGGTGGCTAAAAGCTTCGTGTGAGAAAGAGCTGAGCATTGCCTTCAGTCCAGGAGGGTCAGCCTTAGGGTAACCTCTCATTTCATGTGGGGACACCTGCACGAAAGAAGCAGGATGAGTCTCTCCCAGTCTCCACATGAAAATGAGAGGTTACCCCAAGGCTGACCCTCCTGGACTGAAAGCAATGCTTAGTCCTGCATACACCTCTAATTTAGAAGCTGATCAGGCAGTGTGGCTCCTTACCTTGCAGGCTCCTGTCTGGGAAATAAGGTGGATGAACAATGGGGAACAGGGTGGGGAAACGTGCCCTGTTGCCAGCCCTGATATACAGAATTTTTTTAATCCCTGTATTTAATTAAAGGTATTACTTAAAACAGGCATTCATACTTACTCCATGGGAAATTGCAAAGCTCTGTAGCATAAATTTCTAGGATGTGGATTATATTATTACAGTCATATATGATTTCTACCTGGGTGTTGTATCCAATATTCCAATATACTATGAGGAACACTGAAGTAGCTAGAACAAATACAAGTACACAATACAGACAGGTGGGTGTAGGTGCTGATGATAAGCAGGGTATGTTATAAACGAGATAGTCACAATCCTTACCAAATCTGCCCTTGAAGAATTTTCCTCTACCCAGGTCTGCCCCTATCACAAAAGAAAGTGAAACAGGCTAATTCGGTTGGCAAATTGTGGGCCAGGTCTCAGGGACTCACCCCCATGGTCTGGCTGCAGAGGAAGGAAGACAAAATGACACCACGCTGCTTTTTCTCTTCCCTTCCTAATAGAAAAGGAAGGAACAAAGGAAGGGGGAGAGATATGAGAGAAATAACTGGGTGTGTGATTTTAATAGGAAAAAGAGAGGAAGAGTGGGAAGGGAGGGAGCACTTTTTGGTGTTCTGCTTCAAACAACAAAATGTCATAGATCAGCTCTATCTTTAACAGCACCTGTGTGGCATGGAGAATCTCAAAATTTCAGAAGGCATGGCTTCTCCTGATGGAAGAAGCTGTATGGGCTAAAGTGCTCCCAGATACTCAAGTGTTAAGTGCAAGAACACATTTACTCACCAGGCTTTTAATTAGATACAGAAGCTATTCTCACGAAGAGCAAAAACTGGGCTAAGAAAGCCCAGCCCCAGCCCAGTTTTCACTGCGCATAACCACTGGGAGCTGCGTGGCTCCTGGCGGCAGGCCCTCCTAAGTAGCCTGCCACTTAACCTGGGTTTTGGGTGCGAGTGCACCCCAAAACCGGGCTCAATGATCATGTGCCTGCTACAGCTGTTTGCAGCCGCGGCAGGCACACTCGGGGTGTGTGTGCTCCCAGTAATGTACTGTGCACTCACGTGGTGCATTATTTGGGCTTCAGGGGGCGGGCGCCGCATGGCAGCGCTTCTCTGCACCTGACCCCTGGAGCTGCTGGCTAAGCCGGTGCTCGTCTGGGTGGGCGATCTGCCCACCCAGAGACTTCTCCGTGGTCGTCTGCCGGGAGGTAAGCACTTTTGGGCTTCCTCCCCGCAAAAGAGGGTAGCCCTTCTCACCAATCGTGAGAAGGGCTTCACAGTCTTGATAATTTTTAACATTGTTTAAATTATTGTGATTTTATCCTCTCTCTTTTTTTTAGTTGTAATTTGTATTTTATTGTTAGCCGCTCAGAGATGCAAGTTTTGGGTGAGATATAAATACGTCAAATAAATAAATAAATAAATAAACAAACAAATAAATAAATAAATAAATAAATAAATAAGAACCCATTTTCATTCAGGAACTGAGAGCCCTTTGGATCATGAAAATGAGAACTCTGTCAAAGAAGAATTAATCTATTTGTTTTAGGGGTGTGTGTGTGTGTATGCGTTTATCTACATATAATATGAGACTGTCTCCATGTTTAGTTTTTCCTATAAGCAAGGAAACCAATCCAATGCCACTTAGAAGGCTAGCACTTCCCCCTCCATCCTGACTCAGCCCACCAGGTGAATAGAACCTGGGGAGAGTTCCAAGCTTACAAGCAACTGAGTCATAATTGACAGTGAGTTAAGCAAGGGCTACATTCCTGAAGCAAGTCATCCTGTTAGGTACAAGTGAATCAAAGCAGGGAGGGAAAGCTGGGAATAACCTGGAAGGAATATGTGCTTGATGAGAAGAGAAGGTAAACAGGACTAGGGGAGTGCAGAACAATGTGTCAGGTGTGGGGAGGGGAGATGTGCACATGGACATTCTCCTCCTCCTCCTCGGATTGAGCGGCCAGTTGTCCAAATTGGCCTTTAAATAGTTATCTCCCATTATACAGGGTGCTTGCTCATAGCCCAAGATGGTTGCTGTCTCTGCATGGCTGAGTGTTAGACAGTTGGTAGAGACCTGACAATCTGTTCATGAGTACTTCTGGATGGTTATTTCATCATTATAGGGGATTTTGCAGAGTAGAGTATCCTGATGGCGTTCCTCAATCCCATACCGCCTTTGAGCAATCTGTGTAAAAAGGTGAATGACTGGTTTCTTCTCAGATCACTTTAAAAACCCAAAAACTTGAAAGCACATGGCGGGGGTGGGGAGGAGCTTGCACAAGGATGAAAGGTGTGGACAAATCATAGCACACCTTGAGAAGGAGTGGCTTTCCATGTGGTGGTGACCTATGGAAGGACTGGCTCCCAAGGACACGTCCTCCTTCTGTTGCATCTGAGTACACCTTTCCACTTTCCATTTCTATTCGTTGCCTTTTTCTTTTTTAAACTGAAGCCAGTAGTATCACTATTATGATCTTCCAGCCCATTTTTATTTTTAAAACAAAAGAACACTGCTATTCATGTTTATGCAGATGTAAACACCACTGCTATTAATGGAACTTCTCCCAGGAAGGGGGAGGGGCGAGAGGAGAATCACAATTCAGCTACCCAGAAGCTTTTGTTTTTGTTTTAACATTGCTCCCATCCTGACTGCTCTGACTGCAGCACCTGAAAGGCAAAAAGCCAAACCTAAAAACATGTGCAGAAACCCTTGCACTTCTCTGTCTGAAATTTGGGGCATCAGGGCCTTGAGGATCTAAAGGCAAAATAAAGTGTTCCATCAAGTCAATTTCGACTCCTGGCGCCCACAGAGCCTTGTGGATTTTTTTGGTAGAATACAGGAGGGGTTTACCATTGCCTCCTCCCATGCAGTATGAGATGATGCCTCTAGTCAAGCAGGATCTACCATACATGCAAGTTTCATCAAATTCTGACAAGAAACAAAACATGATAGGCATTTTAGTGATTTTTCATTATAATCTATGGCTAAAATAAAAATAATAGCTATATTTGCATTATATTGCTTATTTTCCCCACCTCCAGTAATTGCAAGAGTGCAAGAATTGTAATTTTAAAAAAATTAAAGAAAGAAGTGGTAGTCTCTCAACAACAACGCAATGTACACACAGTTACACAGTTAGAAGTAAATGCACATCTGTTCCCCAAGGAACTCCCAAGAAAGTCTGAAAAGCAAATGATGGGGCAGGAGGGAACTATTTCAGAGTGTGATTAATTAAGAAGCCGTGTGCAGAGGACAAGGAGACACTAAAAACCACATGAAACATGGTTTCTTTTGTTTCTTCCAGTTCAAGCGCCATGGGGAGTTTGGGCAGAAATGAAACGGGGCGGAGGGGGGGAATGCTGCAGAAGTTGGTAAACCAGGAGTATGTGCTAAACCACAAGTATGCAACAAGAGCAAAGACAGGGGAGAGGCGGGGGGAGGGAAAGATCTCAGCTAGATTGTTACCTTTGCTAAGCAGGATTCAGCTTGGTTCCCATATGGATGGGTGACTACATGTCTGCTGTAAGATATCCCCCTTAGGGCATGGGGCCCATAGCTCAGTAGTAGAGCATCTGCTTTGCATGCAGAAGGTTCCAGCTTCTATCCCTGGCATCTCCAGGCAAGGCTGGGAAAGACTCCTGTCTGAAACCTTGGAGAGCTCTAGATGGATCAATGGTCTGCAGTTTCTATGTTCCTACAGACAACTGCTAGCAATGCTCTGTCCTTTAGTGTGGATAGGAAAAGTACATAAAACACATGGGTGAGAGAACTGCTGTTGGTGAAACCCCCTTTCTCTTCTGCATGCAGTTCAATCTGGAAACCAAATGCAAAAAAGCTCTCAGACTCAAAATAACCCTCAGGTAATAATTGGCAAACAGCACACTAGTAATAACTTAGTATCCACAATACATGAGATGAGAACATAAGGTGGCAGTGGTTAAATAGCAGTAAAGGGGGCTCTTTCTGTTTTGAATCCATGTTTTTATATGCAGTAGAAATTTAAAATCACATCAGAGATTTCTGCATAAGGGCACCAAAGTGATAGTTATTCCGGATTAACTAACATGGACAGAGGTGCACCTAGGGAATTTTGGAGCCTGGACCCAAAGGACTTTGGAGCCCCCCGCCCCCCGCAAATTAAGCATCATTATGCTTCACCAGGCGACCACACCACCCGGGTCAGACTAAAGAGGCTTTGGGGGCCCAGGGGCTGTGGAGGCCCTGGACTTTGGCCCCGAAGCTCAGGGGTAAGAGTACCTCCGAATATGGAATGGATTACTAGCCTCAGATCGGGTGTGCACAGGCCACCTCCAACGTAGCCAGAGCGCTGCCCCGAGTCAAGAAGCTGGTGGTTTTGAGCTCCCTTCAAGTACAATGAAGAAGAAGCAAGGAAAAGGGGTGGAGGACAGCCCTCGCTCTTGCGCCAGTTGCAACTTCAGGCGGTGACACTGTGGAAAGGGAAAGGCCCCCCTGACAAGCTAGAACTCTCTCTCTCTCTCTCTCTCCAGACTCTTCAGAAAACAAGAGAGGATCCAGCCGTCCAGGCTGTTGGGAAGGGGGCAGGGCGGGGCAGGGGACGGAGTGAGAGCAATTTGCTGCACTGCAGACCTCATATGTGGAACATGGGGGGGGGGGGGCTGGGCACCAGCAAACAGACACCCAGAGCGAAGAGAGGAAAGGGGAGCCCCGAGCAAACAGTCAGCCCCTCGGCTTCTCCACTCCGAGCTCTTTCCAAGACCCACCCCGAGACAGAGGCTCTCTAAGACGGGCGGGGGACAGGGAGGATCTTTTTGGCAACGGATCGCGAGACTCCAGTGTCCTCCGAGCTTTTAGCGTCTCTGCTCGGGCACCTTCCGCCGCCCGCCTCCTGGCCTCTTCCTTGCGCTTGGGAGGCGGCGGTGTCCAGCCTGGAAAAGGCGTGGGCTGTGTTAACGACTGAACAAGCGAGTGGGCGGCAGGAAGAAGCGCCGCCGCCAGCCGGACGGCGAGGGATTGTCTCGCCCAGGGCGGGCGGAGGTGGGGCGTGCAGGGAGGGGCCTGGAGAGGCGCGCTGCCAAGGCCATAAATGGTGCGGGTCGGGCTCTTGGGCCGCAGACTGTACAAGAGAAGCGTTTCCTTCAGCTGCGGCGGCCCAGCAGCCGAGAGGGAGCCGCCAGCGCGTAGGCGTCTCATCTGGGGCCGTCAGAGTCAGGCAGCGAGCGCAGCGGCGGCGCTGGGTGCCGGTGCGCGCAGGGCAGGCAGCGGCAGGATGAAGGGCCCGGCGTGCGTGTCGGCGTCGTCGGAGGTGATCCGCGAGGGCGAGCTGGAGAAGCGCAGCGACAGCCTCTTCCAGCTGTGGAAGAAGAAGCTGGTGGTGCTGAGCAAGGACAGCCTGAGCCTCTTCTCGCCCGAGGGCGGCAGCGGCGGCGGCAAGGCGCGGGCCAAGGAGCTGCGCTTCGGCTCCATCCAGAAGGTGGACTGCGTGGAGCGCACCGGCAAGTACGTCTACTTCACCATCGTCACCACGGACCGCAAGGAGATCGACTTTCGGTGCCCGGGCGAGAGCTGCTGGAACGCCTCCATCACCATGGCGCTCATCGACTTCCAGAACAAGCGCGCCATCCAGGACTTCAAGAGCCGCCAGCAGCAGGAGGCCGTCGAGCAGGCGGCCGCCGGCACCCGCGACAGCAGGCGCCTCGCCCGCGCCCCCTGAGGGGGCAGCGGCAGCGCCCCAGCGACGAGCCAAAGGTGAGCGGGCGGGCGAGCGCTTCTACTCTGCGTTCTTTGGCCCCGAACCCTCGTGTCTCTCTTTCTGCTCCTTGATTCGCTAAGTGCTTCGGGAAGGGTTCCTCTCCGGGAGTCGACAGATCTGAATCAAAATTGCGGCTCCTGTTCTGGTTGGTGCATGCTTGTTTGCGCTTCTATAAGTAGATCGTTCGTAACTATTTCATGCAGTGTCCATTAGGAAACATTAAGCTTTGGAAAGTGGCACCCCCTCCACCCCTGCAAGCTGGATTCCACGCATAGTGGTGTGGAGGAAATGCAGTGAAATCTTCTGTTTAGCCTCCAGATGCACTGTAGATCTTTGATCTAGGCTCCTTTCCCGAGCAGACCACTAATGACTTTTAAAATATTATATAATTATATTCAGTATAGATTGGCAGGAGAAAGAATTTGGTAAGGAAGGAAGCTTCAGAGAACAAGGCAGTTTTTTTTAACGGGAGTACTATTTAGTTTTGAGCAGTTTTATAACCCCGATCCTCTGCACGTTTAGTATTGTGAAGTCCCTCTGAATTCAGTGGGCTGTGTGCATAGGATTGCAGCCTGTATTATATTAGCGATATTGGGATAGACATCTTAAACTGAAATGTTTGGTATAGTTTGCTAGCCATGGATCTCAAATTTGTCAGTAGCTTCTCACAGTTTGCAACCCTAACCATCCTTATCTAAAAAGTCATCTTGACTGAAATGGATTTATTATTCAAAAATGATGGGACTTGCTTCCAAATAAACACGTTTAGAATTGGGCTGATAAAAAGTGTGTGTGTGTCTAAAGAAAGCAAACAGTGAACAGCACTTGTAAAACTAGCGGCCTCTTTTACGTCCCTGAAATATGTGTGGCGCATCGGTTAAATTGTGCTGAAAGCTATCTCAGGTGATGTGCACCTCAGATATTTGCTCTGTGGCTTTTTGCAAGGCAAATCCAGAGTAGGAAGCAAGGGTTTGGTCCCAGTGCTGGACAAGATGACATTCATTTTAGAGCTGGGTCTGCATTTAGAACTTCCAAGAGCTTCCAAACAGATTTTTAAAAGACTGTCTAGTGTACTAATTCAGCACATCTGCAGCCCAGATGGGGAGAGGGAAACCCCCCCCCCCATACTGATGTACTGGTAGACCAAATGGATCAAGCAAGATCAGCTGGGTGGCAAAGGTTGGTGAGTTACCATAGCAGCAAAACCTGTGCTATTTGCTGCTGGTGCTTGTTTGCAGGTATCTTTTCTACCATATCCAAATGCTGCAGCATAAAACCACCTGTTGGGGAAAGCTGGAGGAAGCTAGCTTTTGGACAAGCACTCAGTATCTTAACTGTCAGAGCTTAAGCTCACCTATGTATACACTCAATTGGTTTTTAAAGGAACTTGTGTCTGTTTCCAAGTAATGAATTTAGGGGTGCTGATGCATTCATAACTTATTGCAGAAATAGTTTAGGGCCCTCTTCCTTGTAATATTTACAGATTGGTTATCTGGAGATGTCTCATTAATTTCAGTGGAACCTTCTTCGAAACAAACAGCATGCAATGCAGTCGTATGCAGGTTTGTTCAGAAATCAGTCCAAGTTCTATGGCACTTAGCAAGTAAATGTGCATTGGATTGCTACTTAGTACTGCAGCCTTATGCAAAATTCCCTTGAGCCAGCGGATTGACGTCTGAGTAAAGATGCAAAGAACTGGACTGTACAACTTTAGCTATTGAGAAGCAAATTATCCCCTTGGGTTGCAATCCTATGCACACTTTTCTGTGAATAATTGCCATTGAAATTGGGGAGATATACTAATGAGAAAACTTGTGCAACAGAACTTACAGCCAGTTCTGTGCCATTTTGTCAGTGTTAAGCATGATTCTGTCCACTGTGATAGCAAAGCCCCAGGATAGGATGAAGTCATTAGTTTTGAGGGGAAACGTCTTACTGCTCCTTTAGCAACTTTTGTTTTCTACTGCTTTGCCAGTCCCACATAATTTATGACGATGATGATTTCTTTCAGCAGAGTATACCTCGGGATGGCGAGCAAACGAGTCTTGGACTGAACCAAGGCAGGATACCAATGAAGGAAAGCAATGGAGGATGCTAGAGTAGATTGCTTCTTCCGGTCTTGGTGAGAAAGCTGAGCAAAGAAGCCAAGCTTCCCCGGAAAGGCATTTACAAGCCAAAGAAAAAGGACTCAAGGCAAAGTGTGGTGGGTGGGTGTAGGATGCCCAGCTTTGCACAATGTTCTTCTCTTCTATTTATGAGATGCAAAGAATATGCAGCACCTACTGGTGAAAACCAGTTTAAATTATTTGTATATCTATATTTGTATTTATTTTGATAAATATCTTTAAGCACATGTCTGTCTTAAAATTGCTCCTAGCAGTTAAATGTGTTCATTCCAAATAAATGCTTTTTAAAAAACTAATGTGCAAATTTTTTTCATTGGTGGAAGCTAAAGCCGCACTTCCTACTCTAATCTGGAGTGTGCTACTCCAGGGGAAGCACTTGAGCTTCCATGAGTAAAATTGCTTGTTTGTTAAAATAACAAGTCTTAAAATATAAACCCTGGACTCGTCCTTGTAACAACTCAGTAAGTATGCAGATGGCGTGGTCCCATTGCGTTCAGAGCAGCAGTCTTACTGGGCCATACCTGTGGTCAGTTCACATACTGTCTCCAATAGCTACCATTAATAGATGCTACTAGGATTGTAATGCAGAAAGGTATCAAAAGGCTATCCAAGTAAGATTTACTGCAGGAAAAAGACCATTCACAGCCCTGCCCCCCTCCCGCTGCTGCAACCTTAATACAGGTTAGCTAACCTAATCCATGCCACAGTGTGTCACAAGCAGAAAAGCAGGCACTCCATTAATGTGCTTGCAGAACCAATCTCCAGATTGCCTGTTTGAGCGAAAGGACATACCTCCTCACTACTCCTGAGTCACTGACCCAACCTGACCTGAGAATTCCCTTTTTTTAGCCCAAACTCATCATTCATTGTATGCCAACCAAAAACATACAAAGGCAGAGAGGACAATAATGGAAGGGAGCCCTGAGCTTGAGGACCCACCCTTTCCCCCAATGTTCTCCAGCTACTAGAACTGAGCTGAATGTCCTCCAGCAAACACTTTTGGTTTTTTAAAAAAGGGCTCTGTCTTTTTCATGCCTATTTGCTGGCAATTGGCTGCTAATTAGATGCCTTTATTGTGTCACATTGGCCTTCCAAATCTGGCTACACACCACCACTGTTACTAGGAAGAAGGCCAATCTGAAATAAAAAGACCTACCCAAGCAGCAGCTGATCAGGGTTATGAGGAGGATCAGTTGGGAGCACCAGTACAATGGTGTGCAGTAGAGAGGGGAGCACAGAATGTGGTGGGGAGGAGGGAGAAAAGCATGGTCATGAAAGCACATTTGCACCCCCCTCCCTAAAGAAACGGCCAAAATGAGGCCATGTATTATGGTGGGAGAGAAGTGTATTAATGATGATGTGCTGGATTCATTATGGATCCATTTTGGGCACACCAGAGTAAAAAGTACACTTTACGGTGATCTGTTGAACTCATGGGGGAGGGCCGTCACTTGGTAGTAAAGCATATGTTTTGCATGCAGAATTCCTAGGTTCAGTCTCCAGCATCTCCAGGTTGGCCCAGGAAAGAGCCTTCTCTGAAGAACTGCCAATCAGATTAGACAATATTGAGATAGATGGATGAACGGTCTGACTCAGTAAAAGACAACTTTGTACATCCAGGTGGGGCCAGTGGCATACAGGTGACCAGTGCATCATAGGCTGCACGGCTGGAAGTTATCAATGGTGGACTTGTTTGTAGCTGCCATGGGCCTACAGTTGTAGGCAATGGTTTGTTCTTCACATGCACTCCAGCTTAAATTCATTTATTCTGACTTTGGCTAATAAAAAACTGGACACAGTAATCCAAACCAGGCCCTTTTCCCAGCAGAGATAAGCTGATGTGCATCAGCCAACATTCTAGTAGAAATACATATGTTTACTGTGACTTTGAGAATGACCTCTTCAGAGCCTTGAAAGATCCCTAGAATAGCTGCAATCAATGATGTGGAATGTTCATTTGACAAAAGCTTTTTGCCTTGTGGATGGATCCAACATCAGCATTACATCTACAGTACATTACAGTATATAAGAGAGCTGGTTTAAATTGAGTCTTTTTATTTTCAAGTAAAACAGAAGTCCCCACATAACAGGGAAAATATCACACATATTTGCTGTTGTCATCAACATTGCTCATTATATTGGTTACTGGACTTTTCCTTCTTTCAGAGGGATTCTCTTCTTCAAGAGGTACAAAAACAGGGCTATATTGACCACCAGATTTAAGTAACCAAAGGATGATACCCCAAATGTTCTGTACAGAAATCCTCCTATTGTCGGGCCTATTGTTCGTGTCAATGGAGAGACACATGAACTTATTCCCAGCATGGTACCTATGAGAGAAAGCAGGGGGGATAGTAATACAGATCAAAATTACTTTTAGCATGTTAGATCTATGTCTTAAGCACTTCTACGATCAGGGAAGAATCTTCACATATGAGTCCTAAACGTAAAACTGGAATAGCCTTGTGACATTGTTGTGGTATAGACACTGATAAGCCTTCATCTCAATAACTTAATTGCTTGCATAGCAAATGTTATGATCAGACCATAAATTCAATTTCACACCATTTTCACACCACTGGAGTCCTTGTGCAACTTAAACAATGAATGAACGGCAGTCCATTTTCAAACACTGGACTTCGTACAGCATTATGACGTGTGGATGTGATCCAGTTAAGCACTTGTAAATCTCATTAATGTTAATGGGAAGCATAAGCATATGCTTAATTCTGTTCCATTAATATCAATGAGAATGCAAAAAGAGCTTAACTGGGTTTGTTGGTGGCTTTCCCCCTCTCCTAATTCCTTGCTCTGTCACAAATGTCCTTTGTGACTGTAGGGGAGTTATCTTGTTCCAGTCTTTAAGCCTCTTATTCCAGGAATATGCCACTCAGAGTCCAGGCTTTGAGGATTATGGCCCAGCACTCATCATGTTTCATTTCTCAATCTGTTAAATTCAAGGAAAAGCACTGGATAACTGCTGCGATCAAATGTGAACACAATGAGTTAGATGGAGCCTCTAAATGATCTTTCTTTGGCAGGATCAACCTCACAGCAGGTAATGGCTCCAGACAGAATCTTCACCCCTTCCCAAACATAATTTCTGTTTATGCAGCTTCCAAGTGGGTTCTCTAATTTGGGCAGTCAGTGTAGTCTTTTGATTCATACAAAAAACTTAATCCTCTTTAAAACTCTGGGTTTTCACATCTGCACATCTTTTGAGAACTGATTCTTGTTTCTTAATGAACTATGAAGATCTATGAAGAATCCAAAGTGAGAGCTTTGGATTCAGATGCACACTGGAGGTTGAAATGGACTGCAGTTTGGAACTATTTTATCAAGAACTACTTTTCCTTTTTCTACTTGAAAACAGTCTTCAGATGATGAAAAAGAAAAATCATAGGAACTGGCCCTAAGTTTATTTTCAAGGGACTTCTTAAACTTGGCATGATGACTTGCATGGAAAAGCGCGGTGATGACAAAATCTGAGCATTCTTGGCAATACCTAGTACACAAAGTCCTCTAACTAAAGATGGCAATAACATCCAATAACATGCATAGCTTTGGAGGGGATACGAGGTAATTGTGGCTGGTGACAACTCATCTTAGTTTTGCAGCATCTTACAGATGAACATATTTATTGTAGCATAAGATTTTGTGGACTACAGTTCACTCCATCAGATGCAGGAAGTGTTATCCTTAGTATGCAGTATCTATCTATATTTCTCTTAGGCATACCCGTTGCTAATCCCACGTGTGGCAGCTCTCGTGAGAGTTCGTGAGCAGCTCCCTGATAGCGGCACGGACAGGCAGGCGGGCGGTGGCCAGGCTGGTCAGCAAGTGGTGAGGGAAAGCGGCAGCCAGGCTGGCTGTGAGAAAAAGTGGCAGCCAGACTGGCTGGCTGGCAGGTGGGTGGTGAGGGGAAGCAGAAAGCACCATCCGGGGGCAGTGAGAGAAAGCAGACTGGGAGGGGGAGAATGGACTGGGGCTGAGAGGAAATGAAGATGGGGTGGGGGAGAGACAGGGATTTCTAGGGGCACAGATGCTCTGTGCTGGATCAGCCAGTAAGATCTTAAAACCCACTTGTTCAGGGAGGCTTTTTAATGTGCTTTGTTTTTATTTTACATTGTGTTTTATTGTGTTAAATTTTATATTACTTTTATTATTTTATTGTTGTGAGCCACCTCAAGCAGTATTGTACTGGAGGGGCAGGATAGAAATATTTTAAATAAAATAATAAAATAAAATCATCATCGTCATCATCATCGTCACTATTAACAACCAAGTCTTATCTTTTATTGAGCCATTCTGCTAAGAGATGGGATCTCTCTCTTTTTTCTAGTAGAAGGGTATATAATTTTGACAACAGGGGAGTCAAATGATGGGAAATGATAGGTTCCTAATTCTGTGACTAGCTTAAAACACGGTGACAACTCACAATGGCAGTAATGAGTGATAACAATCTACTGTCATCACATGTAGAGAGAGGCTCTGTGCACCAATGTCCTGCACAAAGATGGACCATCTCTGCAGGTCTTAATTGAGCCAGTTCTTTCACATTATGAAGTGAACTGACTTAGCACTGCTAGAAGGTTGCTATCACCTATTACTGCTATTGTGAATTGACTTCCAGACTGTGCAGAGAGCCATGCACCCAAGAAGGAAGCGGGCTTGCTGCTTGTGCAGCACTTGCCAGACTGTCACAGGGGGAGGCACTTTGGTAACAACCATGTGTGTCAGAGCAGCTGTGCCCGACTCCCCTTGGGAAAGCTGGAAGTCAGGTGCAATTGCTCCACCACAGTCTCACTAGCACAGAGCCTCCCCCACCAGCATAAGGAGCAGCGATGGGCTGGTAAGTCCCCAGTAAGCAGTGAGCCCACATCCTTCTTGGGTACACAGCTCACTGGGCAGCATGCAAGCCAATCGTCACCATGGCTATGTTGTATGCTTCTAAGCTCGTCATAAAGTTCGCATTTTCTGCCATTTGACACTCTTGCTTTCAATTTTCCCCCTCTATGCTCATGTTTATTTGTTTACTTATTTGCATCTGATGAAGCAGACTGTAGCCCACGAAAGGCTACATTTGTTCAACTTTGAGATGCCACAAGGTTTGCTTGTGGTTTTGCTGTTACAGATCAACATGGTGCTTCTTCTGGAAGTTGTCCAGTGTCTAAGACACTGCCCATTATCTTAAAGAGTTTGCTCTGATTGCAGAAGGACATAGTGGTGGCCCATGTTACAGGAAATAGAATCCTACATCCAGACCAGTACTATGCTAGGTAAGAATGTAGCATAGTTAAATTGCACAAAGAAAAGGACCTTCTGTGCAGGCTAATGGTGTGTTAGTGGAAGATGTCCCATCACTAGAGGAACCAGAGTCCAGGACTCTGGGTCATTTCCTCCCAAACTGTAGACTAAAAAGATGGTGATTGGTGGCAGTTGGCCAATGGGAATACAGTCAACACTGTCAACTCTGGCATTGTCTCCACAGGCCCCTCAAATATATACTGTATCAGTGGTTCCCAAAGTGGGAGCCTCCAGATGTTAATTGTCACCGGGACCTGATGAGAGTTGTAGTTCAGCAACATCTGGAGGCTCCCAGTACGAGAACCACTGTACTGTATGATTTTTTTTAAAAAAAGAATTTAATCCCCTCCAATGCTACTTGCCCTGTTGAGAATGTTGCTTTATTAGCAGTTGCACAACATGGCGCAGCACTGCAAACTGCTTAGAGGCATTCTCTTCTCTCATTACACCATCTCAGCACCAGTCTGCATGCTGGCTGCTGTTTCCCATGGAGGCAGCAAGTGTAACAACAGAGGGCAGAAACTATGGAACAGGAGAAGGGGTAACCTGAGGGCCATGAGCTTACAGATGGCTTCAATAATTACATATGCACCGGTTCTGATGTAGGAGCAGCTCATGTTGTTTGGGTTATGATGAGCTTCCCCTAATGTAAACATTTCCCAAAGCATGTGGATGGCCGAGATCAGCTTGACAAGATGTATATCCCTTAAGTTAGATCTGCTGCTACCACCAGCCACCCCTCTTCCCTCCTATTTACCCTCTCCTCCCGGTCCTGATGTGTGCTAGGCAGGCCCCCTTGCCCATTGCTAACATTGCTCCTTCAGCAATGACTGGCTTCTCCAGCTTTGTCTCCTCCCAGGAGAGGGAATGGAGGAGATGCGCAGTGCTGGGGAAAGACACTCTAGCTAGAACATCTCACTCCAGCACCACACTTGCCTCCTTCATTTTCTCTCCTGGGAGGAGATGAAGCAGGAGAAGCTAGTCACGGCCACACCTGCTGCAGTCACGGTCGCTGTGGTGGGTTGCCCTGGGAGGGGAAGGGAGAGATGGGCAGCAGCAGGGGTATCTGGCAGCACTGGCAGGAGAGGGGTTGAGGTGACGTGGCATTTTGCGCCTTGCCTCCGCTGCCCAAATTCCTTGGACCACCCCTGCTCAAATTATCAGGAAGTTCTCCAAAGTGGAAATCTCCAGTGGTTTGTTGAGACTGACACTAGCTGAAATAACTGCACACTGGGCTTCAAATCTCTTCTAAAGACAAGTTATTCAAAAAGTCATGAATGAAAAGATTTCAGCTGACAATGAATGGTTTATGGTTGTAAAGGAGGGAGGTTTGTTTAAACAAATCTATGGGTGGCTCAGGTAACGTGCAGCTCCACCCATGACCAGAAATGGGTGCTGAAGCATTTTAATAACTGTGTAACTTTGGGAGTCACCCATACTGCATGAATTGTGAGAAACTGCTTTAATAAAAGGAGTTTAAACACTTTCAGCCTTTTTCTCATCCATGGCAGAGGCTGTCCCTGAAGTCCTGCTCTGAAGCCCAGCCCCTCCCCATCTTCCTGTATTAACAAGTGATTTTCACAGGTGAATGAGTCTGGCTTTCCTACGGGATTATGCAAGCTGTACTCTTGAGTTCAGGATGACTCTACATGCTTCAGTTCAGACCCAAAACATCCCTTGTTAAATATAGCACATATATTCCAGACATGTCTCAGCCGGTAAACTTTGATCCTGATCTACCACATGCCCTTTTTACCTAGTAAAGGTAAAGTGTGCCATCAAGTCGGTGTCGACTCCTGGCAACCACAGAGCCCTGTGGCTTTGTTTCGCAGAAAACAGGAAACATACCAGTGGGGATTCAAACTGGCAACCTCTGGCTTGCTAGTCAAATCATTTCCCCACTGCATCATTAGGTGGATTTTTTTTTAACCTAGTACAGCTGTACAGCTGTGTAATGCTCTGGATGCCAAGCCAGCACCAAATCAAATTGGGTCAGTTTGACTGAGGTCCCATTTGGGTCAATTTGCAACATTGCAGCAGCTCCTACAAAGACGACAGTTCTCTACAGCACCTGTACCTTTCTCAGGACATGCTGGGGGTGGGGGCAGCCTATTCCAGGCATCTTTCATGCCTCCTCAGACTCTTGCCTGCCTCTGTGCCTCCAACAGGGGGTTGGAGAATGTGACTTTGGATGGGGGTGGGCGGGCTGCACTGAAGCCTCGGCTTTGATTCAGAGCAACTGCTTTGAATCAGGGCAAATCAGATTGGCCTGGCCATCTGCAACACCGATTCGAAGCAGGGCCCTCTCTGAGGAAAGGAGGTGGGCTCCAAATCAAATTGGTGCTTCAGTGCACAGCCCTAGAGTTCAGTGTACACACCACCCCTTGAATGACAAATCTGAAACACATAAATAGCCTTTCCTCCCACGGGGGTTCCGGCACCACCTCCCCAGTGCACGTTGCTCCTCCTGAACCATATTACCCATATTTTGCTGCTCTCAAGCAGACGTTGGCAAGTCGTCTGAATTGTGACCTAATCATCTATGCAAATCGGAGTTGGAATGAGGCCACTGAACTAGCTTTCATGTGTGACCGAGAGGCTGGCCTCTGGGCTCAGGAAGCAGGCCGAGCAGGCTCCATTTTCCTTACAAAAGCCCTTTTGAGAAGATGCCTGGGCCAGCTCCAGCTGCTGCTTTTAACCTCTCCCCTTCAATGTGTTCATTGCAAAACCATAGGTTTGCATTCAGCAAGAGCTGAGAGTGCGGAGGAGGCCCAAGTCTGGCAACCCAAAACATAATCTTAGCTGTGATTTCTTAGTGCAGTTCACAGCAATAGTATATATATGTTAGAATGGTGATGGGAGTATCCAGGAATATGCTCAGGTGATGGCTGGAAACAAGCAAAATAGCTGAAAAGGGCTTGAGAGAAGTGTCACTTCCCATCCATAATGCACACATACACTTTATCCAATTGTTACCTTTGATTAAACAGGTTTTCCAAGGTTTTGACATAATACAAAAACATTCAAAACCTATATACCAGAGGCAAAAGTGAGAGAGTAGCATACACACAGTGAGCAGTGATCTTTCTTTAAATTCATCTTCAACCCTCCAAAAAAACTACTGTCTCCTGTCTAAGCTGTGAACATTTCAATGGGCAGAAACATGTGCCAATAAAGCTGCAGACCAAACACTGCTGAATATCACAGTGTGTAGTTTCCATACACCACATATGGATTCTTCAGATGAGTCAAGCGCTAGGGGTGTGCACAAAACCGGTTTGGGTGGTTCGGTTTGAATTTGAACCTACCTCAAACTGGAGTGGGTAGATTCAGTTTTTATCCCCCTGCCCCCCGGTTAGGTTCAAATCCGAACCCAACTCGAATGGGTTCTAATAGGTTCTGCATAGGGTATAATGGGGAACCTAACAGGCCCATTATTCCCTATGCAGAGCACCTAGGAGCACAAAACTGGGGTGGGTGATAGGCACTCATGGGTGCCTAACACCCACCAAAACTCCAAAGCAATTGGACACTCCTGCAATTATTAATTAGTTTTTGAAGATTTTTCAATTTTTTGCATTTTCCTCATAAGGAATAATGAGGATTTGAGGCGGCCATATCCTGGGCACCCCAAAGTGGGTTTGGGGGCAAAGCATATTGGGCCACAACTCCCCCCTCAAGCCCCAAGCCAATGAGGTTCATGGTTGTGGGTTTTTTGGGGGGGATTTCCCCCCTATTTTTGCCTGTTCTTCTCTTCTCTCAAATGAATGAATTCCACTGAGAAAAAGCATTCACAAGTTCACGTACAGGTAAGGTCACAGCAAGTTCACAGTGTGCGTATTTCTTCTCAATAGAATTCATTCACTGAGAGAAACAGTCAAAAAGAGGGGGGAAATCTTAAAAAAAAGAACATGAACCCCACCGGTTTGGGGCTTGAGCAGGGAGTTGTGGCTCAATGTGCCTTCCCCCCACCAAACCCTGGGGTGCCAGGGTACCCCCCCAACGGGGCAGATAGGGCTGCCTCAAATCCCCATTATTCCCTGTGGGGGAAATGCAAAAAAATGGGAAAATTTTCAGAAAATCATTAAAAACTGTAGGAGTGTCAGATTGCTTGGGGGTTTGGGTAGGTGGTAGGCACCCCAACCCATGGGTACCTACCATCTACCCAGTTTTGTCCCCCTAGCAGGCCCCAACCCAACAGGCAGTGATGCAACTAAAAAGACACAAAGCTGCAAACCAAAAAAAAAGAGCACAGAATTTTGTCACTTGCCAGCACAGTGCAAAATTGCAAAACCAAGAAAACCAAACCAAACATCAACTACTACTGCTACTGCCACAAACAAAGATCTAGCAAGACACTACAGCACAAGGCAGCAAAACCAACCCAGCACGCAAACTGCAAAGAAAGCGGGCAAGGCAAAAATACACCACATTGAATGCAAACTCAAAATAACTAGGGGTGTGCACGGAACCGCGGAGCTGCGGTCCGGCACTGGGTGGGGGGTTCCAAAAGAGGGGGGGGCTTTACTCACCCCTTCAAGAATTCTGAAGTATATATTCGAGTAAGCGGGCGGCATACCTCCCTGCCGCCCGCTTCACTCCCCCTCCTCCGGCGGCGCACGTTTCTCCTCGTGTTTCTGGCTTCAATTGCAATCGGGCGGCAGGGTAGCTCCCAGTCCCTGCCGCCCGGCTCTTCAATACCCCCGTGTCTCGGCTGGCGGCTGCCCCCTGCTTAGACCCAGGACCCCTGCCACCCCTTCCCTTCCAATACACAGGCGGTCGGCAGGAGAGCTCTCCTGCCGACCCCGTCCCCTTCCCCGGCTCGGCTGCAAATGGCTTCTAGGAAGCCTTTTGCGCGCCTGCGCAAAAGGCTTCCTAGAAGCCATTTGCAGCCGAGCCAGGGAAGCGAGCGGACGGCAGGGAGTTCTCCCGCCGCCCGCTCGCTGAAGTTAACGTTAGGCTTCCTAGAAGCCATTCCTAGAAGCCATTCCTAGAAGCCATTCCTAGAAGCCAAAGGCTTCCTAGAAGCCATTTGCAGCCGAGCCGGGAAAGGGACGGGGTCGGCAGGAGAGCTCTCCTGCCGACCGCCTGTGTATTGGAAGGGAAGGGGCGGCAGGGGTCCTGGGTCTAAGCAGGGGGCGGCCGCCAGCCGAAACACGGGGGTATTGAAGAGCCGGGCGGCAGGGACTGGGAGCTACCCTGCCGCCCGATTGCAATTGAAGCCAGAAACACGAGGAGAAAGGCGCACTGCCGGAGGAGGGGGAGTGAAGCGGGCGGCAGGGAGGTATGCCGCCCGCTTACTCAAATATATACTTCAGAATTCTTGAAGGGGTGAGTAAAGCCCCCCCTATTCTTTTTGGAACCCCCCACCCGAACCAAAACCACCCCGTGTCCGGACTGGTCTGGAGGCCTTTAGAATGGCCTCCGAACCGGTCCGTGCACATGCCTAAAAATAACACATCTTGAGATATTTTTCTGCTCCTCTCTTTGTACAAGCGTCTACAATAAAGGAAAACCCGCCTCAGACTGGCAGGTCCACCACATCTTTGCTGGAGGCCACACAGGCCCCAGACATGTGGTGGTTGCACCAGACCACTTACTCATCATTGGTGGTGCATGCGTGTTTGGTGTATGTGAGTGCTAGCACTAAATTGAAGAGGAAAAAGGAATGGGGGCCTATATACACATTTTACAAATACATTATTTACAAGTATACAGTATACACACATCCATCTATACAGATGTATTATTTACACACCAACTACATACACAAACCAAAGCTTCCAAAACACTATCTACACAAAAGAAAGAAACCTCCAGTCTTCACCACGCACACGACAAAAACCTCCATGCATGCACACACACATATACATGCACACAACACTTCCACACATTTACAGCACATATTAACATATTTACATTTTTACACATTTGCAGTTTGACATTTTTACAAATCAACATTTTCACAAATCCACATTTTTACAGTCCCCACTGCCTCCCCACCAGGTCACCTATGTACACATCCAAAAATTTACGTATTTACAAATTTATGTATTTACATATTTACAAATCTACACATTTACAAATATACACAGTGTCACACTAACACAATCCCCACCTAGTGTTTGTGTGTGTGCCCACTGCCCCCCGAGTGCTGCTTGCCAGGTAGAACTAGGGGATGTTCAGCATCACAGGTTGCGCCAGTGTGTGTGTGTCCTGATGTCATGTCACAGCACTAGCGGCATGCTGCAACATAGCATGGCTGAAGAAAGGAGGCGGGAGAGTTAGGATGATCAGAAGCTGTTGCAGGGCAGGTGACCATCACCATGGGTCAACCATGGGCCAATCACTCACCCAGCTCAATTTCCAGCTAATTGTGGCCCAGCAGGAGGAGGGTAACCTTAAGGAAAACCAACTGTTCAACCAAGCCAGGGTCCAAACAGGACCGAACGGGTGTTACCACATTGCCAGCATGTGAAAACACCCACTCACTCTGGACACTGAATGGTGGGCAGGAGAGGAGGTGCACAGCAACCACCACCAGGTCCGGCCAGACTTGGGGGTGGATTGCCCAGAAATGTGCATGGCCAATCTCTGGGTCTTTCTTCACAGGATCCTCCAGGTACACACTGTACAGCACTCGAGGGGGGCCTGGTAGGCCGAGCACCCCACACACTGGGCAAGGTGCCAAGGCACACCTGCTTAAACCACTGGGCTGATTTACTGCCAGTTGCATTGGCATTGCTGCCTGGGATGCCACACTGCTAGACTGGGAAGAGGAAGGGGTGGGAGAAGAAGGGTCGCTCACCCTGCTGCTGGGTGTGGCTCGCACACGCTCAGGGGGTGCACCATCACCACCCTCCTGGTCTCTGGTTCTCCTTACATCCTCCTCTCTAACTCTATCAACCAGGAGGTCCCTCCACCTGGGCAAGTAAGTCATCCATGCAAACAACATTGTCCTTGATGGTTGGGTTGCAGAGACAAGCCAGGACATACTCCTCTCTGTCACCAAACACATCAACCAGCCTGTCAACAACCCCAGCCCTCAGCCGTCCAGCCAGCACATGTCCCTCTGGCACGGTTAGAAAGGTCTGGAGTTCACCCATCAGCTTTTCCAGGAGAATAGTCAGAGGCAGGACCTGGCTCAGAGGAGTGGCATTGGCACACAGAGTCTTCGTTGTGAACAATAAGGGCTCCAGTGCCAACACCATCTTGGACATGAGCTTCCACTCCGAGTTGGAGAAGTCGCACACGCCCAAGGCCTCATTCCTTGTCAGGTCGTCTAGGGCCACCTCCTGCTCCAGCAGGCGCTGAAGCAAGAGGAAGGAGGAGTTCCACCAGGTATCTACATCCATTGGGATGAGATGGTGAGGAAGGCCAATGTCACGCTGTTGCTCGCGGAGCAAGCGCATGGACTTCTCACCCCGACCGGTGGAAGTGAGCTGCAATCTTGCAGGCCTTGTCCACAAGCACAGTCATGGCAGCAACAGTACTCTGTATTGGGCAGCCCTGTTCCCTGGACTCCTTAGCCACCTTGAGGCCAAGGGCGTCCCTCACAGCCAGGTGGAGCGTGTGTGCCATGCAGTGGATGTTCACATACTACAACACAGCAGTAACATTGGAACCATTGTCTGTCATAATGAAGCCCCAGCTGAGGTGTAGCAATCCACCTATCCACTTCTCAGTTTGGCAGTCGTGTATGGCCTCCATCTCCTCGGTGTACTTGACATCCAAGGTCTCCATGTGCCCACCTGTCTGTGGTGTGGGATGTGCTGGAGCCAGAGGCAGCACTAGAGGTTCTCCCCTCTTTCCGGGCCCCATCAGTGAGCAGTCAGGGCCAGGAAAGCAGCATATATTCCACTCACACTGTTCCACAGATCAGTTGTAAAAGGCCCATTGGTACCAGGCAACGCTACATGCAGTGTCACGGACACAAGTTTTCTGCATCACCGATACAGAGAAGGAACAACATTCCAGCTGAATGTTGTTCATAAGGGGATTGTGTAGCCAGGCATGAATGTCTGGATAATCCGGTGGAAGCCGGGGTTCTCAACCATCTGAAAAGGTTGGTCATCAGTGTCCATCATCTCCCCCATTAAGCAGTTGAGGAGACATGGATCCACATGACCTGCTAACTGGGCAAAGAGGCACCTTTTAAATGTGGTGATTCTCTTTATTTAGCAGGGGGAGATTAACTGACCCTATCTACCCAATGCTGGTGTCCACTGCTTGACTGGCAGTGTGCCCTGCTTCAAGGAATCTGCACAGCCCTTGTCAGCACTAGTCGCAGGCACACTAGCACTGCCAGTGGAGGCAAGGAGATCCAGGTGTTGCCACCACATGTGTTGCCACATGGAGGTCATCCCCAGTTGCTTGGCATCCTTCCCCCAACTCACCTGTGCCCTGTGCCCTGCAGTGAACTCAACTCACAGTGAACTCAACTCCCCCAACTCACCTGTGCCCTGCAGTGAACACAGCAAGCAGTGGTTGGGGCATTTTGAGGGATTTCAATATGCTGCCCAACATCGCTGCTCTGAGTGGCCTCTGATGTCCTGTACACTGTCTTGGGCCATCCTGGCCATTAAAAAAAAGGGGAGGGGACCCTAAAAACTCCTAAGCAAAAAACCAAAAACCTTGATTAAACACACACCTACTCACCCACTCCACCCACAACAACACAATACAATGGGGGGCAACTAAGGGGAACCTGCAAAAACAAGAAAAAACCTGCTAACTGGGCAAAGAGGCACCTTTTAACGTGGTGATTCTCTTTATTTAGCAGGGGGAGAGTAACTGGCCCTGTCCACCCCCAGCACAGTACCTCCAGTGACTGTTGCTGGTGTCTACCTTGTGTTTCTTTTTAGACTGTGAGCCCTTTGGGGACAGGGAGCCATCTTATTTATTTGTTTATTACCACCCTCCCAAACAAACAAACAAACACATCTACCTACCAGGGAACCAGGGAAGCAGGAGCTCTGCATATCACAGCAAGTGACACATGTGTCACAAAACGGCCACCAGTACCTAAAATGGAATCTTAAGCCTTCGAGCCTCTTTGAACTGGTTCGAACCAAACCAGGCTCTGTTTGGTTTGAACTCGGACTGACATTGCCACAGAAATGCCATGTTTGGTCCGAGTTCAAACCTTCAAACTGAACCGGTTCAAATTCGAACCTGCTGCACATCTCTATGAAGCATTACAGATATCTGCATTGCCTATGGCTTCATTCATAATTGTGGTGGCCATCAGGCAAGTGCCATGGGATTGTGGAGGCCACTGGCAGGCTCACAGCAAGGCTCCAATCATGCAGAAGGGCAGTTTGTGAGAAGTTATGCTTCCACATGTGGGCTAAATGCATGGCTGCTGCAATCATGCATATCATGGTGGCCATGAACATAGGCCTGATATGGAGATACTGGTTCACAAAGCAGCACCTATGCACAAAATGCTTGGTGGTGGTTCCCTGTATGTTTCCTGGGAGGTATTTGAATGACATGAGGACTCTGCATCAGCTAGGCCCAAACTCCAAGCAGAGAGTGCTGCACAGCTCATCTGCAAGAATGCTCCCCTCAGCAAATGCTTCAAGATCCTGGCTCTTGCTTTGCAAGTGGCTTGTTGACAAATGGATTGCTGACAAATATGGGCCACTGGCTTCCTTGCAGGCATCCTTCTAACTCCAGCCTCCCTGATCTGAACCAGTATTCACTGGCTTGGAAGATACACAAGCCCAATAGTGGTATCCTTTGTTCTACAGCAAATTATGAGAGATGTGCAGAGCCTTTGGAACTTGGCATTCTTCCTGCAGAGCTTTAAGAGTTGGTTGGCTTCAGAAGAGCTCCTTGGCAGAGTGTGAGCCACACACTTGCCAACTCACAGCTTTTCAGGGCAGCAAACCAGAACCAAGGGGAGCATCCAACAGGTTCAGTAAGAACATAAGAGCATGAACAAGTCTTACCAGTGTCAGAAGCAGGGACGGACTTGGTCAGAATGATGTCGGTAATGATGCCTATGGTAGCAAATGAGAACACCATGGGGAGCAGAATGATGCAGTAATGGAACACGTTGGTCATCAGGGCCTGAGAGATGGGGCAGAGAGCAAAACCTGTCAACAACATAAGCGGGGGCAAGGGAGGGATCAGGAATACTTCCTTGCTAACCGATTCTCAGCACTTACAGATGTCACAAGGCCAACAGAGTCAACACTTACCAATAAAGAGCAGCTTCTCTGCTCCACTCTCCCTGCATACATCACTTTGGATGAAGATAGGCAATAGGTTTCTCAGAGAGCTGGAGTCTGTAGCTCTGGAGACAGAGCTTTATTAAAGAAGAGATGCACACATCTGCCATTTCCCACAGCTCTGAGATGTCCTGGGAGGCAGGGGCTGACATGGTGCGCAGCGGCATGGATATATAAAAGAGTTCTTTCAAGAACATACCTCTAACATAGTATAGTTCTCAGCATGGTCCAAATGTAAGGCTGCTAGATGTAGATGATCCTTTACATTATACACTGAAAAAAATTATCACTGGAGCTATGTATCAAGCCACCTAATGGTGCAGTGGGGAAATGACTTGACTAGCAAGCCAGAGGTTGCTGGTTTGAATCCCTGATGGTATGTTCCCCAGACTATGGGAAACACCTATATTGGGCAGCAGTGATGCAGGAAGATGCTGAAAGGCATCATCTCATACTGCGCAGGAGAAGGCAATGGTAAACCCCTCCTGTGTTCTACCAAAGACAACCACAGGGCTCTGTGGTCGCCAGGAGTCGACACCGACTCGACAGAACACTTTACCTTTACAGCTATGTATCAACTATACCTAGAATTAGCTATCATACATAAAAATATTCCTCCTCCATTCCTAAACCCATACTATTTACATGTAATTCTTTTACTGCAGCATTCTCACTTACTGTGTATAGACCATGTGTCGTTCTCGTATCCCAAAATGGAGACATCTACTCCCTTTGCCATGATGGTACTACCGTTTCCCAACTTTTCAATAAAGTTATCAAAAGATAACTTTAGGAGGAGGAATGTTTTTATAGATGATTGCTTATCCTGGGTATAGTTGATACATAGCTCTAGTGATTATTAATTTCAATGTATGATGTAAAGCAGGCGTGCCCAAACTGTGGCCCTCCAGATATTGCTGAACTACAACCCCCAGCATACCAAGCCACAATAAATTGTGGCTCGGGATGCTGGGAGTTGTAGTTCAGCCACATCTGGAGGGCCGCAGTTTGGAGAAGCCTGATGTAAAAGAAATAGCTTTACAGCAACCTCTAGCAGCAATACATTTGGACCACACTGCACAGCAGTATGGAGCCACTGTGCACCATGTTGGGGCTTCAGCAGACTGTAGAGAATGGGTGGTGGTTGTGCAAGCAGCGTTACTACAGTTTTGCCCATTGTCAGGAATGGGAGCAACTGTGGCAGGACTGCTGGTTGAACGCTGCAACCACCCTTTCTCTACAGCACAGGATCAGCCGTAGGCGTCTACAGCAGCCTCCTAAGGCAGTGGTGTGCAGCAGCTCTATACTGCTGTGCATCACATCAGCCACTGATGTTATGAAGTGGCTGAGTAAGTATTTTATCAGTAGGTTTGGTTATAAGCTGTGTTTCCTGACTTGTACTAGAAATGGGTCTGACAGATCCAATAATGGTTGGAATTTATATTTTCAAAGACAGAGGGCGTGCTGCTCGTTGCTTCTTTGTCTCACGATGCTGTAAAGTAAAGTGCGCCATCAAGTCCATTTCGACTTTGGTAGAATACAGGAGGGGTTTGCCATTGCCTCCTCCCGTGCAGTGTGAGATGATGCCTTTCAGCATCTTCCTATATCGCTGCTGCCCGATATAGTACCAGCGGGGATTCGAACTGGCAACTTTCTGCTTGCTAGTCAAGCATTTCCCCACTGTGCCACTTAAGGCTGTGGTGCAACTTAAATGCTTGGCATGTGGCACAAATGGAGTCTGCAAAGAGCTTCCTGAAACAGCACCATAAGACTTTCGTACACTGAAGATGGGCCTCTGCAACTCCACCAGGCTCTGTTTGCAAAAGGTCCAGCTGCTACAGAAGTGGTCAAGCCTGATCCAGAAGCCCAACTGCCGAGTACCCATGCAGGAGTGGCTGAAGGGATTCACAAAGTGGATGTGCAGCTGAAGGCCTTGGACTTTCTGAAGTTTTGCAGAAAGCAGCTGATAACCTGGAAGTTTCACCTGTCCAGATGCCTGCAAGCAGCAATGAGACTGAAAAGCTGGAAGAAAAGCCTCAGGATTGGGAGGAAGAATTTACAGCCATCAAAGTTGCAGAGAAAGTGCAGCCCAATGGGAAGCAAGTGCCATGAAGAGATACAAGCTGTAGACTTCAGAGAAGGCTCAGGAGGAAACCTTGGTCTTGCTGTGTGTGTGTGTGTGTGTGTGTGTGTGTGTGTGTGTGTGTGTGTGTGTGTGTGTGTCGGGGGTGGGGCAGAAGGAGATCAGCCACCACCTGCGATAAGGGCAGCTAATCTACCATGTAGACTCTGTGAAGGTCTTAGTGCAGGAGTAGGTAACCTTGGCTCTCCAGCTGTGGTTGAATGACAACTCTCATCAGCCCCAGCCAGCTACGGTTTATTGTGTACAGTTCCGGCCATCATATTTCAACAATGATACTATAGAACTGGAATGCATGCAGAGGAGGGCAACCAAGATGATCAGGAACGTAGAGCACCTTCCTTATGAGGCAAGGCTACAACACCTGGGGCTTCTTAGGTTGGAAAAGAGACGACCACGGGGAGACATGATAGAGGTCTATAACATTTTTCATGCTGTGGAGAGAGTGGAGAAAGAGAAACTTTTCTCCCTCTCTTACACCACCACAACCGTGAGACATTCTACGAAACTGACTGCCAAGAAATGTAGAACCTCTAAAAGGAAGCACTTTCCCCCCGCCACATATTGCATAGTTAATCTATGAAATTCTCTGCCGTGGGATGTGGTGATGGCCACCTGCTTAGATGGCCTTAAAAGGGGCACAGACCAAATCATGGAAGATGGGTCTATCAATAGCTACTAATCTTGTTGGCTTTCGGCTACCTCTAGGCTCAGAGGCAGGATGACTCTGAATACTAGTTGCAGAGGAGCAGCAGCAGCGAGCCTGGGGTGGGGGGAGAGTCAGCCTTCATCTGTGCATGGATGCAACTGGTGTGGGCCATTGTGGGAAACAAGAAGATGGACTAGATGGCCCTGGCCCTGATCCTGCAGTTCTGTTCAAATATTCTTAGAGCTGCCTATGTTTTTGATCTAATTTTTAAAAGGACATCTCTGAAATAAATGCATCTCTGATAGCAATTCAAAGAAATTGCTTAGAGCAGTGATTGGAAAAGATAGACCTGAGGCTGCCAAAGCTTCTCTCCTGGAAAAGATTCCTGCCCCCCGCCCCGCTTTCCCCCAGCATGAGTGACCCAAGTTTAGTTGCCTCCCAGATGCAATACAGGGTTTGTGGGCCAGGGGACTTTCTGGAGGAAGACTGCAGCCTGTGGGCTTTAATATCTCACTAGTACAGACCATTCGCCTTCACAGCTGGCAACAGTAGTATGCAGCAATTCATGTTGTGTGGGAGAGAAGCACAGTAATAGTAACATGATGTGGTCACATCAACAACTCTTGTCTCTGCTAACAATACCGACAATTTCCAAATCTCTGTTTTTCCAGAGTTGTATCACTCCGCTTCAGGGCCAAGCTAGATGCAAGGATGCAATTGCATGTATCTTTTCTTCCATATAGCTCTGAGTCTGATTTTGGTCATTAAAAAAGTGTCAGGGAAAAGAAAAATGCAACCACGTATCACATCTAGTTTGGCCGCCCGCACAGGAACTATTTAACAGCTGCGAGGGCTGCAATGTGCCCCATTCATGAGTACTAAATTTATCAGAATGTTTACCAGCAATATATTAGCGGAGATAATTAAAGCCGAACCATGCTTGTCAAAATACACAAGCAGCTGTACTTTATGCAGTGCAGAATCCTGGGAATCTTGGAACATGCCTGGCTTGCTCAATTGCAAATGAATTGACTGGGCTTTAGAAAGCCAGAATGTCTCCTAACTATACATGCAAATCACTGAGCAGTAATTTGCAGGTGTAATCATTAGCACAGATGCTTGAAGTCTTTCTTCCAGGTGCTTATTACTAAAACAAAAGCACTGAAAATGTGCTCAGGGAAGGCTCTAAATTCACGAATGCATCCTCAATCCCCACTCCCTGTCAACTTTCAGCTTGTCAGGGGCATAGGAAAGAGGCGCAGACAGTGGCCATACTCAGGATCCAGACAATTGTTCCAGGGTCAAGTTCCAGGGCAGGCAATTGGAAGGCTACGAAAGTGAAGATGGACATCAGGTACAGTGGGAGGAAGAGAGGAAAAGTGTCTGACTGGGCCACTGGCTCTTCAGGAAAGGTAGTAGACTAATGAACTCTGGCTGACCCAGGTTTGAGACACACATCCTGTTGTTTCTTTCTATTGTTTCTTGTTCCCCTTTCTCAGCAACCAAACCCTTCACTGGGCTCCCCCCCCACCCCCGATTCCAGGACAGCTGGCTTCTCTATTAATTTCAGCTCTGCATACTTTGGAGGCCACAGAGAGGAAGTGATTAGTACATAGGGGGGACATGTAACTTGAGATCTTTGTTAAATAAGATCCTCATAAAAATGGGAAAGCTCATAAAAATCTTTTTATGTCAGCACTTTTAGTTCAGTCGGGACTGTTCCTGAAGCTTAGGCCAAGTTGCATCAAGAGAACTTTTTCCTACAAAGAACTCAAACACAAACCACCCCCAGAGATATTTTCTTGGCAGCTGCTCCAACAGAGAGCTTTTTAATACATTTTCTTTTCAAACGGGAATGCAGCTTCATTATCCTATCAGTAGTCACCATAGGAAGCAGTTTTGGATCCCTTCCATCCAAAGCCTTTTTAGCTGGAATTTCCTAGAGCCCTGGGTACATAAGTTGACTGTGGGTTCTGAAGCAACCTGGCAAGGACATCAGGTAGGGAAGATCTACTTTTGCATGGATGATCCATTCAAAATTCCTGCATGGATGATCCATTCAAAATTTCCTACATTCCTGGAAAAACTTGCAAAACCAAGTGTCCTAGAGCAGGGATTCTCAATGTTGGGTCCCCAGATGTTATTGTACTTCAGCTCCCATAATCCCCAACCAAAGGCCACTGGAACTGGGGATTATGGGAGTTGAAGTCCAATAACATCTGGGGACCCAATGTTGAGAATCCCTGTCCTAGAGGATGCAAACATTTGTAAAAGTCTTCTTGGGAGAGAGGAACAGGATCATCATCCTCGTTCGCCATAGTTGCCTCAGAAGGTTGGCAGATGTTTTGTTCAGCACCCCTGGGAGAACACTGTTACTATGTAAACTAAGAAGGCTAGAGAAGAACGTATCTCAATGATCTCATATCCAAATTATCCAGCCAGTCTACAAGATCCTACAGAAACTCTAAGTAACATAAAATCAAAATGGCAGAAGGATATCTAATTCAAGGGGCAAAAACAATGATCTCAGCCCAGTGGAGTTCCTCTAACGCAGGGGTTCCCGACAGGGAGTACTAGTATCCCTAGGGCTCTCAGGGGGCACTCAGAACCTCCCTACACTACAGTCATGCTATTTGCTTCCCTTCTGAGAGATCACTGGCTCAAAGCTGATACATCTTGAGAGACATGCCGAAGAGGGGGTGAAGACCCTCCTTCTCTGTTCCTGATTGGCTGGCTACATGTTGAAGCTTAGCATACTCCTCCCCTCAGTCTAACTGATAAAGTGTACAGTCTGACTGATAAAGCATAAGGCTCCAGAAAATTAGCACTGAGTACACTTTACCTTTACTCCCATAGAAATTAATAGGAAAAGTAAACTTGTCCCATTAATTTCAATAAGATTGCTGATGAGTAACTTAGTGTGGATGTGAGCCAATGACTACAGTACCGTCATAACTGTAACATTTAAGTGTGTGTGTGTGTGTGTGTGTGTGTGTGTGTGTGTGTGTGTGTGTGTGTACACACACACACACACACGTCTGTATGGGGTATTTTTGCAACAGAAGGGGTATACTTCCTAAAAAAGGTTGGGAACACCTGCTCTAATGGGAGGATGGCTATAGGCTATGGATCTCTTGACTTCTGTCACAAGAGATGGATCCTTGCCATGGATAGTTTTCTATTGCTACCTGATAGAACTCTAAAGCCAGACGTCATTTTACCATCCAGCTGCTGACCTTCATTAATCCAGAACCTTCAGTAACATGGGTTTCCAATCCATTTAGAGAACACTCAAGCCATCACCATGCAACACTTGCACAATTGAGGGTGACAAAAGAAACCCAGCAGTTCAGGATGTTTTTCTTGCAGGAACAAACCATGAAGGTTCTTCAGCTGATCAGCATCATCAAGGTAAGCACCAGTGTGAGTCTTGTGATAGTGACTGACATACTGTGCAGAGAGCCATAGATGGAAGAGAGAAGCTCCTGCACTTGCAATGCATTCCAAAGCAAACCTGCATTGCTGCAGAGGCAGGGCTGTTCCATACCTATTAAGCACTGCATAAATATCACAGTTGCAATGCATGCTGCTGTGCTCCCATCGGGAATGATCAGGAGCGGAGCCAGGCTGGTGGCGGCCCATGTGCGGCTGCCACCACAGCCCCCTGGCCCTGCCCTCCACATCCGACATCAGATGCACCTGGCTAGCCATGCCCCTGCTGCAGTGCGGGCCGATCTCTCTCCTGAAAGCCTGGCTAGCCATGCACCGTGCTGCAGTGAGGGCCAATCTCTCTCCTAAACGTGGCCACATGGCCCCGTTTGGGAGGGAGATCAATCAGCCCAGCTGCATTGGCAGCAGGACCAGGAGCGGTTCTCCCTGCCTATAAGGCAGGGAGAGTCGCTTTGGCCATGCTGCGAACGCAGCACGGGCTGATTTAGGCTCCAAACGGGGCTGTGCGGCCCCATTTGGGACTGAAATAATGCCCCTGCACCTGATGTCAGATGCGGGGTGTGTATGTGTGTCTGGGGCTGCGTTTGCAGCCCCTGATTGGGTGCAGCCCGGGTTCTTTGAACCCGTTCACCCAATGGTGGCTCTGCCCCTGGGAATGATGGGAGTAGTAGCATCACAACTATGATTATCCTTAGTAGGTACAAAGCAGCTCTGCCTCTGCAGCAGTGTGGGCATGCGCTAGAGTGTATTGCAGTAGCATGGGTGCCTTTCTCTTTGATCTATGATTCTTTGCATGGCTGACATACTGCACAACAGAACAAAGGCAGCTGGAGCCTGCGCTCATGTAAGCTAACTTTCCCTTGCTAGCTGAGCAAAGAGGCACCTTTTAAAAGTTGTGATTTTCTTTATTGAGCAGGGGGAGAGCAATTGGCCCTATAATGGGTGTTGCTCCAGCTTTTCCCTTCTGAGGTATGTCAGCCATTGTTCCTAGGAATGATTGTATCATATATAAACATGGTAGAGATGTGCTGAAATGTGATTCGGCTGTCCCAATGGTGGGCACTTCCAATAAACTTGAGGGCTTTCACAGCGCCTTTAAAGTGGAGGAGAGCAGCTCCATACTTGCTCCTCCACTTGCCGCCACTGCTGCCATTCTGGTGCTCCCCCCCAGTTATGCCCATGCGCTGACAGGCTGCCAGCTGCCCTGTGCAGCACTGGCACGCACATGGCCGCTGCTCAGAGGCCATGTGTGTGGTGGCACTGTGTAGGGGGAACTGGGAGATGCCCTGCCAGCGCAAGGGTCTAGCTGGGGGGAGTGCTGGGATGGCAGCAACGGTGGCGAGCAGAGGAGGAGCAGGTACCGACCTGCTCCTCCTCCACTTTAAAAGTGCTGTGAAAGCACTCAAATATAAAGGGAGGTGCCTGCGATTCAGACAGCCGAATCATGTTTCAGCACATCCATAAAACATGGCTCCATGTACTGGAGTTCTCCTCAGATGTTTCCTGAACTTTCTGATATCTTCTCAGAAACTCATGGAGATAAATTCCATCTCACTAGTACCCAAGCAAGTATTGTGGGCCAACTCTGACATGCTTTGTTTTGGCTTTTGGCAGGCCAATATGCCTTTTTATTATCTGAATAATAAAGAGCAGTAGATCTCTTCATTATCAAAAGTATATGATGGCACCAAAAAACCATTAAATGCTTATGTTACCAATAGGAATTTCTAGTCTAAATAGTTTCAGAAAAGTCATTAAGAGTTGATTCACTTGATGGGTGCAATATCAAGTGATGAGTGCTGCATGTGTGAATGGGCCATTACCAATATAACAGTATTTTCCTGTCATTTCACATTACCTCAAACATATGCTTATTAACACTACAAGTAATCAGATGTAAAGTATTCAAATGTAGCATAATCAGGTGATGTGTATGCATGCCCAGAATCTTACCATAGCAATGCCAACTACACACATGAGAAAGACACTCAACATAAGCAGAGTCTGCTCCGTATAGCGACTAGTTAATCTTCCAATTACTAGGCCTTGGACAACCTAGAAAAGAGGAGAGAACAGAAACAAAGTTGTCAAGTACCCAGACTAAAGTTTAAGCGTAAACCAAAGATAAAATGTAAAATTCAAGATTAAGCATAAGCCAAAGGTTAGTGAAGTTACTGAAGGTTAGTGTCTGCATAGTAAAAAGACTCAGAAATCCAGCACTGTAACTGTGAGGGTGAAAAGCAGCTGAGGGGAGGGGGCATTTTAAGCATGAATATGGCAGGCAGAGAAAAGCACCCCACCACTTTTTCATACCCTAACTGCCCCCTTGGGAAACGAGTGCCATCTGGATGAGAGAACACTTGAAAACCACATACTATATAAGCATTTCTGAGTTATTTGGAAAAAGAAGTAAGGAGAGATCAAGGGCAGTAGCAATCAAAATAGTACTTAAATACACAGATCTTCAGGGAGGTTCTTCTTTAGGGGCTGCCATTTCCCTGTGTGTGCAATTACAGGGCATTTGGTTTAATTTTATTTCACCACCACCACCATCCTAAGGGTGTTTCCCTAGACAGGGAAAGTCTGTTTCCATAGACAAACTTGCTAACGAACTCATTTCCAGTGAGTACTCCTTTCCACTACTATAATTCAAAAGGTAGACGTCCTTGCTAACCAAGCCGTGCAGATGATACACAAAGGATTTTGGGTGCCTTGAGAAACTGCTTGGTTGTTTTCACTTGTTGTTCCCTCACATCTCTGGCATGGAATTCAGTTGCATGAATGTCAGAGGTTCCTACGGCAAAACGTCAGTGATGTCATTACCCTAAACAGGCCAGTTGGATTATGTCAAACCATAAAGAGACCAAGTTTCCCTCTTGCTTGCTTTCATTATTTTGTGAGCTGCCCTTTTTTCTTTCTTTCCCAGTTTCATTTCATTTTTAACATGGAGCACACTTTGGAGGTTCCACGCATCTCTGCTATATAATACCAGTGCAGGAGTAGTTCATTCAGTAATAACAATGGTGAATAACCAAAGGTTTAATCACTCATGACAATGCCTCAATTTTGGGTTATTTTTTTCATTAGCTTTATATATGTCTACATACACTCACCCACATGTATATATTGCTTGTGGGCTGTGTGCGCTCTCTCTCTCTCTCTCTCTGAAGTCTTCATCTAGCAAGATTCTTTTTTTAAACAAATAAAAAGAGGAAAACTGACAGCAACCCACTCGCAGCAAATCCACTTCCCTCCACCACTCATTACACAGCAAAAGGATGCTGTGATATTGCAACTGAAAAGGAGACTAGGGGGATGCATATATCAGGAAGAGACCAAACACAATGAAGGCACACTCTGAGTGACTGTGCACAAGGACTTCCCAGCAGAGCAATACAACCTGCCTGAGGCTGGATGCCAGTGCAGAAGCAAGAGGTCAGATGGCACAGGAAAAGGAGGAAAGTGTGCCTGATGATCACATCACCAGACACCATTGCCCTACATAGAGGTTGTCTGATCAGTGTAATTGCAGAAACAAGAGCACTTTGGGGTTTGTTTCAACCAACATGGGATACATTCTTTGTCCCATACAAAGATTATCTCTGCACAGGGAAAATGTAATGTGAGAAACAGCCTCAAGGCCCTATTGGCCAATTGGCTAGCAAATGCAATTCAATACCGGAAATTCTACAGGCCAAGGCTGTATACTGGGTGGGTGGGGCTCCACAGACATCATCTCCTAATGCATACCCAGACTTGGAGGCTAAGGCTCTGGGTGGATTAGCTTCAGGCAGTGTAATCAACAGGGGAGGGGAAGCCGAAAGACAGATAGGGAGGTCGGAAGATGTAAGGCAGTCCTTTTATTGCCAACAGATCAGCACTGAATCTCCTGATGATGTGAGTCAATTAGGGTGCATGGCTTGTGGCAGGGCCCATAGCAAGAATCCTCTGCAACTTATTCCAGTCCTGATCTTCAGGCTTTAATGAGACCATATATGAACTAACTAGTGACCTATTTGTCAGACTAGTCAACAATCCAGGCCAACTAATCTCCAGTTATCTACTTATGTCAGCTGGAAAGCCACCCATTATTTTAAATGTATTACTTATTAATTTTTATTATTATCTATTTACACACAGTCTACCCGATGTTATTGACTGGGTTTTGTACTTTAATTATTGGGCCCTTTCCAAGGGTCTAGGATAACTAAAGAAAAATTAAAGATAGCGTTGTAGTATTTGTGCTGCTGCAAGTAGTGCGGCCTTCTGTAGTTGATGTGTTGTAATTTTATCAATGCCCAAAGTGCCAAGATGGCTTTCAAGTTCTTTTGGTACTGCACCAAGGGCACCAACAACTATTGGCACCACTATTGTTTTCTTTTTCCAGAGCCCATCAATTTCAATCTGAAGGTCCTTGTATTTAGTTATTTTCTCCAATTGTTTTTTGTCGACTTGTCTATACCCTGGGATTGCAATATCAATTATCAGAACCCGATTCTTCTCAATGACTGTCAGATCCAGTGTATTGTGCGCTAAATGCCTATCAGTTTGTATTCTAAAATCCCAAAGGATTTTTGCCTCCTCACTTTCTATGATCTTCTCAATCGGATGATTCCACCAATTCTTGCTTGTTGGCAATTTGTAATTCTTGAAAAAGTTACAGTGGATCATCACAGCAACTTTATTGTGTCTTTCCTTATAATCAGTCTGTGTGGTTTTCTTACAGCATACAAGGTTAACCGCCTAGAGATGAAAGTTTGAGCAGTATATAAGTTACTTAATCAATCAATCAATCAATCAATCAATCAAATAAATAAATAAGGTGCTCAACCATCTCATCCGCTTCCTTGCATAACTGACACATTATTCTTATTGTTGTTTACACAGTCAGACAGGTGTTATTGACTGCTTTGTTTTATCCAGACATCGAGTCCTTCCCAAGGTATAATCAATGTTGTTGCTGTTATCCTCTCTAATAAAACGCTTGGTGTCCGTGCCTTCCTCGGCGGTTCTGGGCATGCGCGGAGCGAGGCACGACCGCCAGCACCCGGCGGCCATGTTGGAGAAGAAGCCGGGAAGAGGCGGCGAGGGAAACAGCGGGGCCAGAAGCGGCCGCTGCGAAGATAGGAAAGAGGCGGAGGGGAAAGAGGCGGCGGGGGAAGCCGGCCGAGGTGGTGGCGGAGCCACCGCCGAGGCCTGGCGTCGCCGCTAAAGCCGGGCGGGGGGGGGGAACTTTGGGGCCCGACTTCCCCACACTAGAGCCCGACATCCCCGCACACACACCCCCACATGAACAAGGGCCAACATGGCCCAGGAAAATGCCTCCGCGGCTACTGCCGCCAACCGCCCTCCCAGGAGCCCGATCCCGCCTTCCCCGCTCCCCCACACATGAACAAAGGCCAACATGGCCCAGGAAAATGCCTCTGCGGCCGCCGCCGCCAACCACCCACCCAGCTGCCCGAGATCTCCTTACCCAAAGAAGAACCAACCCCGACGACCGAGGAAAAAGGAGCTCACGAAAAGAGCTCCTCTCTCGGCAAAGACACTGCCCAGACTGCCGCTGGGCGTCCTTTACGCCCAATGCAACAGTCCGGGAAGAGGCTTGGCCGAGAAATGAGCTCTGCTTGCGAGCTTCTTTCTCCGTCGCATTCAAAACAGTGAGTAAAGTTGCCGGGGGGGGGGGGGAGCGCAAGACTCTTCTGGGCAGGGGAGAGGGGGAAGGGGGGAGGGCAAGTGGGGGAGGGGGGAGGGCAAGAGGGACTGGGGCAGGGAGGAGGACAATAGGGAGTGGGGGGAGGGCAAGAGGGAGTGGGGCAGGGAGGAGGAGGGAGGGCCAAGAGGGAGTGGGTCAGGGTGGAGGGGCAAGAGGGAGTGGGGGAGGGCAGGAGGGAGTTGGCCAAGAGGGAGTGGGTCAGGGGGGAGGGGGAGGGCAAGAGGGAATGGGGCAGGGAGGAGGGCAATAGGGAGTGGGGGAGGGGGGAGGGCAAGAGGGAGTAGGGCAGGGGGAGGGCAAGAAGGAGTGGGGCAGGGGGGAAGAGGGAGGGCCAAGAGGGAGTGGGGCAGGGTGGAAGGGCAAGAGGGAGTGGGGCATGGGGAGGGGAGAGGGCAAGAGGGAGTGGGACAGGGGGGAGGAGGAAGGGCAAGAGGGAGTGGGTCAGGGGGGAGGGGGGAGGGCAAGAGGGAGTGGGGCAGGAGGAGGGGAAAGGGCAAGAGGGGGAAGGGCAAGAGGGAGTTAGGCAGGGGGAGGGGGAAGGGAAGGGCAAGAGGGAGCGGGGTGGCAGGAGGGACTGGGGCAGGAGGCTGACAGGAAGGGGAGGGTGCGAGCGGGGTGGGAGGGGGAGGAAGAGAGGCCAGAGTGTGGGGCAGGAGGGAGGGTGGGACAGGAGAGACAAACAAACACACACAAAAAGAAAAAAAAGAAAAAAAAGATGAAGAACACATAAAGGGGGGTAAAAAGGCTAGCGCCCGTTATTATAACGGGCTTAAAAATACTAGTTATAGATATTGTCGCAGAATATAGGCTGTTCCCAGTAAAGTTGCTTTTTTTAATTGGCCAATGGTGATTCCTGTGGCCCCTATAGTGTTGAGGTGCTCTTCAAGTTGTTTTGGAATTGCACCTAGGGCACCAATTACCACTGGGATTATTTTGGTCTTCTTCTGCCACAGCCTTTCAATTTCAATTTGTAGATCTTATGTATTTTGTGATTTATTCTATTTCTTTTTCTTCTATTCTGCTATCCCCTGGTATTGCTATGTCGATTATTTTAACTTGTTTTTCTTTCTTCTCAACTACAGTTGTATCTGGTGTATTGTGTGGCAGATGTTTCTCTGTTTTTAGTAGGAAGTCCCACAACATTTTTGCATCTTCATTTTCTACAACTTTTTCAATTGTATGGTCCCACCAATTTTTGGCTACAGGTAGCTTGTATTTTTTGCAGATGTTCCAGTGTATCATCCCTGCTACTTTGTCATGCCTTTGTTTGTAGTCAGTCTGTGCGATCTTTTTACAACAGCTGATTAGGTGGTCCACGGTATCATCTGCTTCTTTACAAAGGCAGCACTTGCTGTTTGTTGTTGATTTTTCGACTTTTGCTCTTATTGTATTTGTTCTTGGTGCCTATTCTTATGCAGCCAGTATTAAACCCTCTGTTTCTTTCTTCAAGTTGCCATTCTTAAGCCATTGCCAGGTCTTGGTGATGTCTGATTTTCCACTTATATTGTGCAAATATTGAGCATGCAGTGGCTTATTTTTCCATTTTTTTTGCTCGGTTCTTGACTTGTTCTTTTTAGTAAGCCTGCTTTGTTTCATTGGTGTTGAATAGTTTCTCATTATTGACCATTTTAAGTGCATCTTCTTCACTGTCTTTTATATATTCTGCAAGGCCTCTTTTCCCTCGTCTACTGTTTGATGGACTTGCAGCATTCCTCTTCCACCTGAGCTGCGAGGGAGGTATAGCCTATCGACATCACTGTGGGGGTGCAGAGCATGATTGATGGTCATTATTTTCCTGGTCCTACGATCTAGCGTCTCTAGCTCTGCCTGGGTCCAGTCTATTATTCCTGCAGTGTATCTGATAACAGGTATAGCCCAGGTGTTTATTGCTTGTATGGTGTTCCTGCCATTGAGTTTGGACTTTAGGATTTTTCTAACTCTCCTGATGTATTCACTTCCAATTTTTCTTTTAACTTCAGTGTGTGCAATGTTATCAGCCTGGAGAATGCCCAAGTATTTGTAATGTTCTTTCTCTTCCAGGTTCTTGATCTTTCTTCCATTAGGCAGTTCTATTCCTTCTGTTTTTGTTATTTTCCCTCTGTTCATTATTAATGCAGCACACTTGTCTAGTCCAAACTCCATTGCTATATTGCAGTGTTTAGCAGTGATTCGATTTCTGACTGGGACTTTCCATACAACTTCAGATCGTTGTTGTTGTTGTTGTTGTTGTTGTTAGATGCACAGTCTAATGGACTAAGGCTCTAGGGCTCAATGTGGAACTGCAGCACAGCCATAAGGTAAGCCTCAAACTCTTTTAAACCCCCCATGGCTGTGGAAGCAGCATTGCTGCATTTATCCCTATTCATGACGGTGGGGATAAATATGGTAACACTGTTTCCACAGCTGCCAGGTTTTAAAAGCATTTGTTTCCACAGACAAATGCTGTATGTGTGGAGAATGGAGGCACACAGGGCTTGCCAGAAGGCTCTTGTGTGGGTGTTGTACCTGGATACAGCATCCGTAGTTAATAATTAGTGATCAGGGCTAAAGATGAAACAGACTTTTAAAGATCTTTTCCTTATTCCTAAGAAGAACATGTTTCCATGATTGCATTTAGAGTCAAGTTATCTTAACTGCATCACACTTATGCTGAATGTAGTTAGTCACATATTACAATTGCCACAGATGTGGCAAAAAAGAATCCCACAAGCATGTGTCAGTGGGAATGAATGATTAAAACACACACACTCTACCTATCTACCTCTGAACAACCATACTGGCACTCTTGATAAGGGGCAAATGGGAAATTTCCAGAGGTAATATGGCTACATAGGGTTCTTGTTTAGGCAGGGCTCTTGTGATTTTTAGTGTGAGCCCACTTTTATAGCTGTGGGCTCGCACTAGGTGCTTCTGCTGGGTCTCCCCCTCTAGCCACCTATGGTGCATCCTCTGCCATTGCCAAGAATCTCTCAACCCTCAGGAATGGCTTTTCAGTGGCCTCAGGGGGCTGCCGTGAGGAGGAGAGGCCTGGCAAAAGGGACCTAATACTCTGACACTAGCACTGCTCTATGTGCTGCCCAAGAAACGCAACTGGATACCAAAAATATGCAATCCCTCAACACTGTATCTAAAAGCAAAAAATGTGACCAATTGGATTCTGCTTGGTATATTCCTGTTAAAGGCACAGGGGCCCTGTTAGCTGCCTTGAAATAATATATAAGACATAAATACGCCAAATAGACAGAACAAAAAAGGTGACAACCCTAACCACAAAGGGGAAGTGGTCAACTTCCTCTCACTGCTCTTTAGCCATCACCTTAGACAGATTACAGGTTCTTATTCAAATTGCTTGACCTGGGAAGAGGAAGGGAGATAGTCAGGTGAGAGTGCTGCAGAATAATTATTGTGTAACACCCAAACCTTGGCCTGTGGCCACTGCAGTGTAATTCTATGCCATTATAATGGGGTGATACTGAATAATGGCCATCGGTAATCAGGCTCCACAGGTTCTGATGCAATCTCAGCCTCTGGAACCTTCATTAGCACAATGTTACAAGAAATTTGTGGTTCCTTTCCATGAAGGGTGGATAAGCAGCATCACGTTTAATGCTATCAAACACCTCTTTAAAAGCCAACAGTCACTAGCATTTTGCAACTTTCCACACCACCTGGTGAGTCCTCAAATTGCTGCTAGAAAGGCCAGTTACTGCTGGACAGAACAGCCAACTCACATGAATCATGGCTGTTCACCCAACAGGTATTATATGAAGGGGTGGAGACTCTACCAGGCTCCAGGCATTTTATGAGTATAGTCACTGACTCAGCGGCGGTTCATTTCATATACAGGATTAGATATTCTGTGTCACCAGCTTTCCCTGTGATCCATATAAGGAGATCAGAAATGTGGAGCCTTTTCAAACTTAAAGGATCCTTGGGAACTCAACTTCTGTGATGATGTTGAAATTTTTCTGCCAGCAATCTCTGGCTGTTTCCTGTTTGCAAGTGCACTTGGGGATAAATGTCCTGACAAAGTACAGTACATCATAATACTCAGGGTACTATGAAACCAACAGTTTTTAGTTTTTAGCTTTTAAAATAACTCTTAATTTGAAATTTTCTTTTTTAAAAATTATAATTTTAAATATGGTTTTAGCTTAACTAAATGTGGTATTTTAACTTAACTTGTTTAATTTTATTCATCTTATTTCACACTGTATGTTTTATTAATGTGAGCTGCCCTGAACAGTAGTGTACTGGAGGGGCGGGGTATAAATATTTTAAATAAATAAAGAAAATAACAGGAATGAAAAACCCAAACTGCATGCAGACGCACTTGCAAACATGAGTGGGTGCAGATAATTTGGCTGTAATGTAGCTCTGCTTCCACTGTCCTTTTCTCCTAAAACAACACATGAACACCCTCCAAACTGAAACCTGATTTCTTCTTTCCTCCCACTCCCGCATGTTCCAGGTGGGCTGTCTGCTTTCTTTGCTTTGTTTTTCACACACACACATTTTTTCATGGCTATCTGATAAAATGTATATTCAGTCTTTAATGGAAAAATCAAACCCTTTTTAGTATATTTGAAAAACTTCGTTTGCTAATGCAGACTGCCTGCTTTCTAGGCAAATTCCTCCCTTCAACCTTTGCCTATGAAGACAAGAACCAGACACTTGCTGCAGACAATGGCTGACATGAGGAGAGAAATTATTCAGAGTAGTGCCAAATTAAAGAACCAAGGTGGGGGAAGGCAGAGGTGGCGGGAATAGCTCCCTCCCTGAGCCCACTTTCAGGACCGGGCTGCACAATTACCTAGGTGTGCTCCTGCCAGCACTGGGCAAATCACAGCACTGCAGAATGAGAATGGTTTCCTCCACTTAGTGCCAGGGAATTGTGCAGATTATTCAACTTAATGAAAGCCAAGGAGCACAGTGAAAAATGGGACTACAACTAAATGTATAGAGGACTCAACTAATGACAACGGGCACCGCAACCAGCCTCAGAACTGATAATGAAGACATTGAAGTGGTGGATAGCTTCTGTCTTTTAGGATCGACTATCAACAGTAAAGGATGCAGCAGTCAAGAAATACGCCGCAGACTAGCACTTGGTAGGGTTGCAATGAAGGCCGTGGAAAGGATATTTAGATGCCGTGACGTGTCTACAGCTACAAAGATTAGAAACATTCAGATCCTGGTTTTTCCCGTGACACTCTATGGATGCAAAAGCTGGACTTTGAAGAAGCAAGATAGAAAAAGTATTGACGCTTTGGAACTTTGGTGCTGGAGGAAACTTTTGAGGATACTATGGACAGCCAGAAAAACAAACAAATGGATCATAGAACAAATCAATCAAGAATTTTCACTTGAGGCACAAATGACCATAATAAAACTATCATACTTTGGACATATTATGCGAAAACTCAGGTCCCTTGAAAAGTCCATAATGCTGGGAAAAGTCAAAGGAAAGAGAAGAAGAGGATGACCAGCTGCAAGGTGGAAGGACTCGATTATGACAGCAAAGAATGCACCACTGAGAGTCCTTAAAGGCCAACTTGAAGACAGATCATCCTGGAGAGAATCTAGCTATGTGGTCACTAAGAGTCGGCACTGACTTGATGGCACTCACTCACTCACTCACTCACTCAATTAATTCAACTTTGGCTGAAGCTTCACACAGACCCAATAAACAATGAAGAACCCTGAATTAGAAAGTGCTTAATTTCCCCTTTTAATTTTCCCCTTGAACTCTTGCACCATCATGGAAGGCATGAACAGAAGGTTGGGAAGTGTAGCCCTTTCTAGGGCTTTCCTCTGACAGCTCTTCAGAGAGGGCTTCAGCTCTCTTAAAGGCTCTCCCAGGACTGAGAAAAGTGCTGTACTGGAGGTTAGCATAGTGAGAAATGGTTCCCACATTGAAGATGTTTTGCCAAAGTGGCCCCAAATAGTGATAATCACCGGCCTAACTAGTGGCTACAAGCAGATATTGAAAGCACTTCTGGAAGTGAGTACTTTTCTTTCAAAACTGTGGATCTGGAGACTTTGCTTGTCTGTGGTGTAAGAAGCCAGCCGCCCACCTTGTTCAGGCTTCCATATTGTGAAGCGCTTAGGTTCCACTGAGACTTTGCTCCAGTCCAGAGACAACATGCAGCAGTCTTCCTGGAGCCCCTCTCTCCCATACTGTGCTTGCCTTTGTTTGTAATATGACCTTCTTTGAAGTAGTGTGAACAGAAAGCTCTCTTTACCTTCACAGGAATCGGTTCTGTCATCAATACACAAAAGAGGAAGGAAATAGTTTGCAAGTGACATAAGAAGAGCCGCCCATGGCTATGTACACAAGCTGCAGGTGAAACAACTTTGTCTTTGTCTCCTTTTAAAGACAGATAAGGCTCTGAATCTGCAGTGGAAATATTTAATTGGAAACTCCCAACAAATACATTCTAAGAATGAAATCTGTCTTTCTTCCCTTCATGCACCATTAACAATGGCTACTGTGCCTTAAATCCAGGTGATATTTTCAAATGTGAAGGTAGAAAAATACACAGTGGAGATAAACTTTAATCTCCTTTTGGGAAGGAAGCCAGCCTTGGGAGGTAGCTTGAAAGCAGTTATTAATAGATAATCTAATATCACTTTTTTCACACACACATCTCCATATGCTATAGCCATAAAAACTCTAGAGGTATGCAACAGTTTGCAAGCTGAAGACCCCTTTGAAAAGATTTGTGATGAACAAGCAACTGAATAACGTAACAATCTGAAATAAAGTAATAAATAACTCACTTTCCATAATAATAACAGCATTCACAGAATTAATACAGTATGAATCCAAAGAGCACAACACAGAAACCAGAAATGCCAGAGGGATTGGATATTTACCACTTGTCAACCCCTTACAGTGGATATTAGTCAACATTGCTCTTCAATGTCAGTGATACATCTAACATCATTTGGGGACCATCCCTTTGGTTTTGGAATTTGGCCATAAGGATTGAGAGAGAGAGAGAGAGAGAGAGAGAGAGAGAGAGAGAGAGAGAGAGAGAGAGAGAGAGAGAGAGACTAGTAGGCGTGGCCTGTTGACTGGGCAAAGTCATTTTATGAAGATTACACTTATAGGATAGTTCAATAAATTATATCTATGTAACAGAATGTTTTATTAATGTGGCTACAAAAGGGAAGCAAACAAACTGTTTGAAATTGGTAGGATTTCGACTTCAAACATTATTCATTTTATTATATAATTAATGGCCATTTATGGTGAATTTAAATCATGGTAAATTTGAATCTTTTTCTTGGGCATGATGTCATTTTGGAATTATTAAGCTGATTATTGAGAATAGCCTGTTAAGAATGAAAGTTAAAATATGATGATTAATTCAGAATTTCCGCTAAAAAATACACAAACAAAAATTAAAAATTAAACACGTCCCCGAGCATATTCTGGTGTAAAACGTAGTGCCATTCAGCTAATTTAAATAGCAGGATTATTCATAGAAAATTTAGTACCTGTAAGTAATGAGGAAGTACTCAGAGATTCAAGTTTTGGGCAGTATAGAAATATTTTATATAAAGAAGTACAATCTATCTATATATTTAATTCTCTTTAGCTGGCATGCGTGCCCAGGATTTGGTGGCGCAACTCTCACAACATGCTGTGAGAGTTCCGGCATTAATAATGGAGGCTGCCCCTGGCCCGGCCATGTGAGTAGGAGAGGGGGAAGAAAGTGGCGGCAGCTGGATGGGAGGGAGAGAGAAAAGCGGCAGCGGCAGCGAGCAGATGGGGGGAGAGAAAAACAGTGGCGGGGGGGTCGAGCGGGAGAAAGCAGTGACTGACGGGTGGGTTTGGGGGAGAGAAAGCCGTGGGAGGGGGGACTAGAGGTGCAGATGGTCTGTGCCTGGTTCAGTTAGTATATATACAATACAGTAAGGTCATACATGGCAAGCCCCACCCACACAGTGCTTTACCAATCAGAGGTAACAGAACAGAAGCATTGTGGTGATTGGGCAGTGAGGATTCCATATTGTAGGGGGCAAATGAGTGAATGAGCGGCAGGGAGGGGGTGAATGAGTGAACAAGTGGCAGGGAGGGGGTCAGTGAGTGAGGGGGCAAGGAGGGTGTGTGCAAGTGAGCGGGGAGGGGGCAAATGAATGAGCGAGTGGTGGGGAGGGGGGAGTGAGCAGCAGGGAGTTGGTGAGTGAGCAAGTGAGCCGCGGGGAGGGGAGAGTGAGCGAGCATGTGGCAGGGAGGGGTGAGTGAGTGAGCATGTGGTGAGGAAGGGGAAAGTGAGTGAGCAGGGAGGGGGCAAATGAGCAAGCAAGCAGGGAGTGAGAGAGCGAGTGGCGGGGAAAGGGTGAGTGAGAATGGATGGCTGATACTGAGCAATAAAGCAGGGACTGTGGGGGGCGGGGGCAAGGAGAGCAACAAAGTCCTAGCGCACAGATGATCTGTACGGGTTCAGCTAGTCTAAGACTAGGGACGTATGTGGCAAGTCCCACCCACACAATACTCTACCAATCAGAGACAACAGAGAGAAAAAAGAATGGAGGAGAAGAAAGAAGGAAGGGTGAGGTATGGGCCAGGGCCTTTTATTTATTTATTTATTTATTTATTTATTTCATTTTATATCCTGCTCTTCCTCCAAGAAGCCCAGAGCAGTGTACTACTTAAGTTTCTCCTCACAACAACCCTGTGAAGTAGATTAGGCTGAGAGAGAAGTGACTAGCCCAGAGTCACCCAGCAAGTATCATGGCTGAATGGGGATCTGAACTCAGGTCTCCCTGGTCCTAGTCCAGCACTCTAACCACTACACCATGCTATTTCAGGCCTTTCAGTGGCCTGAGGGGAAAGAGTGTCTATGGAGGCAGTGGCGGCAGCAAGGAAGGGCCTGGTCAACCACCACTGCTGCTGCTTGGGGCTACCGAGGCCATTGGAGGAGGGAGGCAGGCAGGCAGGCAGGCAAGGGCCGGGTCGGGCAGGCCTGTCAGCATCCTGAGGGGAACGAGTGGCTGTGGCATTGGTGGCAGCGAGGAAGAGCCCCTTCAACCACTGCTGCTGCTGCTCCTGCAGGGAGGAGTGGGAGTGGGGCTTGGGTGAGGAGGTCTCTGGGGTTAGGGGTCTGTGGCTTGGCCAAATGGCGTAGTCAATGCCACAGCCGTGACCAAGCAGGGTGAAGGGGTATCATAAATCTGTTGGCTCGGCTAGCCCAACAGGATTTACAATCCCTTCAGCTCTACTTCTGTTAGTTAAACAGAAAGTCTGGAAATAAGAGTAGCAGCGAAGCTGCATGAATGAAAGCAAAAAAGACTCCCAAAGAAAAATAGTAGTAAACAAAATAAAGTCCCTTGCACTAAACTAGGTACCCCCCTCTACGATAACTGAGTAATAACTGAAAAAAACAACAGAGCAAGGAATGAACAGAACAAGGGACAACAGAGCAAGGAATGAACAGAACAAGGGCAGGCTGGAACACAAAAGGTTGAAGAATGCTAAGTATTAACACGGTCTGTGGTAAGTGAAAGTTGCTAACAGCAATCTGTGCCAATAACAGTCTGCTTAATATAGGGCTCAGTATAACCGGCAGCCAATCAGGCTTTCCTGACCCAGCACTTCTATGTCCTCTCCTGTGATATCTTGCGCCTGCGTGTCTCCCACTGAGCCTTTCTCTTGAGATGCCTTCTTAACACAGCTGAAATTCCAGCTTCCTCCTGATCAGCTGCTTCAGCCCTCATGTCTGCCAGCTGCCCAGACTCCTCTGTATGCTGCCGTTCCAGCCCAGCTCCAGAGTCTGTTCTCCCAGCCAAATCCTGCTGCTGTGCCACTGAGCCTGCACTCCGAACCGAGTCCTCCCGTTCCTCCTCTGACTCTTCAGACTCAGAGGTCTGAGCCATGAAAGGGGGATGGAGCAACGGGATGGAGGAGGAGGAGCAGGAGCAGGAGTGCGGCTCAGGTGAGGGTAGAGAGATCTCTGAGGTGAGGGGGCTGTGGCATGGGGTGAGGGGAGAAATCAAGTACTAGCGCGCAGATGCTCACTAGTAATAACCTAGTATTCAGAATTTCTTTTTAAAACTACCTTAATTTTTTCCCCCTCCAAGCATATTCCTGTGTAAAAAGTAGCATGTTCAGCTAATTTAAGTGGCAGGATTGTGTACACAAAGTTTGGTATCTGTAGGACATCGGGAAGTATGTCTTTATTTCACACACACCAACAAATTCTTCAGAATAAATTATAGAGATATATACACATAGGAACATAGGATAGGAAGTGGCCTTATATTGAGTCAGATCTTTGGTCCATCTAGCTCAGTGCTGTTTACACTGACTAGCAGTGGCTCTCCAGCATTTCAGACAGTGGTCTTTCCCAGTCCTACTTGGAGATGCCAGGGACTGAATATGGGGCCTTCTGCATGTAAACTGGATGCTCTACTATTGAGCTATGGACCCATGCTCATTTTTCACGACATTCCACAGAAGATCACTACAACCAAGGACCACCATTACTAAGAATAAAATGTGGCTTTTTACAAATAGCACTTTTCAATGATGAGAAATGGAACTTGTTCTAAAAATAGACTGATCTGTGTTGACATGCACACATGCATGTGTTTGTTTATATAGCAAGTGTTCTTGTGCTAGCCAGATCAAAATCCAGTCCTGGCAAGATCATGGAAAGAACAAAAACACCTGCTTATTTGGTGGTTGATTATAGGATGTTAATAATCTGCAATTAGAAAATGTGGATCAAAATCCATCAACACTGGATTTTCACATGACATGCCACACTAATTAGCTGATCGGTAGAGGAATTTGTAGCCATAAAGTCACCATGGGATATGTGCTGGCCATCTGTGGCATATGGCTGCACTGTAAGATGAGTGTTACCATCCCTACATTCTCAAGGGCCATTTGACATGTTACAGATCTCTGTCTCTATCTCCAATCAAGAAGTGAGTCCAGGCTCAGGATCACAGCACATGGAGGGGTGGCGTTAACATATTCTCCCTGCACCATTTCCCCATGGAAAACCATTCCCTGGAGCAGCAATCTACCCTCTGAAGTGGCTATTTGCAGCCCAAAGCTACTCTGTGGGGACAGTTTTCTGCAGGAACATGGCATGGGGGATTATAAACCCTGGTCCCTCATGCCATGGTCCTAATCCATATTGGTCCCCTTCAGGGCTGCTTCTTGTGAAAAGAAAAAGGAGACACTTCCTATTTTGAGCCTGTCTGCTAATGATGGACTTCATATAGCGTGAGTGCCATAACTTGGCTTGGAACACATCAAGTCATCGTCAAGTGACTCCAGCCATAACCATCTAGTTAAGATTGGATTCACAGCCAGAACCCTCCTCTGCAAAGGTGAAGGTCCTATTAGGATGGTCTGCCCTAAAAGGCTATTAGATTCAATAGGATTCCAAGAAGCCTTGGAAGGCTTTAAGGTTGGTTCCTTCAGCAGTTCTGTTGATGCCCTGGTTCAACCTTGGAATAATGAACTTAGTAGAGCAGTAGACCCTAAGCGCCCTATCCGACCCGCTTCTAATTTGGTATATGGAAGAACTATGGGGGCTGAAGTGACAAGGTACTGTAGATGGCTAGAGTACAAGTGGAGAAAGACTCGGCTCAAATCTGACAGATTACACCACAGATCTATTTGAAGATCTATGCTCTGGCAATGCATGCAGCAAAGAAGCAGTTATTTTCTGCCCTCATTTCTTCTGCAAGCTCACGTCCAGTGGAGTTGTCTAGGGTTGTGAGAGGGCTAGTATATGCCCCTCTTCCCTTGAATGAGTATTTGCATCCATCAATTACCCGTTGTGGTGTTTTTAATGAGGGTTTTTTGAAGATAAAATATCTTGTATTTGAGCTGAGCCAGACTCTACAGTTACAGCAGAACCGACTGTGGAGGTGTCCATCAGCTCCTCTTGTATGGTTACATTGGATCAATTTCAGTTTGTGACTCCTGAGGATGTGGACAAGCTGCTTGGGACACTTTGCCTAACTACCTGTTCTCTTGATCCTTGCCCTACATGGCTTATACAATCTAGCAGGGAGGTTATTAGAGAGATCATTAATCATTAAGTTCATTAACGAGATATTGTTAAAATTGTTGCTAGCAATGCTTTTCTGTTGGCTCCCAGTAGCCCCCTTGTTTGTCTCCATGTTTGGGGATCTCACTCTTGACATGCTCAGGGCCTCACAGAATCATGAGCTCTCTGTTTATGGCACATGGGGACAGGTCACTTAGCAACACTGGCCCAGTTGCTCCTAGATTTGGCTCCTAACAAGCAAATTAGAAAAGGGAGCAGATGCATGCCCTTCCCTATGCTGGGATACTCTAAGTAGACCCCAGAAGTTAAATAAAAGCAGGTTAACTCTCTGCCAAGGCCACTCTGCCCTCAGAATCAGGGCCTCCCCATCCTCTCTTTTCACAAAGGATAGCAGACAGCTAATGCACCAATTAACTCAGCAGGAAGAATACAGATAAGGTGTGCAGAGGTAAATCTTTTCCCTCACAAAAGAGGCTGAGTCAGTGATAAAGACCTAAGAGATGCACCCATTAGAAGTACTGATTGGATTACATGGACCTTCCGTCCATGCCGATTTCTTCTTCTCATGTCTATGCACTCTGTTTTCATGACAAAAGCCTTGGCGTACCTCGACAATTCCCACATTGTTACATGCAGGAAGAAAGATCAGCAACAATGGAATCCTTGCTGGTTCCACCCAACACACCTATTCAATGGAAAGGGTCAATTGGAATGTGCCCCCAGGATATGTTTTTGGGTATCAGAAGTCCCAATTACATGATCCAGGGTGCTCCTTGTGATCTTCAGGCTCTTTGTGCACCAGCTACCTTGGAGTTACCAGAAGCTTTTTGGGCGCCACAGGGCACCACACAAGGCTGTGTTCAGTTCTTCAAGCCACTCTCTAGGTCAGTTTTCTTGCCCAACCTGATCTGCCCAGTCTTCCTTGCTAACATAGGAACCTGGTTCCATGGAGGAAGTACCCTCGTGGATTCACCTTTACCAACTAAACCCTCCAACCTTCTTGCATCTGCCTTGGCCCGAGCTGTCCCTGAGGAACGAGATCCTTCAGTTGCTCTAGGAGTCCAGAGGTTTCTTCATCTAGACCAGAGCATTTGCCTCTCACTGGGCCTAAACTCTATCTCTATTCCCCTTTCTTAAATTCATCTGCCTCCCTCTCTAAAAAGCCTCTTTCTCTTGCCTGCCAGGGAACTTACACAATTAGGACTTTAAGCTAAAACGCTTCATTGCAGTTAAACGTATTTTTGATAGTGATATTGCTTTAATCACACATTTCTCTTTGTTGTACCCCTCCCTACAATAAATATCTATATTATTAATTCTCCAAGACAGGCCATGCATGGGGACGTGGTAGAAAGGAGGCAATTGGCTGACAGAGTTTGCAAGCAGAAGCACCTGATTGGGCAGTTTGGATTCCATATGCAGATAGGGAGAAGGAGCCTGTGAGAGCAAAAGCACCATGGTGACTGGGCAGTGGGAATTCCATATGCAGATAGGGAGGAGGAGCCTGTGGCACTGTGGTGATTGGGCAGTGGGGATTCCCTATGCAGATGAGGAGGAGCCTATGATGGTTAAGGTCAGTTGGAATGCAACTGTTACTGGTCGGAAGATGTTATTGATTGTAGAGGAGAGGAATATATATATATATATATATATATATATATATATATATATATATACACTAGTATTTTTTAGCCCGTTATAATAACGGGCGCTAGCCTTCCCTTCCCCCCCTTCCCCCCCCCCTTGCCTCTTTCCTCTCCCTTGCCCCTTCTAATTTTTTTCCCCCGTCCAGTTTCCCTCTCCGCCGCAGCTCATGGCCGAGGTTCTGGGCTCCGGGCCCGCCGCCACCATTCTCCCTCCCGCCCCCACCTGCCTCCATGCCTGCCTGCCTCCATGCCGCGGCAAGGGCCCCCGGGCCGGGCGCCGCCGTCTTTGGAGTTTGTGGCCAGCGCGGGCCCTTCGCTTTCGGCCTCCGTGCCGCCGCTGGTCTCCCCGGCCGGGCCAGGGCCGCCCGCCACCGCCGGCCTCCACTCTGGCCCCCCACCGGCCCAGTCTCTGTCTCTTCTGGCCGTGGCGGCGGCTCTGCCGCTGCCTCGGCCAATTTTCTCCGCCGCGCCTTCCCGGCTTCTTCTGGGCGGCCGCTTGGCCTCCCAACATGGCCGCCGGGTGCCGGCGGTTGTGTCTCCCTGCCCTGTTCTGGGCATGCGCTTCGCGCATGCCCAGAACAACCATCGGAGGCACGGACACACGCTTGGTGTCCGTCCACGGACGGACACCAAGCCTTTTATTATAGAGGAGATATATATATATATATATATATATATATATATATATATATATATATATATATATAGGATAGCAGGCGGGGGTCTGGAAAAAGACGGGTCATGAGGGAGGGAGGAGCCCCTTCAGAAGGAGGATGCCGTTGTGTGAATTAAATGAAGAAACAAGATGAACAAATTCTGTTAACTCAGGAAGGGAGGGAGAGAGAGAAAAAACATGAAGGGAGGGGGAAGGAAGAGTGGGGAAGAGCGAGTGGAGGAGAGAGAAAGAGAAAAAGAAGGGAGGGGGAAGAGAGACAGAAGGAAGGGCAGGAGATGGGCCTGAGCCTGTCAGCAGCCTGAGGGGAATGAGTGGCCATGGCAGCACTAGCAGCAAGGAAGGGCCCAATCAACCACTGCTGCTGTTTGGGGCTACCGAGGCCATTGTGAGAGGGAGGCAGGCAGGCAAGAGATGGGCCCGGGCCTGTCAGCAGCCTGAGGGGAACGAGCGGCCATGGTGGTGGCAGCAGCGAGGAACGGCCCGGTCAACCACTGCTGCTGCTCCTGGAGGGAGGATCAGGAGCAGGGGTCAGGTGAGCGTGGGGAGGTCTCTGGGGATAGGGGGCTGCAGCTTGGCCAACAGGCAGCAGCAGTGCTGCAGCCATGACCAAGCAGGGGGAGGGGGGAGGAAGCAATGGGATGGAGGAGCAGGAGCAGGAGTGCAGCTGAGGGTGGGGAGATCTCTGAGGTGAGGGGAGCAATCAAGTACTAATGCGCAGATGCTCTAGAGCGTGCAAGAGTTCCAGCATTGAAGTGGGGAGAAATAATGGCAGCAGTCAGGATGCAGAGGTGGAGAGCTGGCAGGCAAAGCCCTGCTGGCCAGGAAGAGGAGGCGGTGGCGAGGAGAAATAATGGCGGCGGCGAGGAGGTGGGCAGACGGCGGGCAAAGCCCTACCAGCCAGGAGGAGGAGGTGGGAGGCGGCGGCGGGATGTCCTGACCCTGGCCCGCCCAATGGGGAGAGCTGTGGGGGGAGAGATCAAGAGAGCAAGCTGTAGGGGGTGAGCGAGTGAGCGAGCTGCAGGGGGGGGAGGCAAGCGAGATGCGGGTGGGGAGCAAGCAACTGAGTGTGCTGCGGGGGGGAGCGAGCGAGAGCGCTGCGGGGGGATGCCACAGGCTCAGTGGACAGCTGCACAGATGCTCTGTGCGGGGTCGGCTAGTCTTATTTTAATTTTGAAACATAAATTTTGTCTCAGTCCAGTCATTTCCTGAGTCCACAACTTTGTGAAATTAAAATCTAACGTGAAACTATTCCTTTCTGAGCTAATTTTCCCCACGCAAGCACGGATGCAGATTTAGGGGTGTTCGCCAATCACTCCAGGGCAGTTTCATTAACAAGATCATTAATGCTTCTCTGAAGGAGGGCAGGGTGCCTCCTTGTCTCAAGGAGGCAATTATTAGACCTTACTGAAGAAACTTGCATTGGTTCCCGCAAAATTAGGCAATTACAGTGGTCCCTCGACTTACGTAGTTAATCCGTTCTGAACGGATGTTCGTAAGTCGAAATTTTCATAGGTCGAAAAGCGCACCCACGGAGGTCTGGAAACACTCGTAAGTCGAGGAAACCGCATCTAAAAATTCGTAAGTCGAGGAAGCCAAATCTAAACCGCCAACTACTTCCGGTCTTTTTTGGCATTCGTAAGTCGAAAACGTTGGTTGTCGAGTAGTTCGTAGGTCGAGGGACTACTTTATAGGCCTATTTCCAACCTTCCATGTTTGGGCAAGGTGACTGAGACTGAGAGGGTGGTGCCATCTCAGCTCCAGACAGTCTTGGAAGAAGCAGATTATTTTGACCCATTTCAAAGTGGCTTTTGGGTGGGCTAGGGATTGAAACAGCCTTGGTTGGCCTGTTGGATGATCTCCAGTTAGGAATCAACAGGGAGAGTGTGACTCCGTTGATCCATTTGGATCTCTTGGCAGCTTTCAATACCATTGACCCATGATATCCTCCTGGAGCTCCTGAAGGGGTTGGGAGTGGGAAGCACTGCTTTGCAGTAGTTCCACTCCGGTCTCTTGGGTAGGTTCCAGATAGTGTTGCTTGGAGATTGTTGCTCTTCAAAACAAAAGCTATTATATGGTGTCTCACAGGGCTCCATTCTATCTCCAATGCTTTTAAAACTTTACCTGAAACCACTAGGAGAGATAATCAGAGGATTTGGTGCAGGGTGTTATCAATATAGAAACATAGGAATGAAGCTGCCTAATACCGAGTCAGACCATTGGTCCATCTAGCTCAGTATTGTCTACACAAACTGGCAGCGGCTTCTCCAAGGTTTGTTTGTTTGTTTGTTTATTAAACTTCTATACCACCCAAACTTTCGTCTCTGGGTGGTTAACATAAGGGCGGTTGCAGGCAGGAATCTTTCTCAGCCCTATCTTGGAGATGCCAGGGAGCAGATGCTCTTCCCAGAGTGGCCCTGTTGCCTGAAGGGAATATCTTACAGTCAGGGAAGTGCCCAAACTGCGGTTCGAGCACCTTCTGGGAGCACAGAGAAGCTTTAATAAAGAGGAGAGCAGGTCCTTACCTGGTCTCCACCACTCCATGCAGCTTCCTTCTGGAGGGACGCTCAGCCCAACTACCCCTGTGCAGTGCCAGCACACATATGGTGTCCATGCATGTGAGGGTGCCATTTGTGTGATCAGCATGGTATTGCTGACCAAACACATGGCACCCACACATGCCAGGTGCCATGTGCATGCTGGCGCCTTGCGGGGTTACATGGGCCAAGTGCCACCCCAACAGGAAGCTGCATGGGGTACGGAGACCAGGTAAGGACCTGCTCTCCTCTTTATTAAAGCTTCCCTGTGCTCCCAAAAGGTGCTCGAACCGTGCTTCAGACTGCGGATCGGGCAAATCCCTTACAGTGCTTACACAGGTTTCCCATTCAAATACAAACCAGGGTGGACCCTGCTTAGCGAAGGGGACAATTCATGCTTGCTACCACAACACTAGTTCATCCCAGAAAGGAGATATGCTGTTGAAATCCAAATCTATATCTCAGTTTGAAATACATCAGGAAATGGCCTAACTCCCCTAAATGCCTGCCTGGAGGTGGTAATGGAATGGATGAGGGAGAAGAAACTGAGGCTGAATCCAAGCAAGACGGAAGTGCTCATTGTGGGCGGTCGGAAAAGGAAGTGGCTTAGATCCACCTGTTCTGGATGGGGTTTCACTCCCCCAGAGAGAACAGGTACGTAGTCTGGGAGTACTTCTGTACCCAAACCTCTCCCTGATCTCAGTTGAGGTAGTGGCCAGGAGGGCTTTCTGTCATCTTTGGCTCTTATGAGTACCCAGAATGTTGGGGGGCAATATGCTAAATCATTGTAAACCGCTTAGAGAGCTTCCAGCTATAGAGCGGTATATAAATGTAAATGTAAGTGATATTATGCTAGCTACATCCATTTCTGGAGATAAACGAACTTAAAACAGTGGTGCATATGCTGGTAACATCTAGACTAGACTACTGCAAAGCACTCTGCATTGGTCTGCCTTTGTATTTAGTCTGGAAAACTGCATTTGGTACAGAATGCAGCAGCCAGGTTTGTCTCTGGGGTTACCCAAAGAGGTCACATTACACCCATTTTAAAAAGACCTGCACTGGCTGCCAATACATTTCCAGGTGAAATAAAAAGTGCTGGTTATTACCTATAAAGCCCTGAATGGCTTGGGTCCAAGGTATTTAAGATAACACCTTCCTCTTCATAAACCCCGTGTTGGGATATGCAACAGCTGCAGCCTAATTTATGCGGTATAGTTAGCATGTAATCTGCTATGAAGCCTGCGGGGGCACTGTAGCTTCCTCAGTACTGGCTGGGCTAGCTAGGAGTTTCTATTCTCCTTCCTGTTCCAGTTTGTGTGAGTCAGCAAGTTCTTTACTGACCTCTAAGTGTTTGTCTCACAAGTAAAGTTATCTTAAACCTTTCTCTGGTGTTTGTTCTGAAACTGTTAACCAAAGCACCACCATTTTATATATCTAGCTAATGAACTAAAGTTAAAGTTATTCCATTTTGCAGAATCATAGTATTAGAGGACCCTTTTAGCCTGTACTTTCTTTCACCCTTTCTGGAGACCTTGAGTTACTGAAGGCATATGCAATCTACCCCAGATGCAGAAACCAAGCTAACAAGCTGGAATGCTTCAGGAAGAGCATAGATAAGGAGGACCAAAGTATTTTATGGTGACAATAATTCAAGTCTCTGAAGTTGCCAATTAGGCAGAAACTACCTGTCATGATTGTTTGATGGAAAATACTGTACTGTGTGTCATAATGCTTGAAACATTGTAGATAAGCTCTGAGCTGTTTTTGCTCAGCGCTCCTTCACTTTGAGAATTTATTCCTGAATGTGCCTTTCTCTGCAGAGAAATAAACTTTTTAAAAATGCTCTCCCACTGGTTATGTCAATTGGCTTAGCACTGCCAGGCTAGACCTGAGTTCTGGGTAACAAAACCATGCAGACAGCTCACATTCTGCAACACCCCGCTGCATGTTAAAATAATCTGGAGAGGTCTGGTTGTGGTTGCCATCGGCTTGGTTGGTGGCAACTTGAAACAGTGTCTTTTCTAGGGTTGCCCCGGGACTTTGGAATGCGCTTCCTAATGAAATTAGAGCCTTCCTTTCTCTGGATGTTTTTAAGAAGGATCTGAAAACATACCTGTTTGTCAGGCTTTTAGTTTATAGTTTGATAATGTTAAGGTTTAGAGTTCTTAATCTACATTTTAAACTGTTTTAATTGTATTAATGTTTTAATTGTTGTGTTTTTAGATTGTGAACTCACCAGGGACTTGCATATGGGGTTGTGTCATGGATCCCACTGTGCTGCCACCACGTGTCATGGCCTGGTCTCAACTAGCCCAGTGCTCCTAAGCTTCAGTGCTGCCACCAAGTAGACTTTTGTGTTTTTTCTGGCTGGGTCTTCTAAAGCAGCCTTACAAACCTCTCTCTCATTTAAAGTTAGATAGGATAGTCTACCAAAAGAAAACCACAGGGCTCTGTGAGTGCCAGGAGTTGAAATCAACTTGATGGCACACATTAGGGTGGAAAGGCTTCTAGGCATGTGGTGGGGAAAGAGACAGAAGCTACCCATTTTTAAACTTCATAACAAGAAAACTTTACTTTAAAATAGTTCAATTCAAAACAAATTTTCCTTTTGGAAAATTAGTTCAAAAACTGCAACCATACAAGCACAAGGAACAAATAAAATATGAGAAAATATGAGGACTCTTAGTAAGGGTCCTCTTGCAATCACCCTTAGTCAGCTTCTGCAGCAAGAAGCTTTGCTCAGCCTCTGGTCCTGCTCTTCTTTCCCAGTTCTGGGGGTTATTTTATTTATTTATTTATTTATTTATTATTAAAACTTTTATACCGCCCTTCCAAAAGGCTCAGGGCGGTTTACATTAAAACCTGGGTTCAATCCCAGGAACAATCATGTTCCTTCAGCTGCTTTGGGAGTGATTCAGTCCTCTAGAGCAGGGATCCTCAACGTTGGGCCCCCAGATGTTCTTGGACTTCAACTCCCATAAACCCCAGCCCCAGTGGCCTTTGGTTGGGGATTATGGGAGTTGAAGTCCAATAACATCTGGGGGCCCAACACTGAGGATCCCTGCTCTAGAGAGTCACAGCTCTCCCAGTGATTTCTCAGCCCTCTTTCCAGCAGCTCTTCTCAGTTCTTCTTTCCAACTCCAGCTCTGATTCTCTTTTTCTGACAGCAACTTGCACTCCTTGAACTCATTCACTTGAACTCTTCAGCTCTCCAGCTTTGCACACACTAACTCTGCCGAAGGCCAGGGGCGTATCTAGGGGTAGGGCAGGCAGGGCACGTGCCCCGGACGCCACTTGAAGGGGGCGCCATTTTGTAAATTTTTTTTAAAAAATGGCTGCCAAAAACAAAATGGCCACCGTGTATGCTCAAATGGCCTCTGTGAGGCTCTAGGTCATGCCAGGCTTTGCAGAGGCCATTTGAGCATGTGCGGTGGCCATTTTGTTTTCAGTGGCCTTTTTTAAAAAAAAGATTATTTTTTAAAACGGCCACTGCACATACTCAAATGGTCCCTGTGAGGCCCTAGAGGCCAGTGAGGTGAGGGGGAATCTTTGCAAAAAAAAACACCCCAGCCTTTAGGAAGCCCCCCAAAGGGGCTATGGGTAATAATAATAATAATAATATAATATAAGACACTGTACACATATTCAGATTGGCACTATGTACAGAGAATCAGGGCTTGTGAATACTGAGCTGATGCTTAAGAGCTAGGATTGTATTCATTTGCTCTTACTTTGCTTCTTGTGATAAGTGAGTTAAATGTGATGTCTTGATAATATGGCTATTAATGGTGAGTTTGTCTTTGAATCAGTGTGAAACCCTTAATATTAAGGCCCACTGGGAGTTTCTTGTTCTCTTTCTCTCATTTTAACTGTCTTTCTGAAAGACTAGAATATATTCCAAGCAGTGACACAGTTTACTCTGCATATCCTTTAGTTATTTACAGAGTATCTGGGAAAAGACAAATTCTCCATTGATTTTTTAAAACTTACGTAATGGTGATGCTACAATGCATAGTAGAGAATGAGACAGGCACTTCTGTTTAGTTTTCCAAGTACATCTCCACATAGTATTTGGGTATTTCATGAGCCCCCACATACTGAAATTTGTAGTTTTCCAGCATTTTTTGTTCTGGCTAAGTCCACTGCTAAATAGTTTTTGAAATATTAAAAGATTAACGAGCTTGACTTGTATTTTTCAGCTGATAGATAGATACGCCTCTGCTGAAGGCAGCCTCCTTATATTCTCTTTCCTCCCTCCAATTTCCCCCCAAACAAATAATCAAAACAACTCAAGTTCCTTCCATTATTTTAAAACGTATCCAATCCAATCAAACCTCTCTTCTTTCCAAAATTAAACCAGTACAATTCTTCTCCCTCCAAAACTGAACTGTAGAACAGGAGCTGTGAATTTTTGACCCCTGCACAGCTTTTTAACATAGGGAGTAAGCCAAGCAATTGCAATACAGAAATCTTATATACAAAAAGAGGAGGTTCAGGCCTCATTTCCTTCACAGGCAGTATTAAAATATGTTAAATAAAAATAAAATAAATAAAAGTGTGACTGAGCATGTGCAGGGCACACTTCCTGCATTCGCAAGTAATAAGCAGCAGCTTCAAATCAGCACTGAGGATTAAAGGGCAAATGGCTCCAATGCCAGCTATCTGTGGCGCCTCTCCTAAGTAACCAGTGACCAATTAACAAAGCTAGTGCCCTGCATTAAATTATATGGGTCAGATTTTAATGGCTGTTTGAAAGTTCCACTGGTTGGTGCACTCAAAGGGCAAATGCAACTCTACAGAGACATGTGCTTGTAGAAGGAGTGACCCAGATGGCTGACATGCTTTCTGGTACAGTCTCAGGGTGCAAGTCTCATTGAAATAGAGGGAGGTGGTGCAGCCAAAGGGCTGTGCCTTCAGCTTTCAATTAAGTTTGATGTATGGGTGAAAAGGCAGAGGGACTGAGTGATGAGACTGTACACAAAGCACCTCTCTTCCTCTCAGAACTATCCAGTAATAACTTGTTCCCTCCAGATGCTTTGCTGGAAGCAAAGGTTGTATGGCAAGAACACAGACATTCAATCCAGAGGAAAGGATTGGCTTTATTTAATTAAGCCCCAGGGCCAACTTCTCAGCTTTCATTTCACCCTGTGGTGGATTTAGAACAAATGCTTAATACTATTTGGAGTTTTAGAGATTTCAGCCTTCTCACAGGTTAAAATTGCATGCAGCTGCTGAGAGAGAGGGGAATGAGCATGCTAATTTTTGTCCCTTTCCTTAAAACAAACAAAGAAAGAAAGAAACAAAGAAACAAAGAAACCGTGCAACAAGATCCCTAGATTGGGTTATTTGAACAACAATTCTGTATGACTGGTGAACAATGTCATCTGCTGAGAAGCATACACACTGACCAGAGCAAGCATCTGAGGGATTTAAGGGAAACAAATGTGAGCAGGGTTTTCTTGGTGACATAAGTACTGTAGTAGCTTTGTCTAAGTAGCTCTCCAGCAATTGATCTAGTATGTGCCTTTTTAAATACACTGCGCATCATTAAGCTGATACATTTCCCTTGAAGTCACGTCTCTCCTTGGGAAAGTATTTTAACTCCATTTTATTACCTAATCTCTTTTGCTATAAGGAGCTTCCTCCTGGATGTACACTGGCACGACTACAAATAATTACACATCATGATGGCTGAACAATTTCCTTATTGGTCTCAGCTGCTGGCTTCCTTCCATCAGGCTGCCTACGCTGCTGTCACTTGACTGTATGAGCAATTCCAACTTTGGGCATGCTCTACATTTTGAATGTCAGGATTGCCTCAGCTCCAAGTTAGAGCACTTGTGTGGGGGGGGGAATCCTCTTTAAAAAATACACGGCACCTTTTATTGTATTTCTCCAGTCTTATTCATGTCACTGGACCTTGCCTCATCTCACCCATTCATCTGTTTTGCTTTATGCCCAAGCCCTACAAACCCTTGCCAAATATCCTATGTTAAAAAGAACAGAGGTGTCGGAGAATTAAAGTCATGGAGCTCCCTAAATACAAGAAAAGAAGTGAAAACAAAACTTGAATACATTAAAAAGGCAATGATTCAACAGGAGTCCTGTGGAACCACTCATAGGTAACAACTGGTGACACCGAATACAGATGTGCTTCTTCAATGGCACCAAAAGACACAGCCGGCCAGTTCAACAGGACTTGGGTGAGCATCATGATGGGGATGGGGATGTGCATCTGGATTGGCAAGATGATGCACAGGGGACTGTACAGCTCCTCTCTTGCTCTAATGGGGCAAAGGAGAGAGATGCTTTTGTAATTTTGATCAAACCTTGCAACAAGAATGTCAAAGAAGTCCCAAGGACCCAAGTAGTATTTTTGGTCAATGACATCGATGTCTGGTAACAAATTTAAATTATAAATTATAGCATCTAAAAGATGCTTAATCCAATGCTTTCCTCAAATACTGTCTGCTTTGAGATGAAGGGCTTTTGCAAGTTCACTGAATCACTGAGCCTAAAGCTTGCAAATTGCATGGAGACAAATGCTGCACACCCAAGGACATCTTAACTGCTGTGATTCTGCCCCAGCCTTGGATAAAGAATGAGGGTGGGGTATTCTAATTGCTCAAGGGTTTGGGTGGGCAGAGCCAGGGAGCTGTTAGAGCTCTCTCTCCTGCGAAGCCTCACTCAGCATTTGAGTCTCTTCCTGGAGATCAGTGTGGGTTTGGGCAGGTTGTCCTTTTGGGGGTTGCATATGAATTTCTGTCTCTTCATCAGATTGGCTGCTGATGGGAGAGTCCTCATGCTGTTCTCTGTAGTTAATTAGGCTCCCTTTGGCCATAATGGCAGGTACAGAGCAGGCTTGAGACTGTTTACGGCATTTAATGGTGAGCACTCTAAGGCATAGTATTTTAGCATGAAGAGGAGTTGCAGTTATTCCCTAGAGGCTTTATGGCTCAAGGAAATTTGACTGCAGCTTCTCTTGGCATTGAGGCATCACTAGCCTTAAAGAATGAACAATAGCTTGGTAGGAAGAGGGGATTATGTTGACACCTTGACCTTAGCTGGGCTGGCCAAGAAGAGCAGTGATAAGTCTTGAGGCTGTGAAGTTGCTTCAAGCTGGGATGTAATTGACTGACAAGATTTATGTAAGGGGACTGCTTCTTGGTCTCAGAAGCACTTCGCTCCCACATTATAAGTAAGTAAGTGTGTATGTAGCTCAATCCTGTTGCACTATTTAAATGGGCTACTTGAATGAATACAGTTGTGGCCCCTAACTTCCAAGGAATGCTACTTGTGTTTTTACCAATGTGGGGGCAAGGTGACTATCCTCATGCTGAACGCTCTCCATCCCAACAAGAAGGATCACTGCTGATAGCACAATTCAAGCCAGCATCTCTTAAATCCCTAAGGTAGTTGGTGTCTCTTCAGGAGGTCTCTGTCCCCTTGCTTTGTGTTTAGCACTCTGCAGTCACTGGGGGAAGCTGCCACTTGGGTATGGACTACAAACCTTTACAAGTGGAGCATAAAACTTAAAGTTTTGGTTCTCAAAGGGGCCTTGTCCAATTTTGCAAGTGCTAGCTCCAGTCATGTGGGAGACAGGGGTTCTGTTATGGCAGATCCATACAAGTCAAAGGATGAAGGTAGGGCTGTGTCCAGGTCTTGGTGAGGGTACTGGTTTGGGTTCCTCTGCTTCGTCTGTGTGTGGGGTGCCAAAGGGTCACCTTGAGCCTTCAACAAATCCCGCTCTGTCTCTTCCTCTAGACTTTCCACCTCATCCTGAGAGGTGGAAAGAGCCCCTGGTGGTGCAGTGGTAAAAAACTGCCGCCCTGTAACCAGAAGGTTACAAGTTCGATCCTGACCAGGGGCTCAAGGTTGACTCAGCCTTCCATCCTTCCGAGGTCGGTAAAATGAGTACCCAGAATGTTGGGGGCAATATGCTAAAATCATTGTAAACCGCTTAGAGAGCTCCGGCTATAGAGCCGTATATAAATGTAAGTGCTATTGCTAAAGTGGTGGGTGCTGCACACACTGAGGCATGAAGACTTCATGAATTTCTGGGCAATATCAAAGTGCTGTTGGTGGAGGAGTCCATCTAGGAAAAGTATCTGGGAATCACTGCCATAGAAAACTTCTGTGTGGAAGAAGAGTGAAACATAAGAGGCATTAAGGGAAAAAACTAGGGACAGAACTATTTAGCACAATCAAGTCTAGGGAGGTCTTCTGTGCAGCACAAGGAACCAAGGACAAGGCTCATGTGTTCCACTTTTGCCTTTAAGAAATAAAATGGCAGGGTGGATCATAGATAGGTGGGGATCAGGAAAGAGCACCATTTCACCCTTTGTGCCAGAGCAGGTTCTACCTGTATCTCATGAGCATAAGGTATATAGTACATATCTTTTCTTCATATCTCATATTGTGAGATATGAAGCCTTTTTTTCATATCTCATATTGTGATTATTTCAAATCACTCTTGGTGCCAATACCCACAGAGGAGCTGAGAATCCAATGGCAGCATTTATACAGCTGGAGCAGCACAAAAAGTCTACAAATAAATATCTGGGCAGATCTATTTACAAGTGACATACAAAAATGGGCCAAAATGCTATAGCATGCTAGCTTTCAATAATCTGACACACAAATCTTCTCCCAGTACTTGGCACTACAAAGCACGGGATGCCTCCACACGAACCTGTGGACAGGAAGAGCTTCCCTGTAAAGGGGCAAGAAGAACCCATCTTTCCAGATAGGGAGGGGTGCAGGCAATGGCACTGACTCATGAATGAGCAGTGACTGGGGGACTGGACTTCTATTTTATAAGAACACAACCAGCCATGCAACTGAGAATGATGAGTACAAGGAAGACAAATGATGCCACTCCTGGCTATGGGAACAAAGCTCCTCCTAACAGGGGTCATACACATTATTCTGCATCCTGCCAGACACCCTGGCCTATGGACTAGACATTGTATTTGTCGTCATTAATTGGAGTTCAGGTAAGTTCAGATATCAGATAAGCAAGTGACAGATAACAAGCTCTATACTGCAGGCTAAAGAGAGGAAGGAGGCTGTGCATTTGTTAGCTATTAAGGTTGTTCACAGGACAAAAATCCCTGGTGGCTAGAGAGGGCTGGAGGGCAGGCAGGAGTATACCTACCTCTCCTCACATGCTCTCCTGGAACCCCGTGCTGCGGTGCACACACAGTGTGGCATTCTGGAGGCCGGGGAAATGCTTGGCCTTCAGAAATCCTACAATGCACTGCACAAGGGTGGTGCATTGTGGGGTTCCCGCTCAAGCTGGGCATGCTAGGCACCTGGCTCTGTGTCTGCTCAGGCTTCAGGCATCCCAAACAGATACACAACCCTGGTAGAAGGGCACACACACACACCTGTCTACCTGGGTAATCGCCCAGGGAAAATTCCAGGGCGACTCGGTGGGGCAGCACCAAGATCAGTCACAATCTCAGCGCTTCACACAAGCAGCCCTACCCAAGTAGGGCTGTGGAAGCCCAGGTCCCTACCTGGGCTCATGTGAACAACCCCCTATTGTTGTTTGTGAAAATCACTGGCAGAAGAAATCCTAAAATTAAGTTTCTAGCCCTCACAATTGCAGAGCTAGGTTGAAACTATTTTAAAACTGTGATGGCATATATTAAAGGACTGGAGGCAAAGTCACATATTGTCAAAAGTTTATACAGGAATATATTTCAGTGGCCATGTCAACAGTTTCAGTATAAAACAAATTGTAGAATAAGTGTAATGTGCTTGCCATCTCTTTTGGCATTCACCATGGCCAAGGCAATGGTACTCAGTGGACATTGATCACATGCAACCAAACATGGGGATTTCTGATATGGTTCACAGTGCTGAATAAAATCACCCAGCCACTAAAGCCACATACATTTCACAGTGTATGTTTCTGTATGGGCATGATGGACATAACTTGTCCACAGTTCCTTCCTTTCGGAAACAATGAGCCTCACCCAACTCTGATGGGAGTGTTTATAAATATAAAATGCTTGGGAACAACTTCAGTGCTTAAAAAAGTGATTTTCTCACTGCCACAAAATGAAAATTGTATATGCTGAGGGTGAGGATATAAGGTGATGAGGATGCAAGATGCTTAGATGGAAAGAAAGAGGAACAGAGGAAAATGGCTAAACAAAATAACTGGGTTATATGAAAACTCCCTCCCTCCTCTTTCTATATCCCCCCCTCTCTCTCTCAGAGAGAGAGAGAGAGAGAGAGAGATTTAAAGCCAACAAGATGTGAAAGATTTGCCTTCTTCATTTCAGGGATAAGATCAGCCACCTTTCCATGCTTAAGAAACAAGCAATTCATAGGTTTGCATACCTCAGGGACTAGGGAAATAGGTTTTTCTTAGGGTACCTTTAGTTCATTGGTTCCTCCTATTATGTTTTTCTGAGGGTCATCCTATATAATAAAAGGCTAAGTGAGTGGCCGTGGCTTTGGAACGTTGGGGATCTGCGTCCCTGCCTCCCTGGGTTGTTCTGGGCCTGCGCAAAGCGCAGGCCCAGAAGAGCCCAAGGGACACAGGACCTCAGACACCAGTGTCCCACAGCCACGGGCGGCCATTAGCCGGTGTGTGGCGGCGGGGGAAAGTGGCCAAGGCGGCGGCGGAGCCGCCGCCTCGGCCATGAGCTGAGGCACGGCAAGAGGAGGCCGAGGCAACCAGAAGCGGCCGCCCTGAAAAAGGTGAGGGCAATGGCGACGGGGGAAGACCAGACGGGGGACAGGGAAGCTGGGCGAGGTGGCGGCGAAGCCGCCAACGAGGCCCCCGCCCGCTCACAGCCGTCGCCCCCGCCTGCTCACCCGCCCTCCCAGCTGCCCAAAATGAAGCTGGGCGAGGTGGCGGCGAAGCCGCCAACGAGGCCCCCGCCCGCTCACAGCCGCCGCCGCCTGCTCACCCGCCCTCCCAGCTGCCCAAAATCACCTTCCCCGCTCCCCCCCAAAAAAGATTAAGGGCCAAAATGGCCCATGAGAAGGTTGCCGCCCCCGCCTATCGCCCTCCCAGCTGTCGAAGACCACCTTACCCGCTCCAGCCCGAGGGAAAAGAGCAGAGCTCCTCTCTGTGCTAAGTCACTGCTCAAACTGCCGCTATGGACGCAAAGACGCCTATTGCGTCCATTGCGACAGTGTGGGCAGCAGCTTAACACAGAGAGTAGCTCTGTTCCCGAGTTCCTCTCTTCTCCTTCGGGCTGGAGCGGGTAAGGTGGGCTCCGGCAGCTGGGTGCGCGGGAGGGCGATAGGCGGGGGCGGCCACCTTCTCATGGGCCATTTTGGCCGTTATTCATCCACCCCCCAAAAAAAGTAAAAGCAAAATAAGGAAGAACAAAAACAGAGACAACAACAAAACAAAAAACAAAAAGAGAGAGGGGACAAGGGGGGAAAAAAGAGACAGAAAGAGAGAGAGAGAGACAGAAAAGACGGGATAGAAAGCTAGCGCCCGTTATCATAACGGGCTTTAAAATACTAGTATTAAACATAACATTAAAATGCAGCATTGTCATTCTGTTTTGTTTTTAAACTTGTTTTGTTTTGTTTTGTTTTAAGGAGCTGGGGGGCGGGTACGGATAGCCTTCCTCCCAAAGCATAATCAGTTTCAGGGACTCAGTTCAGATTGGGACCATGACATAGGGGAAACGGTTAACCCCCCTCCTTCCCCACACTACAGCCCCTGTTGAGATTGAACTGCCCTGCAGCTATTTTTAAAGAAAAGTTTTTTAAATGATACATTTAATGTCACTTCTAGTTTGAGTCTGAGCCTTTAAGCAAAGAAGATGAGACAGGCAGACATACATACATTTGTTAGACAGCAAAACAATAGGCATAAGCAATCAAGGCTATACATGAGGCTCAGGCAGATGTTGTACACTGTCTGAAACTAAATCCTTGCAAAAGAAATTATAAAGTAAAATGGAGAGTCTTCTATTAATTAGCACTAATGCAATTAAAGAAAGAGAAAATTCACTTGCACTTTAGCATCCACAATCTTTCTATCTGATAATCTTTAGTACAATGTAATAGAAGCAACATGGAGCTATGTTACCTGAAGCTAAAAAGGCAGCATAACAACAATTAAGTCAAAAGAACTTAGATATTACAATCACTGCATTCTACATCAGGTATCCATTATTTTCAAAGGCCCTCTGCCATGCAACTTCCATGCAATTTTATGGTTTTTTGCAAGAGCATTCTTGTGCAAGTACGCAAACACTCCATTGCAAGGCAGATGGAACATTGTGCGGTATGTCAGTCATTATTATTACTGAATGCATGAGTGCATTATCTCATTTAAAACAGGGCAGGTAGAGCTTCCATATCTTCTCATATCACCTGATTCATTAAGTCATGACCTGATTCTGCAGCCAACAAATGATGAGCATGTATGTATGAACCAGACTGCAGGTGTCTGGACATCTGGTCAAACTGTGTTCCTGCTGACCGAGGGAAACTTTCCTAGACAAACTAGGACCACCTGGTCAAGTGCAATGCTTAGCCAATGCCCAGAAATTGAAAGGTAGTAGTTAGTTAGGAGAAGTTTCCAGAGGTGCTTTGATACTCATAGCCTACTAGAAGTTCTTTTCTATTGCTCCAGAAATGACTACATAGCCAGTGAGGGGCTTTTTCACACAGTGCAGAAATCACTGTTTAACAGCACAATCCTATGTTTACTCAGAAGGGAGTCTCACACAGTTGAATAGGGCTTGCTTCCAAGTAAAGTGCATAGGATCACCTTCATGATGTTATCATGAACACCTGAACATTCACATAACTGGACCTTCTCACTTCCATGTTCCCCATAAAATATCTTGGGATTGGTGGTCATGTTAGGTCTCCATGCCCATTGTCTTACCATCTGAAGGACTCCACAATATGACATCACATATCCAGCCTCTGCTGCATTCAGACCAAAGAAATTAATAGAAATGATGGAAAACATGATCAGGAACACACCTAAGATTAAGAAAAGACAACCTCTGTAAGGAGAACTGGAGACCATATTTCATGTTGAATCCATAGGAACCCTTCTAGAAACATGTTGGCAACCCTTAGTAATTGACCTGTATCATCTATACCAGGGATTCTCAATGTGGGTCCCCAGATGCTATTGGACTTCAACTCCCATAATCCCCAGCCCCAGTGGCCTTTGGTTAGGGATTATGGGAGTTGAAGTCCAATAATATCTGGGGACCCAACGTTGAGAATCCCTGATCTATACTGTGAACAGCCAGAGATTTAGACAGGTAAGGCTGGAATCTGGGTCAGTTCAAAATGGACTCTTGTGAAAGAAAGGTATTTGTGTCCACTGTAATTTACTAGTATGTGCAGACAAAGATCACATGTTATTTTCAACTTTAACATCACAGTAAGTATGCTTGTAAGGGGCTAGTCTATTGTTATGCTTTCCTTTTGCCTAACCTCTGGCACTCTTGTGCATTCCTGTGGTACAACTGGTGGGCCACTGTGTGAAACAGGATGCTGGACTAGATGGGCCTTGGGCCTGATCCAGCAGGGCTGTTCTTGTGTTCTTATGATAGTGTTACGGTACTTCCCCACCTATTTCACACGTAGGCTCTGGTGTTCTGTGTGCAGTTTGTGCAATGATGCTATTTCAGAATGGTGGGAAATTAGGAATGCACAATGGTGCATTTCTCTGAGAGGTTTAAAAGTGAGGAGGTGGGGAGAGATAGACATGCCAACCTTGGCCATCTCTCGCTCTCAGGAGAGTAGAATTCTTCCATAGCAAACTTGACTCAATTCAAGCACAATGGGGGAAAGAATGCATGGGTCAGATTCAGCAATAACCTTGGGGCAAATGATCAAAGGGAAACACAGTTATAGAAAGAATAATGCATGAATCAATCCTTATTGTACTGGACAATTAGGACCATTAAAAAGCTGCCTTATGTTAGACATATACTCCTTCTAAGCCATTATAGTGGACTCTCACAGGCAGCAGTACTCACACATTTCCAGCCCAGTCTTAAGGACTGCCTGCTTCTGCATGTTTCTGCCCATGTATTAAGTTATGTAGGAGAGACTCTGCTCCACCTGTTGTCATTTGCGTGACACGCACATGAGATAGGACCCTCTTAATAGGATCCCCCAGGCTTTGGCACCCTCTCCCACAAGAGGTTTGGACTGTTTCATCCATCCAAGCCTTCAGAAGGAAACTAATTAAACCGCCCTGAGTTGTAAACCGCCCTGAGCCATTTTTGGAGGGGCAAGATATAAAATCAATCAATCAATCAATCAATCAATTAGCTAACTAACTAGGAACATAGGAAGCTGCTTTATACCGAGTTAGACCATTGGTCCATCTAGCTCAGTATTGTCTACACAGACTGGTGGCAGCTTCTCCAAGATTGCAGGCAGGAGTCTCTCTCAGCCCTATCTTGGAGATGCCAGGGAGGGAACTTGGAACCTTCTGCATGCAAGCACGCTGATGCTCTTCCCAGAGCAGCCCCATCTGCTGAGGGGAATATCTTACAGTGCTCACACATGTAAGCTCCCATTCAATGCAAACAATGGCAGACCGGGCTTAGCAAATGGGACAATTCATACCAACGGCACACTTTACCTTTACTACAAGACCAGCTCTCCTTCATGTCATACTAATTATACTCCATAAAATACTAATCCATATTAATATTTTTCACATACAGCTTTTCAACAAAAATAGTTCTCAACATGGTTCACACAGCAAACAGAAAAAAACAAATAGCTTCCTGTCCCAAAGGGGTACATAATTTAACAAGCAACACACAGGAGACACCAGCATTGGGCACAGGGAGGGATGCTGTGCTGGATGGAAGAGGGACAGTTGCTCTCCTCCTGCTAACTATACAAGAGCCATCACTTTAAAAGGTCCCAGTTAGCAGAACTAAAGACTCATTTGTTCCACCAGGCCTTTGGGATACTTTGCTGATTGCTGCTGACCTAAAATTGGTTTTACACAGACCTTCTGAGACCTACCTGCGAGAAATGATGAGAGCCACCATAAAATGCTGCCTCTCAACTCTATCCTATCTAGGTGGCTCAGAAGGAGCCACCTCCTTCAAGTATACTTCAAGTATACGCTGATGGGATCTGAGCTGTCAGTGACTGACCAGGAGAGAAGAGGCATCTTGGGGTTGTGGTGGACAGCTTGTTGAAAGTGTCAACTCAATGTGCGGCAGCTGTGAAAAAGGCCAATTCCATGCTAGGGATCATTAGGAAGGGGATTGAAAATAAAACTGCTAATCTTACATTGTCCTTATACAAAACTATGGTGCAGCCACACTTGGGAGTACTGCGTACAATTCTGGTCACCACATCTAAAAAAGGACATTGTAGAAATGGAAAAGGTGCAGAAGAGGGCAACCAAGATGATCAGGGGCCTAGAGCACCTTTCCTATGAGGCAACATTACAACATCTGGGCTTTTTAGTTTAGAAAAAAGATGACTGTGGGGAGACAAGATAGAGGTCCATAAAATCATGCATAGAGTGGAGAAAGTGGATAGAGAGGAATTTTTCTCCCTCTCACATAACACTAGAACCAGGGGTCATCCCACTGCCTTGGGGGGGCCCCCCAGAGGCAAGTCACATGACTGATTCCCTCAGCCACGCACCTGCCCAGGCTTCCTTCAGTTGTATTCATCCTCCAAAATTGATGTGAGTGTTAAGACCTGGAGCTACCAGAACACCATGTCTTTCTCTAGTACCATTAAATGACTTGCATCGTCCACAGTTTACAAAGCCTTTAAAAAAATAATTTAGGATGATGTTCTGTTATGGTTTTAGATAGATAGATAGATAGATAGATAGATAGATAGATAGATAGATAGATAGATAGATAGATAGAAAATATTACTTTTTGTTATCACTATTCAGCCTCATTTAAGATTTCTTTACTTCATGAGCTGAGCTTCAATGAGGGAGGAGCCATTTTAAAATCTTGTGTCTGGGCCCACTACAACCTTGCTACTCCCCTCTTCATGGAGGAAAGGTCTATCAATGGCTACTAGTCAAAAATAAGGGAGTTAGATAGGATTGCATCTTAGCTCCCTTCCTATTCAATTTTTATGTGAACAGTTTAATCCAACAGTTGCAAGGTTCGGACATACATGCACCTAAACTAGCAGACAAACGTCTGCCTATACTCATATATGCCGATGACGCTGTAATCCTATTACAAACTAGAATAGGTTTTTAAAGAGCTTTGGGTGTTTTGGCAAGCCACTGCAAGAAGGAACAATTAGTTCTAAAAATCGGTCTTTTAACTGGTCAGTTGAAGATCACAAAGTAGACCAAGTAAAGCAAATTAAATACCTTAGGATAGTGTTTCAATTCAATGGCTACAAAACGGCCCACATTAGATTGGTAGTTGATATGGCCAAACATAGTATTATAGCCATTCTGAAATTCTTTTGGTCCCAGGGAGGGAACTACATTCCCACTGCCATTAAACTTTATAAGGCTAAAGTGATTCCCCAACTCCTTTATGGGATACAATTGTGACCGTATACCAACTTAAAAGATTTGGGGGAAAAACCATTTTTTGGGTATATTTCAAACCGGTATATTTGGTGTACCCAACTGTGTTTCCAATTCGGTGATATGCATGGAGGCGGCCATACTTAAATTGGAAACCAGGGCTTGGCTCCTAAGGATATTTTATTGGATTAAACTTCATCTGCATCCGTTAGGGCTAATTCCAAAGCTTCTTGTGCCTGAGCCTCAGGCATCTTGGTCTTGCAATACGATAGATAAACTTTGCCAATGTGGCTTATCACCCACTCTATTACTAGAGAGCAGTGAGAATACAGCCCACAGTTTAGTACGACAGAGATTGGTTGACATAGACATTCAGAAAGAGAAGGCTTATTTACCACCTTTTTATAAACAAGTATATGCTAAGACAGATCTTGCCCCATCAATGTATTTATTTACGATCACCCTGAGTAAATTCAGATGGGCCTTCTCCAGGGCCATGTTCAATGCTTTCCCATCTGCAATGCTTTATGGAAAATATTTGAAACTATTATATGAAGAACGGAAATGCGCCTGTGGGAAGGCGATTGAAACCATGGCCCACATACTTTTAAAGTGTTCAATATATCAAAACTTGAGATCTCAATTAATCAGCCCACTGATAAAAGATATGAGGGGACAATTTGAGGATCTTGTAGCATATTTATTAGCAGATAAAGATGCAACTATTTCATATGTTGTAGCTAAATTTTGTTATGTGGTCACCAGATTAAGAACTTCAAAAGAATAGAATACAGTTTTGGGTTCCTTAGTGTTAATTTTAAATTATGCATATACACTTACGCCTTTCCTATGCTGTTATTTTATTTTATTTTTATGTGTAATTATTCTAAAGCTGTTATCCATTTATGTGTAATTGATTTTCTATTAATATTTTTCTTTTTAACTATGTAAGGATTTTCATTTCTCTTTTGGTCAAAGACAGTAAATAAAGTATGATGATGATGGCTACTAGTCTGAGGGCTATAGGCCACCTCCAGCCTCAGAGGCAGGATGCCTCTGAGTACCAGTTGCAGGGTAGTTAACAGCAGGAGAGAGGGCATGCCCTCAACTCCTGTCTGTAGGCTTCCAGTGGCATCTGATGGGCCACTGTGTGAAACAGGATGCTGGACTAGATGGGCTATGGGCCTGATCCAGCAGGGCTGTTCTTAAGTAAGGATACCATGGGCGATCAGTATCAAAAGCCCCTCAGATGTGCAGGAGAATCAACAGGTTTGCACATACCCCCATCCATTTCCTGGCATGCATCATCCACCAGGGTGACCGTGACAGTTTCAGTCACAAAACTGGGTTATTAGCAAGATTTAAATGGCTCTAAATAATCAGTTTCATTCAAGAAGAACTTGATGTTTCATTTGCCTTAGAATATCATGCTCAGCAGATTCTTGCTTTCCAAAATTAGTTTGTTTAGCGAATACCATAAATGAGAGGATTGCGTCTGTATACATTACAACCTTGCTTGTATTATAAATAAAGGCAACACTATAATTTAGGCCCGGATAAGTGTCCATTACTAAAAATAATTATATGGTTTGGAGCAGTGAGATGAAAATAAATGAGAACATTTATTTGAAGGTTATCCCTTCAGCACTGGGAATGAATAAGTGGATAACAGCCAAATCACCTCAGGCTGTAATCTCAACCCTTAGAGTCTCAGTAGGCTGGATCAGCACTGCAGTGGGAAATGCATATGGGACAAGCAGGCTCAGGAGAAGTGTGGAGCTTGAAGAAGGGAGACTTCAGTCACACTCTTGCCTTTGGGGAATTGGTGGAAACATGACTGCAAAAGTAACATTTGCATAGATCAAGATGACCACTTACCAAGTGGTAATAAAAACACTTAGTAAACTAAGTAGCTAAATAGCTCAGATCTAAGGTCTTGCAAGCAGACCTTGGGTGGATGCAGGCAACGGGGCTGTTCACACGAGCAGCCCTACCTGGGTTTGCACATGGCTACCTCTGGGTGGCATGAGTATTTTACCCGGGGTATTACTAAGGTAGAAGGGCGTGAGCATGTCCTTCTACCTCAGTCCCTGATCATGTGCACGCTTGGGCTGCCTGCAGCCCGAGCATGCACCAAGCTGGGTGTCAAGAATGCCTGGCAGTGGGGGAATTCCCTGGCTCTGCCACTCACTGCAGCTCCAATCATGTGCTGTGGCAAGTGGCAGAACCTTCAGCTATACAGTGAATGAATGTGTGCGGGGAGGCAGGTAGGAGCCTGACTCCCCCTCAGCCCTTTCTGGCTCTGAGAAGAAAGGTCATGTGAAGCCATGATCACTGGAAAGCAGGCTAAGGGAGCTTAGCCCGCTTTCCAGTGGCCGTGGGAACCACGGTGCTCCCAAGGCAGCTAGCCCGCCTAAACGAGCCTCCCCTTACATGAGGTTAACAGAGCGAGCGCTCAGTCAACTTCATTCCATTGCTTGTGTGTCGCCACGGTGCACGGTGACACAGCGACACAGAAGTAGACCCCTGACCGGAAGGCTGCAAGCAGCTTCCCGGGCTCAGGGGTCCCTCCAGGACGCCCTGCGCACTCACACGGGGTATCCTGGAACATCCAGGGGCCACGCAGCCCCCGCCCCGGCCGGCTCCATGACCAAATCGTTTACCAAATCATAATTTACCATAGTTCATATAACCTGCATGGTTATTCACTTGTCATTGTCATCAGGAAATGGTAAAATGTTATGGTCGTCACGGGGAATGTGAGTGTTTAGAAAAAATATAAAACAAGGTTCCAGTTTCAAGTCTTCTTAACAGACGAGTGATGGAACAATTGCCAAGTGCAACAAGTTTGGTCTCTTTAGTTTCCTGAAACTAGGCTGCTTTTCAAATTTTTAACACTTTCTCTAAGCAGCACTATTGCTTCGTGCTAATTTTTCACCACAACAGCTCCCAACAACTATAAACAAAACTGCCAGATTTAGTATTGGACATGGCTCCTATGCCATAAACAGTAGCATACTACAAAAGATTTCAGCAGTCTTTATTATGTTCATGGCAACTATTCATGGCATAGAAACCCACGTAGAGGTGCTGTTTGTGTGAATCAGCATTTCCACAGGAGCGAGCAAGACGCAGCTGCTGAGACTGTCATGATGGCAGAAGCTTGAAAAGCTGTGCTTCTTATGGTGGCTCTATACGTTCTCCAAGTGATTGCATGGCGGTTGCCAAGTGTGCACTAACCCATGAACTGAAGTATGCAACATTAAGCCTTACATTTGCAGCTAAAACCCCCACATTTTCTGCAGAAAGCCACAAAGGCTTTCAGAAACACATGAAAAGCAATCATATCTGACAAGAGAACCTGTTATGGACTTACCTACAGGTAGTCCAGAAAGCACCTTGATTAAAAAAACCTCCATTACTCCTGGAAGCTTCATCAGGTGCATGATTTCTTTGAGGTTAAAGACACTTTTGGACTCAGATGTGCCTAGAAAAACAGAATGGATTAAATTCTGCTGACCCAGGTGGCAATTGAATGCAAGGAAGTAAAATGTTCTCTGACCACAAACATTCTTTAGGAATGTAGCACACATTGCCTCTCCTTCTCCCCCCACCCACCTACCCAATACATGAGTATAGAGGGTTGGCTCCAAGTTGCAAAAGACCCGTGGCTAACTGCACTCCATCATCCCCATACAATCTGGGAGGGCCCAAGGTCAACAACCCTGGGCTCTTTGCAGCTGTCCAGCAATGTCCCCTTGTCAACCTTGAGAATATTCAACAGAAATGTGCTCCAAAACTTTATCTGTAATAAGGTACCTGCAAGGTACCTTAATAAGCTCCTGTGTTCCAGGGTCAAAGTCAAGTCTATGTTAATGTAAAGTCTAAATAAGGAAATATTGGCTTTTTTAACAACAACAACAGCGCTGTATTCTTAAATTTCTGCCACCTCCAACTCCACACGTGAATCTCAGCAGCTTTAGCTTCCAAACATTCTAAGCTCAAGAGGGTGTGAATTCTTGGGCAAGGGGAAGAGGCTGGGGAAGAGGGATGACATGCACTGCACAGTAGTGAACACTGGAATGCATCCATGCTTTCTCCACTGTGCTGTGTTGGACATTGACAGAGAACAGATTTCAACACAATTTGTATTACTCAGGTTTTTTTTAATTCTGCAACTCCCTAGGTCACACAACATAGGGAATGGCTGATAGCTTTAGGACATAGGTGGCTAACCTGCAGCAAGGGTGCCACAAGGGGGAAAGGCAGGCAGTGTGGGACTTTATGGCATTTCTTCTGAACAGAAGCTGGAATGTCAATGGAATTGGCCATAGCAGCCTACATCCCTGCCTGCTTCTCCAGTGCTGATGCCAGCAAATCACACCAAGGCACAGGGAGTTGTACATGTCCTGTAGCATCCATTATTCCCTTTATCATTCATTCATTCATTCATTCACTGAAAGAGAGAGTGACTAGAAAGGTTGTTCCTGTCTGGCTCACAGACACAATCCAAATTCTTTTCAGCTCAGCCTTTTCAAGTTTAAGCTCTACAATCCACTTGACACCCTGTTGGCATTAAAAAAGGCCAGCCATGGTAAGCACTCACTCTGTTGTTCAGCATTTCCTTTCATTTGTGGCTTTGTCTGAGCAGGAATAAAGATGAGAGCTATTGCAGCACACACAAGATTCCCCGTCAGTGCAATATAGCAAGGAAAATAAATACTGTAAAAAGATTAAAAGGAAAACATCATTACTATAGACATCAGATTATGTGAATGATAAGGCCCAGAGCATGTATGCATAATGTATGTATGACATTATTTCATTTAAATGTTACACAATAAGACAGTGGCCATTTAATCCAGCTATATTTAAATACTAGTATCTAAATACAGCCCCCCACTCTCCAAACTTCTATTGTCATGATGTACAGTTGCAGAAGTATAAAATAACACCTCATCATCTTATGAATACATATTAGAGACAAATACTCCTAACTGTTCCCACAGTTAATACTAATACTCAAACATGCATCTGACATGCATCTAATAAGTCAGATATGCATCTAATATGCATAATATGCATATTAGATATGCATCTAATAAGTGAGATATGCATACAAAAAATATATGTGCTTCTTCACTGATGTTTTTATAAACAATGGAACTGCCTGAGTGTCAAGATTAAGTCAGATATACATCTGACTTAATCTTGTCACTCAGACAGTTCCATTGTTTATAAAAACGTCAGTGAAGAAGCACATATATTTTTTGTTTCATGTTAAGTTGATCAGTGCAAAGCAAACCATGAAATGGCACAAAGGAAGGAATTATATATAGGCAGAAGGATATTCAGTTCTTATAGCTTAATGCTGTTATTCAAAAGAGGCACAATTGCAAAGGGTAAATGGAAGGCCTTGGAAACCATGGCCTCTTCGATAGTAGCCTTTCTTCATGCCACATATTTTAAAACTAGTATCTTCACTGACTGTGCGCTCTTCTATATTCACTCCAAGATGTTAGCATTCTGGTTAAAAGGCAGAGATTAAAATTGGATAAAATACTAATACCTAATTATGTACACCACACACACACAAATATAAATATAAATATATAAATATAAATATATAAATATAAATAAATAGTGCAGAGTACAACAGTGGGCAAAACTTTACCCCAAGTTTTGCAAACTCTCTTAATGTAACTTGTTTGGGAATTTGCGTTATGGGAAAGGGGAAGATAAGTAACATTGGTAACTTATGTTTCAAATTCAATTCACTAAAGTTTTTAGGAGATTGTCAGCATTGTCAGACTTCAACAAGTTTCTTCTATTACTTATTTTTAAATCTAGATTTTCTTTCCATAGTGTAACATAGGTAACAAGCTAAAGTTGTGCTGTTGAGTCAGTGTCAGCTCCTGACAACCACAGAACCATGTAGTTTTCTTGGTAGAATACAGGAGTGGTTTACATTGCCATCTCCCACGCAGTATGAGATGTTGCCTTTCAGCATGATTCGAACCAGCTACCTGTGCTCTCTTCTGCTCGCTAGGCAAGCAACTTCCCCACTGAGCCATTAGGGAGGCCACCTTATATTGAGTCAAACCATTGGTGTATCTACACTGACTGGCAGTGACTCTCCAAGGTTTCAGAGAGGAGACTTCCCCAGCCTCACTGGGAACTGCAACCTTATGCAATGCAGATGCTCTACCAATGAGCTAAAGCCCCATCCCCATTGCACTTGATTTTTTAGCCGACTTTCCAGTAGGCTTATGAGATCACCTGGCATTCCATGTATATCTGTCAGTCTGTGTACCTGTTTGTATATGTGTGTGTCCCTATCAACTTCATAATGCCTGTACCACTATGAACCAAATTGGGTAAAGTTGTAGGGACACATAGGGGAAAACCTCAACAGTGTAGTTTGTAATGATGTCATCCATTCCAATTCAAGATGGCAGGCATGTAAATGTTTGAGGTGCAGGTAGCCTAACCAATTTGAATCAAATTTGCTACAGCTGTAGGGACACAAAGGGATGCCTCAATGGGATGATGTCATCCACCCCAATTCATGATGTCTGGGATGATGTCATCCACCCCAATTCAAGATGGCAGATGCATGGTGGTTTATTTTATGTATGTATGTATGTATGTATGTATGTATGTATGTATGTATGTATTTAACATATTTGTATACCACCCAAAACACAAGTCTCTGGGTGGTTTACAACAAAACAATAAAAACAATAAGTAAAAAGGTTAAAACATTACAACAATTTAAAACTTAAAACAACGTTAAAACAATTAAAAATCATCAAACTATTAAAACAGTATCTAATTAACAAATGTGTCTTGACTGCCCTTTTAAAAGTTGTAAGAGATGTGGAGGCTTTTATTTCAGCAGGAAGTGTGTTCCAAAGCCTCGGGGCAGCAATAGAGAAGATTCGTCCCCGAGTAGCCACCAAACTGTGGACAAACCTCTCCTGATGTTCTCAATGGGCAGTGTGGTTCATAGCAAAGAAGATGTTCTCTTAATACCCAGGGACTAAGCTGTTTAGGGCTTTATAGGTTATAACCAAGACCTTGAATTTTGCCTGGAAACTTATCAGCAACCAGTGTAGATCTTTTAAGATATAAGTGATATGGTCTCTCCAAGATGACCCAGAGACCAATCTTGCTGCTGCATTCTGGATCAACTGCAGTTTCCAGACTAGGTACACAGGCAGCCCCACAAAGAGCATATTGCAGTACTCAAGTCTGGAGGTGACCAGCAGATGTACTACTGTTCTGAGGTCATTTATCTCAAGAAACAGGAGCAGTTTGCATATCAAAGCTGATAAAAGGCATCTCTGGCCACTGCCTCAGCTTGGGACACCAGGGACAGGTTTGTGTCCAGAAGCACCCCCAGACTGCGTACCTGTACTTTCTGGGGAAGTGTGACTCCATCCAGAACTGGCAGATCAAAGTCATCTCCTCAGTTCCGACCCCATACAATAAGTACTTCGGTCTTAACTGGATTCAGTCTCAGTTTGTTATCTCTCATACAGCCCATCACCACCTCCAGGCAGTCATTTAGAGAGGTTATGCCTTCTCCTGATTTGAGATACAAGTAGGCTAACTTGTGGACTGTCTAACCAATTTGAACCAAATTTGGTACACTTGTAGTGAGTGACACACAGGGACACCTCAGTGGTGTAGTCTGTAATAATGTCATCTACCCTGATCCAAGATGGTGGATGTGCGAACATTTGAGGTGCAAGGGTGCTAACTTGTAGACTGCCTAACCGATTTGGGCCAAAGTCAGTCCAGTTGTAGGGACAGTGAAAGGAAAGTAGGCAGATTAGTTCTTACTGGAACAACTTGTTTAGTTACATTTTATTGTTCAAAAGTGTGCTTCAACTTAACAAAATCATACTGAATTTGGTTTAGCCCATCACGGTATATTTTGAATTCTTTCCAGTGTTTTAGCTAACTATGATTTTAGATTTTAGTTTTTGTATATAGAAGGCTCTGCCCTTTCATAGAAAGGCTGTTCTCACAGTGGTTATTAGGGTAGAAGCCTCCTACCTTAGTTCAGGAGCTGTGCATGCTCCTGATTGACTTTTGTGAGAATTCTACAAACAAGGGAGGAGGAGGAGGAGAGGAGGAGGAGGAGGAAATGATGGTCTAAGAACAGGGTATGGAGGTCGGAGACTGTGGCAAACCCAGAACTTGTATCCTGCTCCAGAGTAGAGGTAGAGGGAAAGCATTCCCTGCACCTCTGGCCTCCATACCCAGCTTGCAGATGAGCATTTCCCCCTCCTACCTTGCTTTTAGAATTCTCACCATGACCAGTCAGGAGCATGCACAGCTCCTGAACTAGGGTAGGAGACTCCTAGTAATCATCATGAGAACAGCCCTAGTAATTATTTTCTTTCATTGCTTTGGATCCTGAATCAGAATCAGAGTATATACAGTACAGATGGCATCTGAGTTATTTCTAATTTCCTTTCCTCCCATGCTGCTTTCTTTGAAGCTGGATGAAACAATAAAATGGAGGCACCATGTTCAAAAGACCTCACAAATGAAACAATAAAATAGTTAGGACTGAAACAAAATTTCACGTAGTTTCTTAGTCTTAATCAGAATTTTATTTCTGATATTTGAACACTTTCAAAGTTCGCTTCTGGAGTTTCAAGAATAATGCAAGAAACAATAAACTCTGTGGGGCAGTAAGAAACATCTGTCTAGATTAATTTTAAGGCACTAACATTAAATATTAACCTGACATATTGAATACCTTGTTTTATGTGAAAGGAACAAGAAATCCGGGCTGACAATCGGTGCCATGTTTGTAATGCTGTCCTGCAGGGCTCCTGTGCCCGAAAAAGGCAGCATTAAGCCTGCACAAAACAGACAATTGCACAAATGAGGAAACCACTGTGCAATGGGCAAGCAGAAGCACTGCTTACACAACTGCCCAATTTACGCAGCTCCAACACTGCCTTCGAAGGGCGCAGCAGCCCTGTAGTACAGCATTACAGACATGTAACACTGCACTGGGCATGACCCCCGGAATCTAAACTTTGTGGGGCAGTTCTTAAGAAACTTCTGTCTTGATTAATTGTAAGGCACCAACATTAAATATGAACCTTCCATATTGAATACTCTACTGTTGATAATGTTGTGGGGGGAGTGGTCAAATTATGAAAATATAAAGTTGAATATTTGTGAGCAAATTTGAATTTGGAGGATTTTTTGAGGCCTATAGTGCAACCTTTGTGCACATTGCTGCTTCATTAGGAAAAATGGCAAATCGGTGGCAGTTCAGGTGAAGTGACAAATTCTGCCCCCTGCTCTCCATACAGATGGGTAGGGAGAAGAAAGAAAGAGTATATAACTGATGTCAACTGCTTCGGGGTGGTGGCACATGCTATGCTTCTGCTTTCAACACCCTCTTCATGTCGACCAGGCCTGCTCAACTTTGGCCCTTCTGTAGATGTTGGCCCACAACTCCAATAATTCTCACGCACAGTGGCCAATAGCCAGAGATTATGGGAGTTGCAGGCCAACATCTGCAGGAGGGCTGAAGTTGAGCAGCCCTGATATAGACACACCTAGAACTTGCTAAAATGGAAACACACAGAAGAAATGATAAAATCTTCCTCTTCCTCCTCCTGTGGACCTTTGAGAGTTTGCTTGCAAGTTCCTGTATGCACATAAGCTTGTAACATTCCATCCACCCAGATATGAAGATAAAAATGGTCATGTTGACACATATTTTGCTTTGTATATTCAGGGAAAGTTAATGCTGACAGCTTTTCAAAGCTTCCCAAAGTCACCTGGCACAGCTTTCATACCACCAATGAATTCCATTCTCTGTCAACTGTGCAAGAAAACCAGCCAGAATGACTGATGATCATGTTTGCAGACGTGGGATGATTGTTCTGGGGATTATGTAGGTAAAGCTTTAAGTGCAATAAAACTGATTATAGACATACCAGAGAGTCGTGTTATGTTTGACTACTTGGCACTTTAGAACACTACCTAGCTCTGTGAAAATTGCTCCGGTACACTCTTCCCATATGTCTGCGTGAGACAGCAGAGAGGAGGGGGAGAGGGAAATTGACTTGGATACAGAAGAATACAGTTAAAATTGGTCAAACTGTATGCATTTTGACTCATATTAAGAAATACATATGATAAGCAATAATCACTTTTCACAATAATCCCAGAATTACTGCTATTCTGAATCTAAGTGCTTCCTAAAGAGGGGATTGGGAGGACCCACAGAAGGCTTGATCACCAAGCTACTAAAGGTTGGTGTTTCCTAACAGTGACATAGGATTGCTCTGTAATTTCTGTAAAAGTAGGAGAAGAAAGTATCTCCTGAAAGGAAGAAGGAATATAACTTTGGCCTAAATGTATCCCAGTTTTCAGAAAGACTGGGGAAGACGAAGTTAATCAAATCCTTAAGGAAAGAGAAGAAGAGGATGACCAGCAGCAAGGTGGATGGACTCGATTAGGACAACAATGAATGCAGAGGCGTAACTATAGGGGGGGCAGGGGGGGCACGTGCCCCGGGCGCCATCTTTTCTGGTCACGTGGGGGGCGCCGCCATGACAATTTAAAAAAATTTTTTTTTAAAAAAATTGTTATTACAAATGTTTCCTGCTCAGTGCAGCAGCACTGCAGCAGTCAAGGGAGCGCGTCGGTGCCCCCTCCCCCACGAGCGGTCCCTTCTGCGCCACCCGTGCCCCCCCCCATTGCTTTGCTGGTGCCTGGCGGCCAGTCAGTGGCCTGGCTTTGCGGCAGCGGCGGGCGCTTGTGAGGAAAAACCTAAGTATAATGTAATATGTTGGGGGGTGGGGGGCACGGGGGGCGCCATTTCAGTGCTTGCCCCAGGCGCCGTTTTCCCTAGTTACGCCTCTGAATGAATGCACCACTGAGAGACCTTAAAGGCCAAGTTGAAGACTGATCATCCTGGAGAGAATCTAGCCATATGGTCGCTAAGAGTCGACACCGACTTGACAGCACTTAATCAATCAATCAGCACCTACAAACAGATGATTTGCTTTATATAGATTAGGTACCAGGGAAAGACAAAACAATTCTGCTACAATTAATTTCTTTCCTTCCGAAGAGGATGCATTTCCTGTTGATCTTTTTCCATATTCAAGAAACAAGATATATATTTTTTCTGAGAAACTGAATCATTCTTTGCTTATTTCCATTTCTCCTCAATAAAGTCAAAGCTGAAGGCTGAGAAAGTATAAACTGCATTTTAATGATTCATGCCCACTTCAAAACAAGCCACATAAAGCTTGCATTCATGGTAGATCCAGATTCTTTCAAGTATCGCTTTGACTGCATCCAGCTATGCAAGTCTTTAGAGAAAGCTGTAGGTCCAAAAGGTTCAAAGCCCAGAGCTAATCCAGCTAAACAAAAGGAAAAAAATGGATTTCTGAAACCACTAAGTCATTGCATATTTCAAAAGCACAAAGGTCTGTCTTCTGTAAAATAAAATGCCCAAGTAAGTCTGCACTAAAAGACTAAAGGTGGGTCTTGCCACTTCTGATAAGAAGGCTGCTTCACCTAGCCTTTGATCATGATAAGAAACTGAGGTGTAACCAGAGCTGTATTTTTTTCTGTGATCTGCTGCCAGTATTTGCCATCCCTGCTGCGATGGAGGGACAGGCCTTCTCTTTTGCTGCCCTGAGACTCTGGAGTGCACTCGCTCTTGAGATAAGAGCCTCCCCATCCCTGACAACTTTTTAAAAGTCCCTAAAGACTTATCTTTTCACCCAAGCTTTTAAATTTAACGGTGGTTTTTAATTGGTTTTAAAGTTTTTTACTTTTGTGTTTTAACTTGTTTTGTGCTATAAACCACAAAGTAGGTAGATAGATAGATAGACAGAAAGAATATTTGCAGGTGGGAAAGGGTCTGCGAACATTGCTGATCATAGCATGTCATTGTGCTCCACTTCATAATTGTTGAAGCAGGCTTGTGCAGAATCTTGTACCTTCCGAACAATTTTCTGCACAAATAATTTGGGAAATCAACTCATGCTTTCTCCCCTACTGGCAATTGTTTGACTTCCACTGGCAATTGTTCTGACTTTTCCTCCATTATCGGTTTTCCCCCCCTTTGCCATTGGTGAATGTGTGTTATTGCATCTATTTACCTAGACTCTTCGATAATTTTCTTTATCCATTTATTTACTTTATTAGACATTAAAGCTTGATTTTCCCAAGCAATATTTTTCAAGAGTAGGCTTACAGGATCATTTCCCTTGAAATAAGACAGTACTGAGTACTTATGAAGGTTGTTCACATGAGCAGCCCTACCCGGGCTTGCACAGCCCTACCTAGCCCTACCCAGCCCTGCCAGGTAGCCAGAGGTTTTCCCCTGGGCTATTAACCAGGTAGAAGGGTGCACCCTTCTACTTGGGACCCCAGTCATGTGTCTGCTCAGGCTGCAGGCAGCCACAGCAGCCAGAGAGCTGGGTGCCTAGAGCGCTCGGCTTGCAGCGTAATTCCCCAACATTCCTCGCACAGTGCATTGTGGGATTTCAGAAGGCTGGGCTGCAATTCCCCAGCCTCCAGAATGTTGCATTGCTTGCAGCAGTGGCAATCAAGCAACATGGTGAGAGGATCGCTGCAGTAGTATGGGGGAACCAGGTAGGTATAATCCTGCCTGCCACCCAGTGCTCCCTAGCCACCAGGGATGCTGATTGTGTGAATGACCTCATGATGTTTTTGTAATATTTCTTTAGAAGCTGAGCATTAAGAAATGGACAGATAATTTGATGGATAATTCTGTTATTCAAAGCATCAGTTCCTCAAAAGTAACAGCATAGCCTTGGAGGCAACAAGGCAGCTTTTTGCTAGCCAACTACAAAACCTCAGATATTTATCTCCTTCGCTGGTGTTTCCCCCCCTTCCTCGTCTCACAGACAGGCATCACAAACAAAACGCTGACATTACATTTGATACAGACAAGTATAACCTGTATTCCTTGCTCTGGGAACATCAACTAGTTATCAAGCCCCACTAAGTAAGCATCACACCATATAAAAGCCTAAAGAGGCTTTTAAAGTCATCTAATCACTTTAATCTATATCCCATATTTCTTCCATCATGGAACCCAAACCAGCACACACAGCGTACAAACCAATCCCTTCCCATGCCTCTCCAGTGCCTGCTGGTCCATTCACATGCCCAGTTAGAATTCTGGCCCCAAACCTGCCCAGTTACCTGAGCTATAGCTTTTGATGACTACCCCTTCCCCTGTGACCTAAACCTGAACTCTAGATATTAACCTTAGACTTCAATCAAGTCCATACTCCAGAATGTGGAATAAATGCTATGACCCACCCTCTCAAGTAGGAACCTCTCTCCTCTTTTTGGCAGAGCAAGACCTGGCCCAGTTGCTTCCATAGTAGATGTACTGACCAAGATCTACTGAGTTTCAGTAACAAGCCTGTAGTTAAGCAAGAAGGCCAAGTACAGCCATTTCCTAGAACGAGTTATTACTTCACTTTCCCCTAGCAGTTTCAACAGCCTGTTCCACTGTTCCCAATGAGAAACATTTGGCATATCAGCACTGCAGACAAACTGGTTTAAGAGTAATTCCCTCTCCTCAGGGAACTACAATCCCTGAGAATTGTATTTCTGTGAAAGATAATCGGTTACATCTTTCACCTATCAAGAATTGTATTTCTGCGAATTGGCCTGTGACAGGTCAATTCGCAGCACCTGACCAAATAACTCCTAGGATTCTTTGGTAGAAGCCATGGTAAACCTCTCAATATAAGACTGGAAAGTAGATATGCCATTATTTCAAGGGCTAATAGATCACAGTGATGGAATGGCACTGCTACATACATACAGCCACCATCAGAACTTCTATAAATGCTACCCCTCGTAACAGGAAACCCATCTTGGGAGGCATTGTGGTTCAAGATGCTATTGAACTCAAAAGTCAAGGCCTCCCATAGTGTTTTTGGCCACTGTTTTGGTAGATGATAGTCTGTGTGAACTCCAGAAGAACTGAATGCATCAAGCTTAGTCAGTGACAAAGCAGAATTCCTTCCGCAAGCACTTTTCCAGAGAGGAAACCCAGACAATCAGAAGCTGTCCCACTAAATGCCCTCTTCCGTAAGATCAGCCCAAGCATAACACATCCCCTATTAAATGAAGGAAATATTCTTGGCATGTTTTGGGAGACTGCTGTTTCCCAGGGCAGTTGAGAGCAGTGTGACGTTGCCAGCCCACTTCACTATGAGAACTGAAAGCAGCAATTTTCTGAAGGCTCTGGCTTAATTACAGGAAGAGAGGCATATCAGTTACGCTTGAACACAATGTGGGAGGATTTGCACAATTCATCCATAACAACTCAGCATCATTAATCTGTACTGTCAATTACTTTCATATGCACTGGATAGGGAAAATACCGAGAGTTCAAAAATGGAACATTGCTAATTTGAACCAGGTGATTTGTCTATCCCCCCCCCCCCACCATATCAAGCAAAGTAAGTGGGTTTGGATTTCTTTAAAAACAAATTTGCTCTCATCTGGACTTGCATTACCCTCTCTTGCTAGAATTATCTTCTTTCTTCTTCCTCTGCCTCCAAGAGATTGTGCAGAAAGAAACCCACAAGAAATTTTGTTGTAGTTATTTAACACTTTCAGTGGAACTCTGCTCTCAAATAGGAGAGAAAATCCAGGCTAACATACTGCACAATGCTCCATCTGCCTTGCAATGTGGTGTTTGAACAACTGCGCAAGAGTACTCTTGTGCAACACCACAGAATTGCGCAAATGCAGATGTGCAACAGAGGGCCATTATTTCCAATGACCCTCTGTTGCACAACTGTGTTTGCACAAGAGTGCTCTTGTACAACTGTGCAAATACTCCATTGCAAGGCAGATGGAGAGTTGTGTGGTATGTCAGTCACAGACAGCCATGCTATTTCCTCAGCAAAAATCCAGAGGTTGTTAACATAACTCCTTTATTAAGCCAAATTGAAGGTCACAAATACTGAGCTCACTTTTGAATTTCACAGAATTCTTTCTCAAGATTGACATTAAACAAAAGCAGAGAGAGGAGAAAGAACAAAAGGGTAAAGAAAAAGATGTTTCTGGCAGAGGCCGTGGTGTTAGCAATACACTGAGTAAGCAAGAAGCTCTTTGCAGGCTAATGAAGTTTGTTCCTACAAATAAGGCTCTGCTAATTCTCCTGTGTGATCTTGGCCTAGTTACAGAGACTGTGATCTTCAACACTTGAAAACACAGAACCACTGATTTTATGCCTTTACAAAGAAACAGTTTCAGACTACCAATTCATTGTTACAAAATTCTTGAGGCTGAGAAGCACAACCCACTTACTTTAGAGGAGTCATATCAAATTTAATCTTCAGTTACAGTGCTGTGGCTTTATGGTCCAAGATACTGTATTTATTAATGTTTATAGTGTACCTTGAAATCACTGAAGGCCGCAGAAATATAGCAGCTAAAGAAATGTAATAGCTCATGTGTCAGAATGATTTTTGTTTAGTCTCAGAGATATCATTAGCTTCATGATAGCTGCACAGATTGCAGAGAGGGAGACTATAGTGCCATTCAGTTTCCACAAATGAAGTACAAGCAGGAATGTGGGGAGTATACGAAGTGTCCTGGGGAAAGACAGGTACCTTATAGGGATGTGCACGGAACCTGCAGTGGGGGGGTTAACCTTAACGGTGGGGGGGTTAACCTTAAGGAGCAGGTAGGATGCTCTCCCCCACCACCACCACCATGTTTCCCCCCACCGGCTCTATGCTTAAAAATGGTCCCGTGGGGAGGCAGTGTACCTCCTTACCACCCCGGTGCACATTGCACCGGAAGTGCCCGGTACACATGCATGCATGCACACTGGGCACTTCCGGTCCAACGGGTACCAGGGCGGCAAGGAGGTACGCTGCTGCCCCGCAGGACCGTTTTTAAGCACAGCGCGGGTGGGGGAAATGGCAGCTGTGGGGAGGGGGAAGAGCACCCTCTCTGCTCCTTTAAGGCAAACCCCACCACTGTTGAACCGGCTGAACTGCTGGACCTTTGAACCAGTTCAGAGGTCCATAAAAGGACCTCCGAACCGGTTCGTGCCCATCCCTAGTACGTTATCTCCAAGGCCACTCCTATGGTTAATGTGGGAAGACAGTCATGTGCATTAAAGAGCTTGAGCTGGTCCTTTGCCATTACCTGTCAGATATACAGGCCATCATGAACTGGAGTGTCCCACATGGTAGACCCTCTAATCCTCAAAAGAAGAGCCACTAGGGTGACACCATCAGAAGAGAAAAGAATCTGGGACTCACTGCTACTCGTTCACACATGCATTTTCATCATTCCTTGACTCTAGCATTAATGGATGATCATCATGTGTGAATGAGTCATCAGAAACTACTCTACAGATAGGATGTTCAAATCACCCAATGTTGACACAAGAACACCCCTTTTCAATGGATAGTTATAGTCAGTTGAGAACCTTTTGTAATCAAGTTGGTGAACAAGCCTCAAAGTGTCAAGGCACACAGAAGCAGTGATCAGCATGTTGGACTAGCACTGAGGAGGAGACCCAAGTTCAAATGCTCATTCTAAACCAGTCATTCCTCTCTCAGACGAATCTATCTTAGAAGGTTGTTGTCAGAATAAACATAACCATGCGCACCGCTCTGCGCCCCTTGAACCAAAAAGGGAGATGTACATGTAAAAAAAATAATTTAAACTGTTATTGTATACTCCCTTGACAAATCTCTATTCAATTATATAACCTTTTAAAGCAGATACTAGCTTTCTTAGAAGAGTAATCCTTGAAGCTGGTAGCATGAATCACCTCATTTAAAGCAAGCAGAAGCTGAAGCCATTAATTAAATTTGGTAAGGTCTGCCTGCTTGGACAGGTTCTTTATGTTACAGCCATTAGGTTACAGCCATTAAGAGCCCCTGGTGGCGCAGTGGTAAAAAAACTGCCGCCCTGTAACCAGAAGGTTACAAGATCGATTCTGACCAGGGGCTCAAGGTTGACTCAGCCTTCCATCCTTCCGAGGTCGGTAAAATGAGTACCCAGAATGTTGGGGGCAATATGCTAAATCATTGTAAACCGCTTAGAGAGCTCCGGCTATAGAGCGGTATATAAATGTAAGTGCTATTGCTATTAGGTGGACCTTCTGCTTCTATTTTAATTCCTCCAATTAGTTGCTTTCCTTTTGTTACAAATATTACAGTTGCCTTCTGCTAAACAAAATTTAAAAAGCAGACATGTGTGCTGCTATAGCTCTACTCTGGAGTACATAGTGTACAAACTGTGTCCAAGGAGGCTTCCACTCTTTTCATGGGCAACAAGTCCTCCAAAAAGGATCAAGATATTCTCTCCAACATCTGGGGTTGTCATTGGGATTGCTCATTCTCTTGACATTCTTCTGGACTAAGCTAAGATGGAGAGGAGAATATACAGAACAGTCAATTGCTATTGCGTAGATGGTTGCTGACATGATGTGCAGCATTATGGCTTGGTGACAGACATGTGGGCTTGGAATACCATCCCCAGCACTGGTGAGAACAGGCAGTTGCACTAGCAGCACTTCCACAGTTTTGCCCATTCACGATAATTGGGAAAACTCAGGGATGACTCCAAGGATTAGCAAGGGGTAGAGTGCGCTCCCCTGCCCCCGAAATATTTCCTGCTTCCGCTTTCACTCCCCCATCCACCAGAATGAAACTTTGCAGCAAAGCTTCATAGCATACAGTCAAACTGTATCATCAAGTCCTCTAGCATGAATAGTTCCCTAAGGTTCCCATTGTTTTAAAAAAGCTCCTATACTAGCTCCTCTACCTCAGAACAAACAGCAGAAGCCAGTGCAGCTAGGTAGTTATGAAACTTTTCCAGCCTCCTAGGAGCCAGGCCAACCCCTTTGTTTCCCTTCTAGCCTGAACTGAGCTGGGTGTGAGGCCATGGGGCTATTCACACGACTGGGTGGGCTGGGGAGTAGGTGGGGGGGGGGAAGGCTGCGTGAAGCTTACCTTCCTCCCAGACAAGCCATGGAAGGTTGCTGAGAGCACAAATCAGTGATCACGCTCCCAGATAATCTGCTGCTGCGCCAGGCAGCACGGAGCTTCAGTGGGTGGGACGACGCATCCCGGCCTCTGGGTATCCCACAATGCACCGTGTGTGGTGCATTGGATGATTCTTCCAGGAAAGGGGCGCTCTAGGCAACTGTCTCTGTGTTTCCTTGAGCTAAACGTAGCTCATGGAGACACATGAACTAGGAGCCTAGGTTAATGGCACGCTGGTGCCATCAACCAAGGTTAACAGCTGGGCTAAAAAGCCAGGCTAGGCGGCACTGCCCTGCTGGGATTGGGCCCGATCCTAGCGGTTCTCACACACACCCTAACCCAGGCTGGGCTTCCCTAGCCTGGGTTAGGCTGCGCTTGAGAACTGCCTCCATGTGTGCAGAGGATGCAGGGTCCTCTCCCCTGCAGATTTCAGCTGGCCTGGGACTGACCAGGCCAGCTGGTCAGTCCCAACCCCCGTCTTTCCTGCCACATGGTTTTGGATAGGAAGAGAAAAATAGCCTGGAAAGCAGACTGGAAGGTTGGACCTAATCCATAAAGGTAGTATTTTTTTTAAAGGATTCTGCCCATTTTCTGAACAACTTTGAAAATACGAAGCAAGCTTCATTAATAAGGTAAATAAACTAACAACATGAATTACCCATAGCTCTATAAGCATTTAGTGTGCAGCAAAACCCTCACTCCCCCAATAACCTTCTTTGCCACTCCTTTTCTCCCCTAAACTAGTTGTTCACGCAGTCTCAGGGTGCAGAGTTACAGAGGCGTAATCCTACATATCATATAGACTAATATCATCCCAGAAATCTGGAGATGCGCCTGACCACTAAGAGAATGACACTGATCTGGCACAGTAATAAGCACTTAGTATGCCAGTCACTGGTACTAACCTTCCAGTGGTGGTGACGAGGATCATTTTACCACTAGCCCAATTCCCTCAATTTCTTGGATGAATACATTGTGGTTAATTAAGTTACCACTAGGTAAACAATTTTTTTCATTCAGCCCTGGAAGGCAAAAAGCACACTAGAGGCATGGCACAGTCATGGCATGGCTAGATTATAGGTGAAAGGAGATAAAAGTCAGGACTATGCTAATTGTGTAGCTCAGCAAAAGCCATGTTTGGTTTGCAGATCCAAGGAGGCAAATTAATATATCCTGAACTGGGGGCTGTCTATTCTTTCAGAATTTGGAAGAAAGAACAAACTGTCCCCCTGTGACAGGGAATGCTTTCATGCTACCATTAATGACATAGGCGCCTCGCTCATTCTTGTTGTCACTGGTTCATGGTGGGGAGGAGAGGCACACAGTGGCACACACACAGATACCAGTAGCACACCCACACACAGCCAACAAATGAAGGAAAGAATGAGAAATACAAGCCTGGACATGTCCAGTTAACTTTCTGCAGTCAGTCTAAACTGCACAGCAGCAAGACAATTACATCCTCATTCCTCTCTCTCTGAGATAAAGTTCAGAGTCAATGAGAGCCTTATGCCATGTCACAATTGCATTTGAAATGATTCCAAAAGATAAAGGAGAGGAAATTAGAACACAGTCAGCAGTCATTCATTACTAACACATTTCTTGTAAGACATTAGTGCCTCATTTGGAACGGATTTGATAAAAAGCTTCATCAGTTATGAGGCATATGTTTCCCTCACAACTCACTATTAATTTTACAATTGTGGATTGCATAGTTCAAAAGTAATTATCATCAGGGGCACCTTTTCAGATTTCCGTGGGGAAACAAAGATTCTAAATACAGTTTAAAGGCCTGTTCTTGGATACATTGAAGATTTGCAAAAAAGGTGTGGATTTTAAAAGGATTTATTGTGGTTACTTTGATAACCATAACAATGTTATCAACACAAGTCAATTTCTCTCTCTCTCTCTCTCTCTCTCTCTCTCTCTCACACACACACACACACACACACACACACACACAAATTTTCATTTTATTTTATAGGAAAGGAATCTGTACTTTGGCATGCATACTTAAAGGCAAAGGTAAAGTGTGCTGTTGAGTCGATTTAGACTCCTGGTGACCAAGGAGCCCTGTGGTTGTTTTTGGTAGAATACAGGAGGGGTTTACCATTGCTTCCTCCCACACAGCATCTTCCTATATCGCTGCTGCCTGATATCGTACCAGCACGGATTCAAACTGGCAACCTTCTGCTTGTCAGTCAAGCTGCGCCACTTAAGGTGGCATATGCATGCCTAGGCCCATTATAAACTATCAGATGGGCCCATGCTCTAGGTATGCAAGCCAAAGCACAAATCTCTTTTGTAAAAACAAAAAACAAGTGTATGTGTGTGTGGTCCATGTATCTAACAGGTATTGGCACAGGGCTAGCACAAACTGATTAACGCATACCCATGAGCAATCCTGTCTTCCTACATAGAGCTCATCCAAATGGTAACTTATTCCAATATTAGTGCAAATTGGAAATCCACATGACAAACAAGAAATCCACATGATATACAAGGACTTCATGTAATATTTTTAGTTCCGTCTGCTGGCAATCTGGGGCAATCTAAATTGTGCCTTTTCAAATTTCTTTTATTCTAACTTTTAAAAAGGGGATTTAAAAAAAAATAAAATCCCCTTTTTTGAAAATGAAATTTGAAAATAAAAGCAAATTTCAAATTTCTTTTATTCTAATTTTTAAAAAGGGTATTTTTTCAGGGATTGATGCAGATTGCCAGCTGATGGTGCTAAGAATATTATGCAACACCCTTGTACATCACGTGGATTTCTCTGCAAGACTGCAAATACTTCATGTATTGTGCCCACACTCTGGAAGTTGCAGTTGGACTAGAAACATGTCATTTGACCATCAGCAATGTGTTGCTGCTCTAATCAGTGCTTCCAGAGTGTGGATGTGCTATTTGAAGTACTTGTGCTCTTGTGCAAAAGTGCAAGACCGCAGGTGCTTCATGACGAGCCCACAGCAATGCCGATGGATCAGCACCACCTGCATTATGCTGTGCAACCTATGGGCCAGTGAAACAAGCACATGTGGTCTGAAACATATACTGACTGTAGGAGGCTGCTCACGTATGTTGAATACATGAAGCTAAGTCAGACCATTCGTGTCCCCCCCTCTCAGTAATGTCTACATTGCTGGGCAATAGCTCTTCCGGGTTTCAGACAGGCTCCTTCTCAGTTCTACCTGGAAATGTCAGGGATCCAAGCTTCTTCATATATAGTAAAGTATGCGCTCTGCCTCTGAGCTACTGCCCAATCCAAAGAATGCAACATAAAGATGTTGTGCATATATGAAATGGCCTCTCTGTGCCCCTATATAACACTCCTGAATACCAACCCTTGCTTTTGGAATGATATGAACTATTAGCCTTATGCAATGGACAGCTGTTACCATCCCCCCCCACCCCCACCCCCTTTACTCTAACACTAACACTGTTATTGCAAAATTTAGAAAAGTCAGATGGCAGAATTACAGCTTGGCAAGAAAGGATGGCCTGTTAGAATATTATGTAACACCCTTGGGCAAAGAGGCACCTTTATAACAGATGATTCTCTTTATTTAGCAGGGGGAGAGTAACTGGCCCTATCCACCCCCAGCACAGTACCTCCAGAGACTGTTGCTGGTGCGTTTTAGACTATGAGCCCTTTGGGGACAGGGATCTTCCTTCCTTTCTCTATGTAAACCACTTTGGAAACTTTTGTTGAAAAGCAATATATAAATATTTGTTGTTGTTGCTGAAAGTTTGGGTGGGTGGAAGGTATCTTTTACCTGCAAACAGAATTCAGAGCATCTTGGATTTTGTACATGAGTCTTTTCATATTGGGGCAAGACTGTTGAAGCACTGATATATCCTAAAATATTCTAAACAAGTCCACATCAAGAGAACAATTTGGTGCATTTTGATATTCTTCTTCATAGACCATATACAATAAGAATAGTGCACCAGACATATTTATAACAGTAGTATTATAGTTAAGAAGACAGATGCCCCACTTGAAGACAGATCCCCACCATATTTTGTGGGTTATCATCAAAAAGAATTAAAATTGAAAAGTACAGCTGGACTGAGACAGATTTAGTGCTTTGTGTAGTAAGAAGGTCTACGTATTTATAATCCATGCATCATCACTAGGGCTTTACCTATATTCCTTGTGATAGGTTCCGAGTTCGATAAAAGGGGAGTTGACTTTTCATTGTCCTTGCTCATTAGACACAACACAGTAGGCCCCACTTACGAAATCAACAGTGTCACTTCCTGCACTGGAATGAACTCACGAACTCTCTGATGTAAATTTGGGGGGAAATGGAACAACTGTCCTTGTCTGTGGCCAAAAGAATAACTCTGGGACAATCGGGTGGTTGCTGGAACATATTGTCTGGATGAAACGTTTGTCTTCTGTTGATTTGAGTTTTGTTTTTGTTTTGTGATGTTGTGGAAATGCTCTGTTGTTTGGCAGTGAGAGCATATAGATCAAAGAGCTGCTAGTCATAAAAACTGAGAGAGAATATTCCGGAATGAGGCAGTGATGTGAAAGGCTTTTCTTCTGTGCCCTTCCATGGGGCTGACATTTGCATCACTTAGCGATGACATAAGGAACATTGCAAACAAAAAACCTTTTCTTCTCTAATCTCTCAAGTTAGTTCTTTTGCATATCTGCAAAATTTAGCTGCTGCTGAAAGAAACTGAAGCCCCATTAGTTGGCATGTAACTTTTTAAAATACCAACAGCCAGGGCACATAAAAGGATGCAGCATCCATTCTAGACTAATCCAAAGCATTGCTTTTACGGGGAGGCTGGCTTTGATGTAGAGACAACAGCAGAAAGCACAAGTGATTGAGTTGGAAATTGCACGCAAACTCCAACTCCTTTTCATCAAACCCATCATCCTACCCCACAACAAAGAATCAGTTAGTAAGATGGTATCCTTATGGGCAGGGTCTTGTGGTGAGTTTAACATATTCAATACTTAATTGGTACTTTAAAGGTAGGGGTGTGTGTGGAACCGCTAAGGGTAGTTCGGTTCGAGTTTGACATGAACTCGAACTGAACTGCCCAGTCAGCGAGCTGGTTTGTTCAAACCAGCTGAATAACCTGCGCTGGTGAACAAGCTGAGCTGGTGGTCCGGTCTGAGTGGTTGAACCAGGCTGAACTGGTTCGACCCGATTCGGAAGCTTGTAAAGCAGAATCCAGTAAGGATTCCCCTTTACAAGCATCAGAAGGGTAAAAAAAACAAAAACGCGGGTGGGGGCAGGTGGGTGGGAGGTTACCTTGTGTGTCACGGCAGTGGTATGACTCCTCGGTGGCAGCAGCTTCCCAAGGCCCTGCCAACACTCCCCGCATCAGCCTGGGCCAGCAGGGGCCTGATTTGGACCTCTGCACTGGCCCACGATGATGGGGGGGGAGAGTGCCGGCAGGGGGAGCTACTGGTGGCCCACCGCTGCTGCAGAGGAGCTGTGTGCCACAGGGGCACATAAGGTAACCTCCCATCTGCACCCCCACCTGCCCTCTGATTCTGAATCCTGACCAGATTCCCCTTTACAAGCATCTGAACCAGTCGAACCGGACCAAATCAGTTCTATCCAAACTGGGCCCAGTTTGGCTTGAACCCAGACACTTTTTGGAGGGCTGGTCCAGTCCGAGCTTGAACCGGTCAAACTGGGCTGGTTTGACTCAACCTGGTCTGAGCTCGAATTGGTTTGTACACCCCTATTTAATGGATCAGGTCCTTTTGGCTTGATTCTCTTAAACTGGGGGCATGTTATATTCTGCTTGACAATGATGTTAATTTCTCTCACCATCCCTCATATTTTAAAACAAATAAACTTTGCTATGGGTAAGTTATTTTAAGTCAGTCTAATTTTTTTCTTTAAAGAAAGCTAATCTTGTCATTTAGAAAAGCCTACACAAAGTGGCAGGTATACAACTGTCATGTTTGAGCAGTCACAGAAAAGGGCTATGAGAGGCTTCTCTTGGCCTTTTCACACCAAGCCAAATCCTTGCAGTCCTTTAGCCATATGCAGATGTCCAAAGTGTGTGTGTGTGTGTGTGTGTGTGTGTGTGTGTGTGTGTGTAGATGAGCCACAATTGGACATCAGATGCGGGGGTGCTGGTTTAGCTCCTGAGCGGGGTGGCGTGGCTCTGTCAGGGAGTTTAATGGCCGAGCTGCAAACACAGTGCCGGCCCCAATCTATCTCCTGAATGGGGCCGCACGGCCCCGTTAGAGAGTTGGACGGCCAACACTGCATTTGCAGTGCCTTTAAATGGCTCTCCCAGAAGTGGCTCTCCCCTGCCAGTCCATGGCAGGAGCCAGACCATGTCCCCCGTGTCTGGTGTCTGACACAGGGGCGTGGCTAGCCCCCACGTCTGACATCAGACGTGGGGGGTGGGTTGAGCAGGGCCGCGGGGGCTGCTGGGCATGGGCTGATCGTGGTCTGGCTCCGCCACTGGTGTGTGTGCAGAAAAAGAGAGAGAGAGAGGAGCTATGCATGTTTAGCTGAGTATCATTGAACCTGCATGTTTTGCAGGCTTCGAACGGTTTGGAGAAAGTCCTAGGCATGCATACTTGTATGTATGCACATAAGCACCTTGCTTTCAGAATCTGAGCGCTGCTTAGCATTTTCACACATGAGGATTAAGTAACCTCTGAGGCTCTCTCAAGCTATTTGACATGAAATGCAGAAGAGGGACATTCTTCATAACGTGAAAGAACATTCTGGCCAATGTCAGTTTTAGAATGACATTACGAACCAACTGAAGCAAGAACCATTTTAAATTTCCTATGTGTCGGTGAAAATACCCCCTGAGGTTTTAGTACATTTCAGAAGAAAGTTACGGGCTTATTTCTGCTGATTAAGAACCTTCCTGTATGGATGAACAGGGATGGGAAAAGATGAAGGGCAGGTTGTGTTCCCCCGGCATCTTTTTCTTGAATGTACCTGCTCAGCAGGGCTTAACTCAAGACAGGGGTTGACTCAAGAAACGGAAAGCTTTGCCACAGAATAAATCACGGCACACAGGCTCATGTTACCATTTTCTACCCTATTGCTGTAACATATCATTGGCTAGGTAAAAGCAAGTTTGGACATGAGCCGTACACTCTGATCAGCATGGAAACAATCATCCAGAAACCATGCTGAGCCTCAGCTGTAAAGGAAGTATTCAGTGGCTGGATGATTCACATATCTTTGGCATACTCATATTTAAAGGCTGGAATGTTAATTGATGGGAAATTTGCAGAAGAGAATAGTGGTGAAATTGAAACTTGCACGGATCCATGGAAACACTGGGCACAGTTAATGTTTGGATCATGTAATTCTGGTAGTTTAAAAAATGTTGTGGCTGAAGAATGACAATAGAAATGACTTGGCAGTGGGGGAGTCAAAAGGGAAGAATGGGATTGTGGTGAGATGAGGCAGGGTGTATTGGGTAAAGTCTGCAAAATGTCAAAAAGTCTGATTTTTCTTTTAAAGACAGGTATTTATTACGATTAAAAATTACAAAAGAAAGGTCAGGAATTTATCTGACTTTCTAAAGAAAAGGCAGCTAAATACAGTATGGTATTCATTCAATAAATGCCATTCTCTATCTCTTAAAGGTGAAGTGTGCCGTCAAGTCGATTTCGACTCCTGGCAGAGCCCTGTGGTTGTGTTTGGTAGAACACAGGAGGGTTTACCATTGCCATCTCCTGTGCAGTATGAGATGATGCCTTTCAGCATCTTCCTATATCGCTGCTGTCTGATATAGAAACATACCAGCGGGGATTCAAGCCGGCAACCTCTGGCTTGCTAGTCGAGTCATTTCCCCACTGCGCCATTAGGTGGTTCAGTCTCTATCTATTACAAATCTTGTTTTCCCAATGAGGAACTAAAGCCTACACAGACCCTAAGGGCACATCTACAGGACAGATACACTGTCTCCACTAGACCCTTGGATCTGTGAGGGCAGATAGGGATCTCTAAGAGAGGATTCTCTGCACTCTCACCAAACTACAGTTGCCAGGCTTATTTGTGGGAAACCATAACAGATAAACAGGTGTCAGCTTGTAGTGTAGCTGTGCCCCAGGATCCTAATTCTAAGCACACTTGGAACTAGGTTCCACTGAAATCAAAGGGACTTATTCCACATAAAATGTTTAGGATTTAGGGGCTGCCCATCTCTCATACCTGCTGACATTAATGTCTTGTAGACTCCTCTGGAATAAGTCATTAGAGAATCATTGGCTAACAAAAGAAACTAGAGATGTATAAGAAAGGAGTAGCACCATGAAATTCCACACCTCTGAGTTAAGACTGCCACCTCCGAAGCCCGAAAACAGCCCTTTACCTTTAAATCTCCATTGCAACAAGAGAGGAAAGGGCACTGTGGTGGCACCTGCCCATTCCATCTCTTGCCCTGTTCCCCACCGCCTTCCCTGTCCTGCCTTAATGTTGCTGTCTCCACTGTATAGCAATGGAAGAAGGGGATTCCTATCCTGACCCCCAGGCTCCAGGGAGTGGCACTGGAGGCAAAGAGTGCTATAATCAGCCCCATGCAGGCACACACAGTTACCAAGCAGACATGTGCCCCTGCTGACTTCAGCCTGTGCTGGAGCGCCTGTCCATTCAGCAACTGTGCACATTTGTACAGTGCTGGCTGCTGAAGCACCCTTCACCTCTATCGCCACCTTCAGGCACTAGAGGGTTAGGGCAGGAAATTCCCTCCTCCTTCCATTGCCATATAGCTGACAGTGGCATTAAAGAAAGTGTGTGTGTGTGTGTGTGTGTGGTAGACCACAGGGCCAGGGAAGGAATGGGCAGGAGGTTGAGAGGTACAGAGCTTGTACCTCTCTTGAGCTTGTACAATGCTCTTTCTCTTGTTGCAGCAGGAGGTTGAGAGGTACAGAGCTTTTCTCCAGCTCCTGACCTGCCAGTCCTACTCTGCGTGCAGTTAGTTTAGGGAGCAAATGCAGGGAGAAAGTGTATTTTATTTATTAGCATAAATATCTGTAGTTTTAAGACAACTAGGACTGGTTTTAGGCTCCATTCGGTGAATTAACTAATCTGGCAGCCCAATCCTCTGTGTGTGTGTGTGTTCAGAATCAGAAGCAAGTCTCAATGGCTGACCAGATGCATTGGGGTAATGGGGATGGGAGGGTATTGCAGTGCCACTGCTGTGGACACAGAAACAGAAGCACTGCTGGGGAGGACGCCATGGCACTATCAGGATGACCATATGTAGAGAAGAAGAAGCAGGTCTGAGGTTGGTCAGGTATGGGTTGGACACCCCCCAATTCCTCTCCTAAATGGGTTTTATGCAGCTGCCATCAGCCCTTTACTTTCTAGGCAGCCCCTCCCCCGGCTTTCTTTTTTCCTTATTGCAATAAGATTACAGTGCATAAACATGATCAAGGATAGTAATAATACATGTGGATATAACTGAAAAAGAAAAATCCCTTAAACATAACTTAAACGCAATAAGGTACAATCAACACAGGAGAGAGAGAGAGCGCGCGCGCGAGAGAGAGAAGGGCAGGGGGATACCTTCTTCAAGGATATATATCTTAGGTTTCAAAGTATAAACAATTCATTAAAGTTCGGCCAAATAGCTGGAAATTCCTCTTCTTTACCTTGTCAATGGAAAACAAAAAAGTTCAGACGCTAACAGGGAACACATATCCATGATCCACAGTTGCAGTTGTGATTTTGTCCTTCCAGTGTTGTATTATAATCCTTTTGGCACCACCCCAAGTGTGAAGAATCCACAGTTCTTGATATAATGCTAGATTACATATGCTGGGGTTATACCCAACAAAACATGAATGTCCTTAACACACAATGATAACTGTGATGTCATATTAACTACCTTGTGAATTTCAAGACAAAATGGTGCAATAACCAGACAGGACCAAACCATATGCGTAAGAAGTCTCTAGGCATCACTTACTAAACCCCTGCTAACTTGGCAAAGAGGCACCTTTTAACGTGGTGATTCTCTTTATTTAGCAGGGGAGAGCAACTGGCCCACCCCTATCCAACCCCAGCATAGCATCCCTCCAGTGGATGTTACTGGTGTCTATCTTATGTGTGTCTATTATGGTGTCTATCTTATCTTAAGAGGATAGCTGGTCTTGTGGTAGCAAGCATGACTTGTCCCCTTAAGCTAAGCAGGGTCTGCCCTGGTTGCATCTTCAAGGGACACTAGAAGTGTGAGCACTGTAAGATATTCCCCTCAGGGGATGGAGCCGCTCTGGGAAGAGCAGAAGGTTCCAAGTTCCCTCCCTGGCTTCTCCAAGATAGGGCTGAGAGAGATTCCTGCCTGCAACCTTGGAGAAGCCGCTGCCAGTCTGTGAAGACAATACTGAGCTAGATAGACCAATGGTTTGACTCAGTATATGGCAGCTTCCTATGTTCCTTTTTAGATTGTGAGCACTTTGGAGACAGGGAGCCATCTCATTTATTTATTATTTCTCTGTGTAAGCCATTTTTGGAAGGGTGGTATAGAAATCGAATTAATAAATAATAATTAATAATTAATAAACATCATCTGAGCTGTCCAATAAACCTGCAATAACAGTTATTGCTGTATTAGAAGGTTATTGCTGTCTTAGCCGGTATTCAAGGCCATTGATTCAAAAGATCTTGGATATAATCAATAGCAATCTTATCAATATCTTTAAGTTTCTGATAGAGCAAGGTTACAGGCTTAGGTGCATCCAGCTGATGTTCCAAGTCTAATAATAAAAATGTAGTTTCAGAAGCAGCAGTCGCATCAGGACCAAAGAACTGTGATAGTAATTGCTTTAGCTGAATAAACTGCCAGCTAGCATCATGCACCCCCACCCCGATGATTAGTGGAGCAAGGCAGCTGACAGAGGTGGGGGGTTGCCCAGGAGGTGGAGCTGGGATTGGGAGGAGGAGATGGGGAAGAGAATGGAAGGGAGGGGGATGAACTGAAGGGATTAATAAAATGGAAGGAGGCGGAAGCAGGAAGGGTGGGATTGGGGTGCTCGGCTTGCGGAAAGAAGAGAGCAGGCTGTGGTCAACCCATGATTAGAAACAACCAAGGAAGAGGACATGTGGAACAAGTGGAGTAAAAACAGATGCCATTAACCCTATCCCCTTTTTTCTGAGGCTTGGCCAGGAGTTTCAGCTGACCCCCCTTTATGGGGCCCAAGATATATCCAGCTGGAGACCTGTAAAACCCATTTGACCAGAAGTGGTAGTGGAGTAGGAGAAATATGTATATCTGCCAAAGCAAAATCTCTCTCAAACCACTTTTGCCCCCTTAAACCTTTCTCTATGTTCAGCCACATTTAAACATAAGACTGCCATACGATCTGCAAAACACCTGGCAAATGAAAGCACTGGTGGCACTAACTGGCATTATAAATGACACTCTGCCATTATTTAGTACCAGATTATATGTGAAGTACCATTTTACATTGTTAGGATACTCTCTCTCTCTCTATCCGTTCAGTCGTGTCTGACTCTCGGTCACTCTATGGATCAATGCACTCCATGCCGTCCTATCTTGAACAGCTTCCTTTAATTCCACCATGGTCATCCCAGTGTCATTTTTTATAATATCCAGCCACCGAGTACAAGGCCGTCCCCTTCTCCTTCTGCCGCTGATCATTTTTAGCATAATTGTCTTTTCGAGTGAATCAGCTCACATGACATGACCAAAATATGTCAGTCTTTGTTTAGTAATCTTAGCTTCTAGGGATATTATTGGTTTAACTCCATCTAAAACTTCCTTATTCGTAATTCTCACTGTCCATGGGATACGCAACAGACGCCTCCAGCACCACATTTCGAAAGCCTCCATCCTATAGGATACTACCCTATACAAAACAGTCATTAAAATGGTTCTGGTCAGGAAAATGGCCAACTTAATTTAATACAGATAGTTGTTATAGCAGATCTGGAACTTTTCACCTTATTCTTTTCATCTGTGCTATGAGCTTCAGTACCATTTGTACTTCAATATAGAAAACCTAAATGTTGTCATTTAATGAAGTAAAATTGAACTAGAGCAGACAAAAACAAGGAATGGCCTGAAATTTTTGAACGTATCTCAAAAGACAAGGGGGTGGAGAGCTAGTCCTGTGGTAAAGTTGTGCTGTCGAGTCGGTGTCCACTCCTGCGACCACAGAGCCCTGTGGTTGTCTTTGGGAGAATACAAGAGGGGCAATTACCACTGCCATCTCCTGTGCAAAATGAGAGGATGCCTTTCAGCTGCCCGATATAGGTGTTTCCTATAGTCTGGGAAAGATACAAGCAGGGATTCGAACCAGCAACCTCTTCCTCCCTAGACAAGTTACTTTCCCGCTGTGCCATTAGGTAGCCCAGTCTTGTGGTAGCAGGCATAAATTTTGCTAAGCAGAATTCACATTGACTTGCATTTGAATGGGAGACTATATGTGAGCACTATAAGATTTGATGGGGCCACTTTGGGAATGACAGGTTGCTTAGCTGTAACTTGGGTTCTTCTAGTGGTCATCTGTGTTCTTACATGAATGGGCTTTGCGCCTGCGCAGAGAGAACACGTTGGAGCTTCCAAGCTAGATTTCTCAACTTTTGGCAGTAACCCCGCCCCCTCAGTATATAGGTGGCTGCGCGGGCTTCCCTCTCCAGTCTTCTGAGTCCGCAAATCTGAAAGAGACTAGCAGAAAAGACATGAGAAGAGGGGATGATGGGTGGGTGTGCAAGAGCACAGATGACCACTAGAAGAACCCAAGTTACAGGTAAGCAACCTGTCATTCTTCGACGTGGTCTCTGTGCTTTACATGAATGGGCACATAGCAAGCTGCACCCGTGCCATGCTCACCTGGAGAAGAGATCAGGCAAAGATGGATTGCAACACCGCCCTGCCAAATGCTGTGTCTTTTCTGGCTTGGACATCCAGGGCGTAATGCTGTACAAAGGAGTGTTTTGAAGCCCACGTAGCCACCTGACAGATGACGTCCAAGGGAATGGACCTGTCAAAGGCAGTGGGAGCCACAACCGCCCTCGTTGAGTGTGCTTTGATGGAGGGTGGAAGAGGCTTCTTGGAAAGCTGGTATGCCAGAGAGATGGTGCAGACTACCCATCTGGATATAGTCTGAGCAGAGGCTTGCTTGCCCTTATTGGGTCCAGAGTGAAGCCTGAAGAGGGAGTTGGAGGCATGGAGAGCGGAGGTTCAGTCTACGCAGAAGGTGAGTGCCTTGCGAACATCAAGAGTGTGGAGGCATCGTTTGGCATCAGTAGACGGCTCAGAGAAGAACACAAGTAAGGAGATGGGTTGGGAGTGGTGAAACGATGTGACAACCTTCGGCAGGAAGGCAATATCCGGCCTGAGGACAACCTTTTCCCTGTGGAACACCAGGTAAGGCGGGTCTACTCTTAGTGCTTTGAGTTCACTGACCCACCTGGCAGAGGTGATGGCCATGAGGAAGGCCACCTTACAGGACAGGAGGTCCGACGGAATTGTGGCCATCGGTTCAGAAGGAGGATACATGAGAGAGGAGAGTACTAAAGTCTGGTCCCAAGCCGGGGCCATAACGGCGAGTCCGGATAAAGGTGGTTAAGGCCTTTAAGGAAACGCTTGACCATAGGGTGCTGGAACTACGATGGCATAGAAGATGGGGAGTTAGCCACTATGGCTGTGAGATGTACTCGTAAGGAAGGCATTTTAAGTCCTGCTTCCTTGACAGATAGCAAATATGTACAAACATGTTCCACCAAGATGGAATGTAAGGGAATTTCCCTGTCCTTTAGAAAGTTCTGAAAACGTGTCCATTTATGTGTATAGGAGGGGACGGTAGCTGGTTTACATGATGCATTGACTATTCGCTGCAGATCTATGGGCAGGTTGGGACTATGTGCCAAGCTGTGAAGTTCAGGCGCTGTAGATCTGGATGGAGGAGGTGACCCCTTTGCAGGGAGAGGAGGTGAGGTGTGTGCGGGAAATGGTGGTAACGGTGGTTGGATAGGTGCAGGAGGCGGGGGAACCAGGGCCTCCTGGGCCACCAAGGGGCAATTAGTATGCAGTGCAGGCGGTCCTGGGAAATTTTCTGAAGGACTCGAGGAAGTAGGGGAATTGGAGGGAAGGCATAGGCTAGAAGTCCTGTCCAAGTCATGGCAAACGCATCCCCCAGGGAATTGAGTCCGATCCCGGACCTGGAACAGTATCGGTGGCATTGCACATTTGTCTCTGATGCGAAGAGGTCTATTTCTGGGAGGAACTAGTTGCGGAAGAGGGAGTGGAGCATGGGGGAATGTAGTTGCCATTCGTGTGATGCTGTTTGAGTTCTGCTCAGCCTGTCCGCCATCACGTTGTCCTGGCCCTGAATGTGGACCGCCAGAGGTGTGACGCTGTGGTGAATGCACCAGAACCAAATTTCCATGGCGAGGAACAGGAGGAAGCTGGAGGATGTGCCGCTCTGCCTGTTCAGGTAAGCTTTGGTGGTAGTGTTGTCCGTGTGGATCAGGACGTGAGAGCCCACTACCAGAGGGAGGAAAGCTTTTAGTGCTTTGAAAATAGCCAGAGGTTCGACGTAATTGATATGGTGGGAGGCCTCTGTCAAGGACCATGGATGTTGTGATTGTTGGCATGGGCACCCCAGCCATCCATGGACGCATCCATAGTGAGTAGGAGGGCGTGACGTGGGGGCTGGAAGGGGGAGCCGATGCAGAGGTTGGCAGGGTCTGTCCACCATAGAAGGGAGTGTAGGACCCGAGGCGGGATTCGTAGAGTATAGGCAAGGGAGTCCTCGTGCAGAGAGAACACTGACAGGAACCAGTGTTGAAGAGGCCTGGCACGTAGTTGGGCGTGAGGAAGGATGTAGCTGGTGGAGGCCATTTAGCCTAATAAGCACTGGAGTGTCCATGCTGGCTGACGCGGGTGGTAGAGAAGTTGTGAGCATAAGTCCAGGATAGCCTGAATCCTGCGCTGTGGTAGGAAAATTTTTGACTGAATGGAGTTGAAGAGGATCCCCAGAAATTCTATCATCCTGGATGGACGGAGCTTGGACTTTTTGTAATTCACCTGTAGACCCAGGTTGGAGAGGAGGTCGATGACCGTGCGTAGGTTGCTCAGGAGGGACTGGGGGCCGTCGGCTACCACAAGCCAGTCAAGTATGGAAAAATTTGAATGGTCTGTTGTTGCAGGGCCACTACCACTGGAGCCATACATTTGGTGAACACCTGTGGCGCGGATGCCAACCCAAAGGGTAGGGCGCGGAACTGGTAAGTAGCGTCTGCTATCTGGAAGCAGAGAAAACAATGGTGCTGAGGCCTGATAGTGATGTGATAGGAGGCATCTCTGAGGTCTATTGAGATGAACCACTGATTCTTGTGCAGAAGGGAGATGATGGTGGGAATGGTGACCATCCGAAACCTCCGGTATGTGACGTATGAGTTCAGTTCTCGGAGATCCAAGATAGGGTGAAGGGAGCCGTCCGGCTTGGTTACTGTGAAGTATTGGGAGTAGAAACCAGGAGATTGTGGATTATGGACCAGTTCTATTGCAGATTTTGTGAGTAGAGAGTTGACCTCTGCTAGAAGTGCAGGGGTGGCCGGAGTGGAGAGTGGAGGATTGTATGGTGGGGTGGATGCAAACTCTATAGCATAGCCGACCCTCACGATGGTCAGAGCCCAGGAGTCCGAGGTGATGTTCTCCCAGGTGGAGATGAAGGGGGAGAGTCTGTTGCCCCATCGGGTGGGGTGAAAGGACTTGTCCTGTGGTTGATAGTAATGGGGTTTAGAGTAGTATGGCTGCTGCTGCCATTTCTGAGGTTTATAAGGCTGAGATGAGGATTGTTGAAACCCCATGGAGCGGGGCGTGTTGCGAAGTTTTTGTACTTTCTGAAGTGTATTGTCCATTTTCTATCTAAACAGGGATGAGCTGTCAAAGGGGAGATCTTCCACCCTGGATCTAGCGTTGAGTGTAAGGCTGGAGGACTGGAGCCAGGCGTGTCGACGAAGAGCGACAGAGGTTGCCATCACCTTAGCAGCTCCTTCTGTAGAGTGGCGAATTTCATGGAGTTCCTGCTTTGAGACTTGCATGGCTTCGTGCAGGAAGACCTTCGCAGGGCCCTGCTACTCTTCAGGCAGATGATCCAGAAAGGGGGCAATGTGGTCCCACAGAAAGGACTGATATCTGGTGTAGTAGGCCTGGTAATTTGTAATCCTGGTTAATAAAGAGGATATGGAATATAAACACCTTCCAAATGTGTCCAGCTTCTTTCCTTCCCTGTCTGGTGGGGTAGAGGAGGTGTACCCACAGAATTTGGAGAGGGAAGACTCCACTACAATGGAGTCAGTAGAAGGGTGTTGTTTTAGAAAGGAGTCATCCTGGTCAGCCAAGACATGTACCTTATAGAAGGAGGCAAGTTTCTTCGATGTTTGAGGAAGGGAGGAAGGCAGGAAGGCTTGGTCCAGGAGGCCTTGGTGACCTTGAGGATAGATGGGTTCAAGGGAAGCAATACTGAGGGACAGGCATCATCTTTGATCAGTTGAAACAGAGGGTCCAGTTCAGACTTATCCCCCTGAGATAGTTGGACTCCCAAAGATGTTGCCAGGCGAGAGACAAAATCTGTGTAAATTTTGAAATCCTCCGATGGAGAGCTAGGCCTGGGTTCCATTAAAAGCGTCGGGAGTGAGGAGCCTAATGATATCCTATCGGATATGGACAAGTCTGAACCCTCTTCATCAGAAGACAAATCCGAGGAGTCACTCAAAATCGGAGGAGGGAGGGATCGATTCGAAGCTGAGTAGGCAGCGGCTTGGAGTCTGAAGTGATTGTGGCCGTGGCTGCCTGCACAGGGGAGTTTCTGGGTGGAACCTGTGGAGGAAGCGGGGAGGTGGTTCGAGGCAGTGGAGGTGGAGGGAGGGTTGCTGATCCCAGCCGAGGATTCAGTATAGAGGACGGTACCAAAGATGACAGTACTGAAGGACGAGGCGAAGCAGAACATCGAAGGGGTGGTTCTGTGGCGGTCGAGGCCCGGCAGTGGGGACGAATCTCTTGGTTTGCATAAAAGTAATCCGCCTCTTCTTCAACTTGTCAAGTGTAGCACTAGTCTAGAGCAGCTTTGAGGTCCCAATTGGTCCATCAATGGGGTTGCTCTGGAGGAAGTTCTTCGGGTTCAGAGTGTCGCTCAGACTCGTATACAGGGTCGTGAGGACTAGACGCATAGGCTATGTCAGCATCGAGAATGGTTTGCGCTTGAAGAGTATGGGATCGATGTTCGGTATCATATGCCGATCTCTGCTTTTTCTTAGCAGGTTCCGTAGGAGCATGATGGTCCTTTCTCTTTTTCTTTTTAGAGGGGTGGATGGAACGTGGCTCAATAAGTGCCTCAGTCCAGATCGACACTGCCACGGAGCTCCTCGGTACCGAAGTCTAAGCCCGAGCCTCAGGATCAACTGGTAGATTAGTCTCAGGAGTGGTTACTGAGACCCTGGTGGGGATGAAACGGGCTGTAAGACGCGGGCTGAAGGAGAGGCGCTTTTCAAGGCCTGCATAGTAGGCAGATTGTCCAAGTCTGAACACTTAAAGGCTTGCTCCCAAAGCCAAGAACGAAGTCAAGATGCTTGATTCTTGCATGCCTGCTTGGTAAAGGCTGCACAATGCGGGCAAGAGCCAACCTTATGGGCCTCACCGAGGCAAAAAAGACAAAGTTTGTGACTGTCAGTCGAATTATTCTTAGATTTGCAGTGACCACACTGCTTAACTTTTGTAGTCTTGGCCATAGGCCAGGGAACTTTTGAAGAAAACTGAAAGAATGGAACCGTAGCACGTCGGGCCCAAAGGCCACGACAGGATGGCGAACTGAGAGAAAACTCAGAAGGAGGGGGGCAGTACCGGGAAGAATAAAAACGCTAACGAGGGGGAATACTGAACAAAATATGGGGTAAAACAAGAGGAAGTTGGTACTTAGCAAAAGTATTCTAGCAAGGAATGCTCAACGATGTCTCTTATTTCGCGGACGAAGAAAGACTGGAGAGGGAAGCCTGCGCAGCCGCCTATATACTGAGGGGGCAGGGTTACCACCAAAAGTTGAGAAATCTAGCTTGGAAGCTCCGACGTAGTTTCTCTGTGCAGGCGCAAAGCCCATTCGTGTAAAGCACAGAGACCACATCAAAGAAGAGAAGTTTCCAGGTTCCCTCCCTAGCATCTGTACAAGATAAGGCTGATAAATACTCCTGCCTGCAACCCTGGAGAAGCCACTGCCAGTCTGTGTAGAAAATACTGAGCTGGATGGACCAGTGGTCTGAGTTGGTAGAAGGCAGCTTCCTGTATTTTCTATGACAAGTAGAAATGTTCAGCAACAGTTTTGCTACTATGCTTCTTGATCCTTTGGACAAAGACTCAGGCCTAGTCTACACATGCAGGAGAATGAGGCAGTAGAACAGAGTGCAGCATTTCAGCCTGCATGTGGTGAATTTGAGTTTTGAATGTTCCTCCATATAAGCAAACAAGTCTCCCTGCAAATAGAAAACTAGCCCCATTGTGGGAAAATTATATCCCTTCCAGCTCTTTGCCTGCTATACTGGTTTTCTGTTGTGCTTGGAGTTTTTGACATAGAACATTCAAAAACGTTATTTCCCACCTGCAGTCTGAAGTGATGCTGTCCATTCTGTCACAATATTCTGCTGGAAGATCTAGCAGATCTATAGAGCAGATCTTGTTCCATATGTACATCACAGTCCATCCATGCAAGTAACATTGGATCTGTAAGCAGCCCACATGATCCTCTGTTCTTTCACACAGCAGATGAAAAGAACTGCAGGCTGAGTGTAGGCAATGCAGTCCACACAGTGAAGGAAGAGCAGTTGGTGTGGGAGATCTGCTGTGCTGCCGGCTTATGCCATTTTTTGCAAGGATTCTTTTCCCCATGCCTTATTTCGTGCCAGATCAGGTGTGTGAGAAGCTCCCTTGCGGATATACATTAAAGTGACCAAAAGTAACAAAAGGTCAGGAGTAAAAACCCTTTCCAGTGTGCCTAGAATCATAAACATTTGCCCTTGAACATTAACCCAAAAAGAAGAAAAACTGCTGTGGTGTCTTAAAGATGCATCTGATGGAGTGGGCTCTAACACACACACACACACACACACTCTCTCTCTCTCTCTCTCTCTCCTTTAAGATCTCAACTCGTGGATTTTGGGTTTTTTGCCTTTGCTGCAGCAGACAAACATGGCTACTCCTCTGCCATTGTTGTCAAGAAAAAAGAGACAGCATGTATCCTTCTTGCCGTGTAGCATATGCCTACAGGGAAACTGCAGGGTGAGGTATGTATGTTCTGTCAGAACCTAAACAAACAGGCCTCACTTGCAAAGGGAGGTAGGACCGTGGAGTGGAATGTTTTGAAAGGGGATAGAAAATAGGAGGGGCCTTCAGAACACATTGTTTCAAACAACAGAAACCCCAGAAAGTGAGACTAACAGAAAAGGTAAATATATACTCACTAACCATCCAGTTTCAGGCTGTCCTTAGGTTGTATTTGCACCAGCTCCTCTCCAGGACATATCCTGCTGCCATTAACATTAAATCTCAGACGGAGGTGGTGACTTGCATACTGCCCAGCACCCTCCCAAAGGAAGAGTGGGGCATGTCCGCTGGCTCCATATGAGTCCAGACTACATCCACGCTGCTTCGAGTGCAGAGAGGCTGTGTGACTTCAAAGGATCGTGTCAGGGCACCACTTTGCACATTGGGAGTGATGGCACAGCCACTATCACTGCTAAGTTAAGCCCCCACAAAGGTTTGGAGGCTGATTTTGGCAGTAGCTTAGAGCTCTCCTCAGTGCACTGGCAGCTCCCATCTTTTTTCACCAGAGCCTCAGGGGTCAGCTCTGCCTTGTGAACAGCCCCCTCAGAGCCTCCCTGCTTTACCCTCTCTTCCGCAATAGCCACTGTAGTGCACTGAATAAAGAGTTGCACTTGGACCTGGTCTCACCTCTTTACAGAAAAGGACTCACTACTTGGCCTAAGCAAGTCCATTCCCCTCCGCCTCAACTCCCCATCTGCAAAATGAGAACACTAGTAAGTGAAAGGACAAACAAGATAAAGACTGTCAAACGGTTTGTACATTACGTGGAGAAAGAGAAGACTGCCCTTTCCCCCCAGACTTTCGGCCAGTGAGTTGCCCCCGGTTCTCTTTTGAATGTTAGCTTTGTTTGTTTTATTTTTAGGTGGTTTATATTAACATTTTATTGTTTTTAATCTTGTTAACTGTCTTGGGGTCTTTGGATGATGGGCAGTATATAAATATAAGTCAGATTGTCATGTTTAACATCTGTCACCCACAGAGATAGCTGCTATCTCACCCACAAACTGCTTCGCTCCCCCACTGTCCTACAACTGCAGGAGAATCCCCATAATAGAGATGTTGTTCCCTCCCCTACCCAACACCTCCCCCACAGGGCAGATTTAACTGTTGTTTATTTAATCATATTTATATACCGCCTGATATGTGCACCTCTAGGCAGTGTACACAATTTAAAGCACGACAAATATAAGACAGAGTAAAAACAATTTCACAGAATAAGAAGTTAAAACAATCTCATGGGATAAAAACAAAAACAGTTTAAAATTAATTTCAGTTAAAAGCCTGAAAAAAACAGGTGTTTCTTGATGGTCTTCCTAAAAGCAAACAGGGAAGGAAAAGCTCTTATTTTGACAAGGAGCATATTCCAAAGCCCCAGGGCAGCCACAGAGAGGGCCTAGTCTGAGTCACCACCAAATGAATCGCCACCAAATGGGCCAGCAGCAACCATAACTAGACCTCTCCAGAAGATCTTAATAGACAGCAGGATTCATTTTAAATACCCTGGACTGAAGCCTTTGAGGGCTTTATAAGTAATACCAGCACTTTGTATTTCACTTAGAAACATAATGGCAGACAGTGCAGTTCTTTTAAGATCAGTGTTATATGGTCCCTTTGGGTTGTCCCAGAGACCAGTCTGATTGCCGCATTCTGTACCAATTGTAGTTTCCGGACTACATACAAAGGCAGCCCCATGTAGAGTGCATTACAGTAGGCAAGCCTGGAGGTCACCAGCATATGTACTACTGTTTTAAGGTAATTTTCCTAAAGAAATGAGCATAGCTGACGTATCAGCCAAAGCTGATAAAAAGCACTTCTGGCCCTTGTCTCAACCTGAGAAACCAGGAGAAACTCCCAAGCTACATTTCAGGGGGAGTGTAACTTCATGCAGAACAGGCAGTTCTAAACCATCTCTTGGGTCCCGCCCCCACAGTCAGTAGCTCTGTCTTATTTGGATTCAACTTCAGTTTGTTATCCCTCATCCAGCCCAGTACTGCCTACAGGTGGGCATTTAGGGAAGTTATGCCATTTCCTGATGAGGTTGATATGGAGAAATAGACCTGGGTGTCATCAGCAAAACATCCTGTATGCACCAAACTTCCTGATCTCTCCCAGCAGTTTCATGTAGATGTTAAATAGCACTGGAGACAGTATGGAGCCTTGTGGGAACTCCATATTTTAATTCTTGCTTTGTACTACAGCAGTCTCCAAGCAACACCATCTGGAATCTACCAGAAAGGTAGCAACGGAACCACTGTAAAATAGTGCCAGTGAATCCCACCTCCTCCAGCAACCCAGGAGGATGCTATGGTCAATGGTATCAAAAGCTGCCGAGAGATCCAAAAAGATCAGCAGAGTCACATTGCCTCTGTTGACAGCCAATTAATTGAAGACCATCCATCAGACTGACCAACACAGTCGCAATCCCATAGCCCACTTGAAAGCCTATTTGGAATGGGTCTGTATCATCCAAAACTGCCTGGAGCCAAGAAGTTACCACCTGCTCAATCACCTTGCCCAAACATGGAAGATTGGAAACAGATCTGTAATAAGCTAACTCTGAAGAATCCAATGCAGGTTTCTGCAAATAATTAATAGTAGCCTCCTTATGACAAGGAGGCATCCTGTCCTCCCTTGTAGAAGCATTTATATTTACCAGACCAGAGATAATACAATTAACAGATGAAATAAGCCAAGTTGGGCAAGGATCCAGAGAACAGGTTGTAGGACGTACAGTCCGAAGCAGTTTGTCCACATCCTCAGAAGACAAAAAATGAAAGTGATCCAATCTAATCCTATAACATTTGTTCCTGGACACGTCCACAGTAGACTCTGCAGGAACTTGGAATCAGGTTCGGCTTGAATACAAGAGATTTTATCCACACACAACCCCCTCAAACCCACCATTGAAGACCTCACAGTGAGTGACTGATGGTTCCAATTCAATTTCAAGGGAGAGGGGCACATTCTAGCCCCCTCCCAACCTTAGACAACTCCACTGGATGTTAACTTATGGAAGCAATGCAGGCAGGAAAGAACCGCATTTTTTGCTGCCTGTACTGCCAGAGCATAGATCTTCAAATGTGCTCTGGGTTGTGATCTGTTGGATTTGCGCTGAGTATTCCTTCACTTGTGATCTTGTCATCTGGTGACAAGAGCCCCTGGTGGCGCAGTGGTAAAACTGCCGCCCTGTAACCAGAAGGTTACAAGTTCGATCCTGACCAGGGGCTCAAGGTTGACTCAGCCTTCCATCCTTCCGAGGTCGGTAAAATGAGTACCCAGAATGTTGGGGGCAATATGCTAAAATCATTGTAAACCGCTTAGAGAACTCTGGCTATAGAGCGGTATATAAATGTAAGTGCTATTGCTATTGCTATCTACCTCATCACTTCAGCTCCCATCATTCTTCCAAATACAATACCACAGGTCTGATTTTGAAGCAGGTCAGAGAGGGCACTTAGGAACAATTGTGTCTACTGCTCTAGTGAGTTCATTATTCCATTTTTGCATCAGAGCATCGACAGAATCATTAGCAGTGTTATCTGGCTGAGGAAGTGGAATCGTCCCACAGAATTCTACTACTGTAGATTTTGCATGGGAAGTTGCTGGTTTGAAAGTGTCCTTGTGTGAAAACTGCATCCCACATCAGAACATACCCCTCAGAATTCCAAGGCTGTAGGTTTTGATGCAGGGGAGCTTGCAGTCAAGTGCTTGCAGTCACACACACACACACCGCCCGCCATGAAGACTTGAGGCGGTACAGTCCCATGAGAGAATTCTACTGCTTCAGCTGATAGATTTGGAATTAGTCCACAGGACCAGTTTATACATTGCTTTTCTTGTGCGGAGGCTGATCAACAGCCTTTTTGTGTGTACTCCATATGGGAGATATAATATTTAAATACAGTATTCCTTACTCATGCATCACACAGTTGCACATGAAATATGTACTCCAGTGTCAGGCAGCATCTTCTGGTGATGACATAATGACACAGCTGCAAATATGCTACACATGATTGAACAACACAGGTTACTATTATTGATTCAGAGCAGAACATCAGCACATGAAGTGCCTTTTGGTGGCCTGAGCATGTGGACATAAATATCTAATTCAGCCCCATTGTGTGACAAGGAGGGGTGAAGGGAGTTGAGTTTGAACCCTTCACAATGTGCATGTGGCTTCAAAGTGAAAATCTGACCATCCCTGCACTGTAAGACAAACCCTTTACTTGAGCAACACATTGAGGCTATCTATTCCCACGATCGCCCCAAAGTGGGCTAAGAGAGCCCAGCCCACTTTGGGGCGATCGCGTGCTGCAACGGGAACCACACAGCTCCAAACAGCTAGCCTCATTAAATCCCCCTCCCCTTAAACGAGGTTAACGGACCGATTGCTCCGTTAACCTTGGTTTTTTGCTCATGTGTCGCCACAGCACGCAGCAACTTGCGCAGGGCATCCTGGAACTTCCAGGGGCTGCACAGCCCCCGATCCCCACGGCCCCCGCTGGCTCCGTGACGGAGCTGGCAGCCATGTGGGTGGCCAATCTGGCCGCCCTGCTACGAGCAGCTGCTCGTCTGCGGGGAGAGCGGGCTAAGACCGCTCTCCCTGCAGAACCCCGTCAGGCGCTTCACACATGTCGTGTGAAGCTCTTCCTTAGCGTACGGGGGGGGGGGGTTGTGCTGGTGATGATTGTCATTAGAGACCAGGGTGTAGTCACCTTTCTGGATTAGTTGATCCAGACAAGGGAGCAGTCTTGCACATGTGGCAGTAGCCTGTTGAGATTCCAGTACTGGACAGATTGGCCATTGGCCATGGGAACCTCACCCTCTGAAATGCCTTGTCAGGGACAACAGAGGCTTTTTGTGTTCTCTGTGTCACCAAGGCAAACTGCTTGGCTAATCAGGATCATCATTCCAGATGAGAAATACCAGCATTTCTGACTTCTCAAGCCAGAATGGGCAAATTGTCTAGAAATAGAGCAGAGCTCTCTTGCCCTTTGCCCTATTCCAACTACAGTCCAATCTTTCTTTACCCCTTTAAACACCCACAGAGTTTCCATTCCACCAACGTGACAGGGAAAGAATAAATTGCATGGAAATTCTCCAACAGTTTGGTGCTTTACAGCTGAATTACAGGAAAGACACATGGAGATAGAATTGCCTTCCATAAGGAACTAGATATTTCATCCCAATTCAATTAATAATCTATGGGCTGGCTTGAATGATAAATCCACAGGCCCTCTGTATCATGTGGGTGCACCCATTTATCTCCTGCACCTAGTGTGCTGTCCTGTTGTTGCATGGACACCTGTGTAGGGTCAGGGGTGGCTCCTCCATGAAACCATGTGAGGCAATTGTCTCAGGTGGTGAGTGCACCATAAGGCAACAAGTGTGGGGCCCTGCCCCGCCTCCCACCTGCTGATACTCCCTCACCTCTCCTTATTGGCCTTGCCCCCCACCTCACTGGCCCCACCACCAAACTCACCACCCTCCTCCTGGGCCAGAACCCAGTGTTGATACTACCCTTCTCCTCACTCACTCTTTGGCATCACATGTCTTCCAGCCAGTGCCACTGCTTGCTGTAGCAGGCGGGAGGCATCCAGCTTCACTAGCTGGTCTGGCTCTCACTGTCACCGCTGCACTGGTTCAGCCAAACTACTCCTCAGCATACTCACAACCCTCTCCCATGTGATGTGGAGAGGCCACAGAAATAACATCCAAAGCAGCCCACAGATAATTAATTCCAGGGCAATTAAGTGGTGGCAGGTGAAAGAGGTGGACGAGCCACAGATATATTGAGGCTATTCACATGATGGTAGAAAATCGGGCTAGCCTCTGCTAGCCCGATTTCCTACCATCGTAAGATCCACTGGGCTCGGCTGCAAGCCTGGTGGTTCTTAAATGGGTTACCTGCTTAAGTATCCTGGTGCTTAAACCAGGTTTGTGGAGTGAGTGCTCCGCAAACCCATTTTTTGCAGTCGTGAGTTGCCGCGGCACGGCTCCACAGTGCAGCAACTCAGGATTAGACCCCTGATCGGGAGGCTCAAAAGCAGCCTCCTGGCTCGGGGGTCTCTCCAGCATGTCCTGCGCGCTTGTGCAGGGCATCCTGGAGCTTCCGGGGGCCGATTGGCCCCCTCTCCCCCCAGCAGCTGCCGGCTCTGTAACGGAGCCAGCAGTCATGTGGGCTGCCGGTTCAGCCACCCGGAGCAGACTGCTGGGTTGTCTGCGGGGAGAGTAGACTAAGCCCGCTCTCCCCGCTAACCCACTCCAGGCGGCTCCCACTGATCATAGGAACCACCTCATTGTCTGAACCAGCCCACAACTGTTTTGTATTGTGTTTGCAGTGAAACTAGTATGATGCTGATTGAGCCGGTGTGTGACACACAGCATTCCTGGGACTACCCACAGAACCAAGCCATACGTAACAAAATTATATTATAAAGATAATTATTTTAAAAAATCAACAAAAAAGTTATGCATATGCATTCTTTAACTCAATTGTGGAGAATTTTATTATGGCTTTCTTTTTAATGACAGTTAGTTATAATTTTATGTTGTTAAATCTCTATCTCTGGGTTGCTCTGGTATACAGGAGGACATCAGTATTCACAAGGGTTCAATTCTCAGCTAGTACCGTGGATACCAAAACCGGGAATACTGTACAAAGGTTTTGAAGGGCAGGGAAATGGCAAAAATGGACATAACCCCACCAAGACATCCAAATAAAGTGCCCTACTATACTCTGCGGGTCCCCAGTATTCCTGCAATGCCCCCACAAAGTCTCCACTGCACCATTTTTTGGTGGAAAATCACTATTTTAAAGCATTTTTTCTTTGAAAATGAGCCACAAAATGGCTCCAGTGCTAAAAATGACCTTGGATGTCATTTCCGACCACCCTGATCCACGGATATGTGGACTTAACCCTCCCCCGCCGTTTTGCTCATATATACCAAGGCGAGGTGCCAATTACCCGACCACAGATATGCAAAACCACAGTTGCCGGATGTGCAAGTAATGAGGTCCTCCAGTACTTGTTGGAATAGCCATTGGCTACACAAATAAGTTAACTGACTGACTGCTTGCTGTTTTGCATTTTACTTCCTGTGACCTTTGTTGTGCTAATATGCATCTTCACACATTTCCCATAAATGTGTGCTTAGTCTGAATGTTGAGAACATTTTCATTCTTTTTTGTCTAAAACAGAACTGAATTTGCACAATTGCATCCACCCATCCAAATATTTTTGATATAAACCACACAACATCCTTATACACAGTCAATGCTTATTCTTCTGTAAGACCATGAGAGCCTTGCTGGATCACACAAAAGGCCTGTCTAGTCCAGCATCCTGTTTCCCACGGTGGCCATCCAGATATCTAAGAACAGATGCAGTCACATGCAACAGAAAGATGAACAGACACAACCAGGTACTACCTACTCAGACAATGGGAAATGAGGTTGTCCATGGACTCTACAACTGAAGCAGTACAGGCAATCACATTGCAGCATGAAACATCCTGCCACACAATTCTTTCCCCCCTTCTGGTATTGCTTTCTGTAGAACTAAGTGCCTTCTTAGGAAATCAAGAAACCTCTGTGCAAACTGCTCCTAAAATGCACTAATAGTCACAGAACTTATAACAGATAAGGAACCAAACTAAGGAATCCCTTTTCATCTTCCACAATTAAAACACAAGTATGGCAACACAACAACTATGGAATGAATAGCGTAAACAGCCGGATCTTATAACAGATAAGGAACCAAACTAAGGAATCCCTTTTCATCTTCCACAATTAAAACACAAGTATGGCAACACAACAACTATGGAATGAATAGCGTAAACAGCCGGATCTTGGAATAAAAAATGCAGAGTGGGCAGGAAACTCCAGCGACATTCTTTTCCTATGGCATCACAGCAAGCCAAGAGAAAAATCGTTTCAGAACAGCAAAGGGTGAATACATTTCTTATTTAAAAAAACAGAAAGCTGGTGGGACTTTACAGGAAATTGTGCAACTATAAATACAAATCAGGCCTTCTTGTAACTCTTTGGAAAACGTTGAGAGGAGGACATGCTGTCACCATGATTCAATCATTTCTCTCAGGCACAGGAACAACTCCTGATGGCAAGGACCTCCTGCTTTCCATCTTTCACATGTGTGAATCTTCTTCATCTCCCAGTAACATGAATGGGACCATCTGCATGTTAAAGACTGTCATGTGTACTCACTGCCTGATTCCCAGGCAGTCTGCATTGACAGATCTGCTTAGCTTTAGCAAGGTAGCTGCAGCACAGGCACTCAGACTATGCTCTGAGACCTTCAGAGATCTTCCCCAGTAGGACAAGGAGGTCAGGAGACAAAGTGTGGCTAGTTATCTTTGTGATGATGAACAGCATCACAGATAAAGAGGCCGTTGTGAAAACACAAATGCCAACTTAAATGCATTCAAACTCATATGTAAACTTCTCCTCAGGACAATTTGTTTTTAGGACAGGTGGTATATTGTATTTTCTTCGTATTGGCTCAGCTCAGATATATGGTTTTTTATACACATGAGCTGCAGCAAGCTTCAGATATGCACACTCCCTGCCCCTCGACACCAATACCGAATATTTATATATCGCTTTTCAACAAAAGTTCCCAAAGCAGTTTACATAAAGAAATAAAAATAAATAAAGATAGATCCCTGTCCCTAAAGGGCTCACAATCTAAAAAGTAACACAAGATAGTCACCAGCGAGAGCCACTGGAGGGCTCCCTCTGCTCAATAAAGAGAATCACCACTTTTTTAAAAAGGTGCTTCCTTGCTCAGTTAGCAGGGCAACTAAGTTAGCAGGGGAACTCTCCTCTTCCCTGTCAAAGGGGAATAAACAGATGCTTCTGTCCATGGTTTGCAACAAACCATTGCATCCAAATATGGCAAGCTTTTGTCTGTGCAAACCACACTTTCTTCCCCATCTAGGACATTAAACCAGTATCTGCACGGTAGCTGCTGTGTAGCCCATGGCATGAAAGCTACATATATAGGCCAGTTCACATGATACAGCCAGGATCCACGATTATGAAGGGGACTACTGGAAGTATAGACATCCCAACGTCCTTCTGGCACATCCCTTTATCACGAGGGGAGATATTCATCCGAACGGCTCCTATACATGAATTCTAAACACTTGTTTAAAAGAGCATCTTAGAGTGATTCAAGTGAACATCACCCCCATCATAAAGGGGCATGCTGATAAGGTGTCAGAACCTCCACAGTGGACGTCCTGATGGGTGCACAGTGCACTCACACGCATCCCCTTCATAGTCACGTGTGCCAGAGGCTGTATCATCGGAACCAGCCCATATTATCCTCCTGAGCTATGGCTGTTTCATGGATTTACAGAAGTGTCCATGACCTTTGCTCTTCTAACTTTACTAGCCTCATCCACCCCAAAGTCTCCTGTTTCCCCCAACTCTGAACACCTATGTGCTGTCACCTCTCTGTCTCTTCCTTCAAGCCTAGATCAAAGCCTGGTTCCTGCATTAAAGTCTTTGATTTAATCATTTCATCTCTAACAGAAGTCTGAAACAAAGCCCAAGTATGTATAACTGCATATCAGCACATCTTTTTGCTCAGGTTACTATGTAAAATGCCATGTTCCTTGATGCTGTTATGTATTTTATATAAAATATGCATATTTTTTTAAAAATTACAAAACTAAGTTTCAGAATTACAGATTGTGACTGCAAGCTAAAATGGTCCTCTAACCTTTTCAACACATTAGCACCATCTAGTGCATATTAAAGCAAAGGACTGAATAAAGGTAAAGTGTGCCATTGAGTCGATGTTGACTCCTGGTAACCACAGAGCCTTGCGGTTGTCTTTGGTAAAATACAGGAGGGGTTTACCATTGCCATCTCCCGCGCAGTGTGATGGACAGTTTTCACAATGGAGGTAGGTAGGAAGTGGGGTCCCCCAGGGATTGGTACTGGGACCAGTGCTCTTTAACTTGTTCATAAACGATCTAGAAGTTGGAGTGACCAGCGAAGTGGCCAAAATGGCAAATGTGGTTTAATGTAAGCAAGTGTAAAGTGATGCACATTGGGACAAAAACCACCAACTTCACAAATACGCTGATGGGATCTGACCTGTCGGTGACTGACCAGGAGAGGGGTCTTGGGGTCGTGGTGGACAGCTCATTGAAAGTGTCATCTCAGTTTGTGCAGCTGTGGAAAAGGTGCTAATATTTTAATGCCCTTAAGCAAATCTATTGTGCGGCCACATCTGGAGTACTGTGTACAGCTTTGGTCACCGTATCTTAAGAAGGATATTGTAGAACTGGAAAAGGTGCAGAAGAGGTCAACCAAAATGATCAGGGGCCTGGAGCACCTTCCTTATGAGGCTAGGCTAAAGCATCTGGGGCTCTACCTTGGAAAAGAGGCGACTAAGGGAAGACATGATTGAAGTGTATACAATTATGCATGGAGATGGTGGACAGAGAGAAATTTTTCTCCCTCTCTCACAACGCTAGAATCAGGAATCACCCCATGAAACTGAAGGTTGGGAAATTTAGGACCAACAAGAGGAAGTACTTTTTGACAGTGCATAATTAATCTGTGGAATTATTTGCCATGGGATGTGGTGATGGCCACCAGCTTGGACGGCTTTAAAGGGGGCTTAGACAGATTCATGGTGGACAAGTCTATCAGTGGCTACTAGTCTGGTGGCTGTGGGCCATCTCCAGCCTCATAGGCACGATGCTTCTCAATACCAGTTGCAGGGGAGCAACAGCAGGAGAGAGGGCATGCACATACCTCTTGCCTGAGGGCTCCCCAGAGGCATCTGGTGGGCCACTGTGTGGAACAGGATACTGGACTAGATGGAATTTGATCCAGCAGTGCTGCTCTTATGATGCCTCTCAGCATCTTCCTATATCGCTGCTGCCCAATATAGGTGTTTCCCATAGTCTGAGAAACATATCAGCTGGGATTTGAACCAGCAACCTCTGGCTTGCTAGTCAAGTCATTTCCCTGCTGCGCCATTAGGTGGCTAATAAAGGACTGAACAGCATCACGTTAAAAAAAAATCTAACCTTTCTACACAGCAGCAATCCAATCAGGCTAGTGGATGATGCAATGAAGGGGCCTTTTAAAGCCAAGTGGATGAAAATGTGTGGTGACTGGACTTACCTTAAAGAGGTGTCCAGCGAAGGTGATATGTCATCATACAGGTATGTTGCCCAGGTAGGCAAAATAAACAGTTCCACATATCCTGCATACAGGGAGATGAGCCTGAATTGCGGGCCGGTGTGGGGTAATTTTAATTTGTTTTAATATTTTACTGTGAAATATATATCTTACTTCAGCTTATTGGGCAGGGTTTCTAAATGGTCCTACCTCCCCTGATTAGTTCTAAGTTGGCATGTGTGGGGTGGGGGTGGGGGGACATGGAGGAATGAAGAAGATTGTGTGAAAGGACAGCATGGAGGGGACTTGGGTAGACTGTGCACATGGGAGCAAGGAGTCCTGCCTTGCAACAACTGGAGGAGGGCTGATAGTTCACAGAGCCGGATCCCACTTGGCCTTTTCAGCACGCAGACCCATGAGGCGACAAGAGGTGCCCGCGAGTGCCACTTCCAGCAACTACCTGTGCCTTGTGAGGTGGCTCTGTCTCACACAAGATCCAAAAGCTCTATATTTACATGTGCTCAAGATCCAAGCACCTCTTATTCTTAGCATGATATTCCTACAAAGCAGTGCCTGCCAATAGCCCAAACAGGAGCAGAACTTAGCAAGTGTCGATAGCACATTGCCTACTAATTGGGTAAAGAGGTACCTTTAAAAAGGCAACTGCCTCCAGGGGCATAGCTATAACAGAGCGAAAAGGTTCAAAGAACACGGGCCCCCAGCTCCTGAGGGCCCTCCAGCTCCACCCCTCCCTATTTTCTTCATTATCTCCCTCTCTCTGGGGGGCCGCCAGAGAGAGGGATGAACACGGGCCCCCTCTTCCCTAGCTATGCCCCTGGCTGCCTCATATTTAGCAGAGGGTGAGCAACTGTGTCTATTCAATCCCAGCACCACATCTCTCTCTAGAGGTTATTGCTGACATCTCCCTTGTGTTTCTTTTAAGTTTGCGAGCCCTTTTGAGGCAGGGAACCATCTTATTCCTTTGTATGTAAATCGCCCTGAGAACCTTTTTCATTGAAAAAGCATCATCATCATCATCATGATTAATAATTTACCATCACCACATAACAGGTGTGGAAGGGGGGGGTAGCTTTGCTGTGTGTGTGGGGGGGCAGGGGTAGCAGTGCTGCAGTTTGTTCCCCTCTTTAACTTGATTGAAGTACGGTATATTTCCAGCACAGAGCAGGAGAGGAGCACATATATTTCAAATAATAATATTAAAAGAAAAAGAAAAACACCACGAAATACTCGAGAAATAGCAGGGCAGTGATGGTATTTAGTTGTCTTTGCCATTTCTTCCTAAAATACAGGCTGGAACACTAATGTAGTATCAAGATCGCACAAAGGATGCATTCTTTATCACAAGACACATGCTTAAATATACCTAAATATTTAGAATGTCAAAGTGGCACAGACATAGCGGGCAGGAATTTTATTGTTTGTCAATTGTTATTATTTGTATTTATATATTTGAGTTATTTGTATACCACCTTTCGGTCTGAGACCTTTCCGGAAAGTTGTCATAGATAATATCCAAGAGGTGCCTGTGATGTTTGCACAATCCTATTATATATTGCAATCACAAAAGCAACGGATGCACTTAATGGGGAGAAGTATTTCATTTTGACAAGTAGACAATACAGCACACCCAGTGCTCAGAAAATCTGATGTCCCTGCTCCAGTGTGAAGCCTCAGAAGGTGTGTGGCCATGTGTAACAAATGAGCAATACATTAATGCCAAAATCTAAGGGCACTACAGACTTATCAACACTACAGATTTAAACTAATTTAACAGCCATTCCACCTCTCCAGTGGTCCTTGGAACAGTAGTTCTGTGAAGGGGATGGGTTCTCCAATACAGAATTCTCAGTACTCTTAGCAAACTACAGTTTAATTTGGGAGACCTCATTATAGTGAAACTGGTAATGATATAGGTTTTGTGACATAGATATAACTTGATTATGCACAAACATCTTTTGAGATCAAGACTATGTAGAAATATCAAATCTAAATGAAAACCCCAGAACTGGAAAATGGAAAAAAATATTGGCAGCAAAACAATACCATCTAGTGGACAAATGCTATATATTTAACCAACAGCCAGAGACTAACTCCAAAAGCTATATTCCACAGTGAAACTCTTCATATGCAACAGTTTTCAGTTTGTATGCTTTCAAACTAAGATACGATTTTTATAAATTTTATGTTATATTATATAGTATATTAGTATAGTGTTATACCAATTACAAATAATATATCCAGGGTGGCATCATGCTACAGGTTACAATGCACAATGAACGTACATTGCGATATGTGTTTGTTTTCTGATAAATTAAACTCATGAAACCATCTCATATACAATGGGGTCACTCTGGGTGCCTGCTATAAACTAATATCTATAGTGAATGAAGCAGCCCTCTGATTTGCATAAATCTAAGTTAGTAACTCAGTAACTCAGACTTGATGTGTGAGTACTGTAAGATATTCCCCTTAGGGGATGGAGCCGCAATGGGAACAGCATCTAGGTTCCAAGTTCCTTCCCTGGCTTCTCTAAGATAGGGCTGAGAGAGATTCCTGCCTGCAACCTTGGAGAGGCCGCTGCCAGTCTGTGAAGACAATACTGGGCTAGATGGACCAATGGTCTGACTACATAGGCAGCTTCCTATGTAACAGTCTGAGCTTATATATATGAAGCTGCCTTAGACTGAGTCAGATCATTGGTCCATCTAGCTCAGCATTGTCTGCACTGACCTGCAGCAGCTCTTCAGATGGGTCTTTCCAGCCCTACCTGGAGTGTCAGGGACTTTATACAAACAAAGCATGTGCTCTACTACCATCAAGCTCCAGTTCCTCACCATCAAACACAGATCAGGGGCAGAGCCACCATTAGGCGAATGGGTTCAAAGAACCTGGGCTGCCGCCAATCAGGGGCTGTGCTTCGTGGCCCTGACACGACCCCCGTGTCTGACGTCAGACGTGGGAAGCGTTATTTCACTCCCAAACAGGTCCGTCCGGCCCCATTTGGGGACAAAATCGGCCCGCTCTGCATTGGCAGCACAGGCTGGAGAGACTCTCCCTGCCTTTAAAGGCAGCTAGAGTCACTGCAGCCTGTGCTGCCCAACGCAGCATGGGTCAATCTGCCTTCCAAACGGGGCTGCATGGCCCCCTTTGGGAGGGAGACCATGCCCCAGTGTCTGACGTCAGATGTGGGGGCATGGCTAGCTGGGCCCCTGAGTCTGACATCAGACACAGGGGCATGGCCAGGGGCCACAGCAGCGGTCGAACAAGGGCCACTGCCAGCCTCACTCTGCGGCTGACACAGAGGCATGTTTACTTTGAAATAAGTTCCACTAATTCACTCCCAAGTATATAGGGTGGGATTTAAATAATCCACAAGTGCGCAGGATTGTAGATTAGGTATATGAATAGGAGACAAGAAGCGCCAAGTTTAAGAGTGAATCCATATTGCCTGGCAAATGGAAAAACAAAAGTATTGTTTAGCGGCATTAATTCCTCTGTGTAGGGCAAATCTGTAATTCACTCAAGACAATGGGAAGGCTTCAGTTAAATTTCAACAGATTATGATTGTATGCCTGTATGCCTCTTATACCTGTAATTATGAGCCAGCGTGATGTGGTACCTCTAGGACCACTTCTCAGGTTACTTCTTTGGACACCAAGATTAATCTCCTTTCCAGAAGATGCATGTCCCTTGCGATGCTCAGTGGCAGCACAAGTGTTATTTTTCTTCTGAGTGAATTCTGAATCTGATATACAGCGAGGCTTCCCTGAGGTGGAAAAGGCTACAACACACCACCTTTCAGATTCCTATTATTTATCACGAGGAAACAAATATTGATCTGATGGTCCCACTTTTCCACTCAAAGTGGCTTAAAGCAATTTAAAAGACCCTTAAAACATAACAAACATCATAAAACAATCTGCCATAGTATAAATCATAATAAGAACAGGGGGAGCAAGATAAAAAACAGAAGAGCAGAATATTAGAACCTGTGGCCATCAGACCAGATTAAAAGCAGTCACTGGAATATGTCTCCAGTCAGCGGCAGAACTTATTGTGGGGTGAGGGGGACGATATAATTCCTGGGATAGAGAGTACCACATCTAAAGTGCGGATGCCAAGCAAGCTCTCTCCCACATGCCCACCAGCCATATTTCAGAAGGTGGCAGAATATGCAGGAGAGCATCTCCAATGTCTTTAGAAAGCGGGCAGGTTCATATGGGGAGAGACAGTCTTTTAGGTACTTCATGGCCAGGGGCGGAGCCACCATTGGGCGAAAGCGTTCAAAGAACACAGGCCGCCTACCAATCAGGAGCCGCGAGTGCAGCCCCAGACACGCCCCCTGTGTCTGATGTCAGATGCGGGGGCGTGACTCTCCCTCAAAGGCTGCTTGCTGTAGTAGCAGCTTCCTTCCTGCACAATTGCTGGCTGCTTCAGATGAAGTGGAGGAGCTTTGTCATCGCTTCGCTGCTCTTGTTCCTTGCTCAGAGGAAACAATGGCTGCATTGCCCCTGAGTATTTTACCCGGGCTGAGCAGGATCTCGGGAGAGAGCCCTTTGTGTTTGCAGGAACTAGAGAGTGTTGTGTCTGCCTGCGAGCGTCCTCCGTCTGCCTCCCCCACCCCCACCGCTACTACTTCTCCTTCTATTCACCTCCCAAGCTGCCCTCCTCTCCCTTCTCCGTCTCCTTCCCCCGCCCCTGTGCGCTTTGTTAGGCAACATTAGCATAAAGCTGCCATTGATCTCCCATTTAAATAATTACACACAAATAACGGGGGAGACATTAAACAGTGAACAAGAAAAAACAAATACCACGAGGCAGAAAGCGAAGGAGAGAGCGCAAATAAGCTGGTGTGCTTGAATGCCCTAAGGGAACACAAGATCGGCGTGGTGCTTTTTACTGGGCAGGAATGTAGTTATAATTAAGCAGATGGGTGTAACCCGCTAGCACAGCCTCCCAAATAGCCCCTTTCCCTCCGCTGGGATTTTTTAAACTGAAATCTTCCTCCTCTCTAATCTCTTTGCCTGCGAGCCCACGCCCCCACGTCTGACGTCAGATGTGGGGGCATGGCTAGCCAGTAGGGATGGGCCCTGACCAGTCTGGAGGCCATTGAAATGGCCTCCGGACTGGTCCGGATCTGGGTGGTCTGGATTGGGGGGGGGTCGCTTTAAGAGCGGCGGGAGGGTTTACTTACCCCTCCCGCTGCTTTCCCACTTGACGCTGTAAGTAGTAGTGTAATTGGGGCGGCAGGATCCCTCCCTGCCGCCCCTTCCCCGCTGCGGCTCGGCAAAGCTCCCAATAATGTTTTGCACGTGTGCGCGCACACAAAGCATTACTGGGAGCTTTGCCGAGCTTTGCAGAGCCGCAGCGGAGAAGGGGCAGCAGGGAGGGATCCTGCCGCCCTAATTACACTACTACTTACAGCGCCAAGCTGGAAAGCGGCAGGAGGGGTAAGTAAACCCTCCCGCCGCTCTTAAAGGGATCCCCCCACCCCAGTGCCGGACCGCAGTGTGGCGGTTCCCTGCACACCCATACTAGCCAGGCACTGATGTTAGATGAGGGGGCGGGGCCAGAGGGCCGCCGCTGCACACAGGCCGCCGGCAGTCTGGCTCTGCTCCTGTTCATGGCATAAGCAATTTAGGGCTTTAAAAGTAACAAACCAGCACCTTGAGTTGAGTCTGGGAACATGCTGGCAGCCAGTACAACTTCAGCAGTACTGATGATATATAGTCCAGTGGGCCAGCCCCACTTGGCAACCTTGCTGCTGTGTTGTGCATCATGTGACATTCATTTTGCATAGATTTTGTGCAAAATCTTTTGTGCATTTTGCAAAGATATTACACATGTTTTGTCCAGTGATCAACCTACATGTCAGAAAGTGCACTGTATAAAGAAACTCATAGTCAATCAAAGTTTTGAAGATAGTTGTAAACATCATGGCAAGATCTACTTGGCAGCAGAAAGCAAATTTTGTTCTTCATGGCTCAGATTCAACTGAATGACCAGAATCCAGCTTTACTTGGACTTTGATTCCTTGAAGCGGACCCTTTTAAACTACCACTCTTGCTCTGGAGTGACAGAAAAGCTGCCAGCCAGAGAGTAATTTTTGTTCTTGTTTAAACCAAGTTGCATATTATGTGACCAGGAACACAAAAGACCAGTGCCTCAGCATCTCAAAATGTATTTGGGCCTTTCCAGAGGAGTGCCTGCGGGGACTAATCTCCTATAATGTTTTTGATCCTCTTTGAAGAGAGTTAGTCAGTCTTTATTATGGTCTTTGACCAATATCAAAACATCTAAAACAACTGTAAAATTATACATAGCCATATTAATAACATATCTGTACATTGGATCTAACAGTTAGCGAGCAGAGTGTGTCGAACCTGTATTGCAGAACAACAGAATTTCACAACTCTGTGTGTGATAGATAAGTTCGCATCTATTAGCAAATATTTGACATAGAATTCATCCGATCATCCTGGCAGGTTATGTAAAACAGGGTCAATTAACCTTCACCGAAGACCTATATAAAAGACACAGCGCAGGAGCACATGTGCAACTGACTTGATCTCCTCAGAGTTACAGGGGCAATATCTCTGCTCAATTGGAATTTTGCTATATCTGCCAGCCAATAGTTCCAAGGGGAGGGCATTCATACGGGCCCTCGAGAAGGCCCATCTATGTTTAGGTAAGGTGAGGAGATATAGATAACCTACTGGGCGCGTTCTCATCCCACCACTGAGCATATGGAATGACCTAGATGTCCTCGACAGGTCATTCTGAAACTCAATATCCCAGATCCTTTGTTTAATAAGTTATTTGGCCCTGACCAATCCCACAGAGAGGATTGCCTCAGGCGAAAGATCGTAGGTACGGAATTTCCTAACACAGTTCTCCCACCAACTCGAGCAGTGCCTATCCAATAATAACAAGGGAAGGAGACCAGAGGGCATTAGATTTATTCTTGCCCAGTTTATCAGTATTAGATACCAAGCTCTGGCCTCTATCGAAATAGCACCCACTTCCAGTCTCAGAGAGGGATTAGAAATACATTTTGGGGTCAGAAATAATGTTCTTAAGAACCTGGATTGGACCCACTCCAGGAGGGAATAGTTAACATAGGGTCCCTGCTGTGCCCCATATAACATTCTCTTTGAAGAGAAGATTCTGGAAACGGTCTTTGCTCCCTTCACAGGTTCTGCTTATGGAATAGTCTAGCTCTTCTGTCAACTGCTTCTCTGACTCAGCACACATTCTGAACTGCTGTTATCTAGATGGCCTTGCCTCAGATGTTGATCTTCCCACCTCTGAGCGTGCCTCTGTTCCAGATTATTCCATTACTTTAATTTCCTTTACCTTTGGCTAACAAGTTATAGCTGTGATTATTTACCAGCAGCTACAGTAAGCCAAATATCCCTTAGGAAGTCAGCACAGCAACATGACTGCATTAGAAAAACCTGACAGAGAAATACAATTTGACCACTCACCCAAATTTTGTAGCTAGGGCACCTCCCATGGAAGATCCAATGATTATTCCTATCCCAAAACAAAGTCCAAGCTTTCCTAAAGCATCAGCACGTTTGGCAGAAGTAGTCAGATCTGTTATGACCATCTGAGCACCTGCAGAGGTAATGAGAAACAACAACTTAATAATATAGTATGGAAAGAAATAGTTTTCCCTTTGCAAATATGGTAATTAGTGATTCAGGGCTTTATTCCATTAACTGCTTCAGAGTCCATGGTTGACTATAGCTAGGCCTGCTGACTTGAATTCAAGTAAGTGAATTCATATTTGACCACATTTGGCCACCTTAAAAAAACCCAAAACAGACTCTTTAGGTATCCTGCACAGCAAACATTCATCCTTCCAAACCGTCAGTATTGGTAAATGTGTTAGCACAACTTTTATTCCTTGTAAAAATGAAAGGAGTCATCCAGGACTTCTTTTAATCCTCCCGCATTGCTGCTACTTCTGTTGAGAAGCAAGCTCAGGTATTTATTGTATTTTCTTTGCTTTTTGCATGCTTTAACATCTTTTCTTGTTTGTTTCTAACAGCTGACATCTGAAGTAAGTTACTCATGAATAATCTCATTGAAATGAATGGGACAAGTTAATCATGACTGATCTGTCCCACTTAGTTCAACAGGACTGCGTTGTATCCTATCCAGTAATCTTTCACAGTTTGTTTGTTTGAACATTTGTCCCAAGGGGGATCCTATAGAGAGTGTGGGAGAGGAGTCAGAAAGGAAAAGGGAGGGAAAGTAGGAAGTGAAAATGGATTTGCTGCTGAATAAACCTTTACTACTACTACTACTACTACTGATATTTATATACTGCTCTTCAACCAAAGTTCTCAAAGTGGTTTACATATAAAAATGAATAATACATAAATAAGATGGATCCCCCTGTCCTGAAAGGCCTCACAATCTAAAAAGAAACATAAGGTAGATACCAGCAACACCCACTGGGGGGATGCTGTTCCAGGGATCAATAGGGCCAAATGTAAGAGAATCACGGTCATCACTTTAAAAAGTGTCTCTTTGCTCAGTTAGCAGGGTACCTCCTTGCAGCCCCGGTGAATGTTGCCACGCAAATGGCCAACACGTGTGCACATGCGTGCCATGTGCACGTGCGTTGGCCGTTTGTGTGGTCACCAGTAGGGATGTGCATGAACTGGTTCGGAGGCCATGTTGGAGGCCTCCGAACCGGTTTGGAAACGGACCGGTCCGGCACTGAGGGGGGTCTACCTTTAAGGGCGGGGGGTAGAACTTACCCCTCCCGCTGCTCTTCCCCCTCCGGCGCTGTGTTTTAAATTGAAGTTTTCGGGGCGGCAGCGTTCCTCTCTGCCGCCCCTGCCCCCGTCATTGCCTAGAAGAAGCAGTAATACAAGCATGCATGCGCGCGTTGCAGGCGCGCGTGTGCCTGTCGCCGGCACGCACGCACACGCCGCATACATCACACGCAGCATGCCTGTGACGTATGCGGCGTGCGCGCACGGCGGCGACAGGCGCGCACGCGCCGCAACGCACACATGCGTGCTTGTATTACTGCTTCTTCTGGGCAATGACGGGGGGAGGGGCGGCAGGGAGGAACGCTGCTGCCCCGAAAACTTCAATTTAAAACACAGCGCCGGAGGGGGAAGAGCGGCGGGAGGGGTAAGTTCTACCCCCCCGCCCTTAAAGGTAGACCCCCACTCAGTGCCGGACCGCGCCGCATGGTTCCATGCACACCACTAGTCACCAGGGCTGCAAGGAGCTATGCTGCAGCTCCGTACCAACGCTTTTGGGGAGAGCGCTGGGGACAAATACCAACAGTGTTATCAGGCTTGCCATCCTTTATTTTAGAAGGAGTAGAATTAAGCAAGCTTCTAAGGGCCAAACAAGATGTGATCTTGGCTGTGGTATGGGAGAAGGGAAGCGGAGTCTAACCCTTTCCTCCCTCGGCCATAGCTCTGACTTAAACGGCCTCTTCCTAAGTGGAGGCAAAACCCACTTTTGTGTGCTCACATGTTTTTGCCTCTGCAGCTAGTAGTAATGCGGGAGAGACTGAATTGAGGCCATGGTATGAGAAAAAAGGTTAGATGCCCCTCCCTCACACTGTGGCCCCAATTCAACTTGTACTCCTCACAGCTGCTTTTGGGCAAACCTCCCCCACAAAACCAGATATCAGCAGTTCAAAGTTATCCCAGTCACCATGTGCGCACCGTTCCCCCCCCCCCCCCCCGCCGGGGCAGTGGCGGGCAGAGCAGGCTGACCATCGGCCTCCGTGACCCTTGCGTGGACAGTCTGTCAGTCTAGCGGTCACTCCTGTTCCAGCCCCGCCCCCCCCGCACACATGGTGGCTAGAATACTTGCAAAGATCAGCAGTTTGGCTCAGCGGCGGGTGGGTGATGCTGATGCTGAACATCCCTCCACCCACCCCATCCACAGGCCATATGCTACAGCCCCGCATGTTCGAGGGCCCCACACACGCCCTGTATGGAGCGCATTTCAACATCCCCTCACAGGGTGCGAAGGGCTCCCTCTAGCGCAGCGCGAGGTGTGGGGGCAGCAGCATGCCCAGGAAGGAGAGCCCCATCCTCCAGTGGGGTGCCGCAGAATGGCCCTGGTTAACAGTGGCCAGTTCTGTTGCCACTGCCATGGCCCAGCCTGGAAGTGAGTGCGACAGTGGGCCGAACCTCTGGGAGTCTCTGGAGGTGGGATGTGCGGTGGGCCCGTTGTGCTTCAAGAAGGGGCTCCCTTGCCTCCAGGAAGGTCGGCCGGCCATCCCATGGCTCCCTGACTGTTGGAGACATTGTTGGACCCACCCAGAGCAGCTGCCGTCTGCTTGGGACGGAGGAGAGCATTGGCAAGACTGCTGCTGCTCCCTACCCTGCCTTTCCCTGGATTCTGAGCGGGGCAGGGACTTTATTCTGGGGCTGCTCCCTCAGCACCTCTGCTGAGCGCATCTCTAGCCCGATTCCCTTTGAACTGGCTCCCAGCAGCAGCAGCTACAGCAGCAACACTCCCTCCCACCCCCCACAGGCACCAAGAAGGGGAGAGCAGCAGCCCCATCACCTGTGCAGTTTCCGCCTGGGTAGAGCAAGGGTGTTGGATAGGGGTGTGAAATTTGGATTTTCGGTGTTTCAATTCGGATCCGAATAGAAACACCTCCGATTCGTTTGTATCCAAATCTGTCCATTCCAAATCACCCCTGATTCTATTCGGATCCGAATTAATCCGGATCTGAATTGATTCAGATTTAAAAAATGGGTCCTGGGGCTGAAAGAGTGGGGTGGGGTGGTAGTACCTAATGGGTGGAAGCTACCACCCAAATTGCAGAGGGATTGGCCAAAGGGCTGATTTTTGGTGAATTTTTGAAGCTTTAGTGTCTTTGGGGCAGATTGGGGGCATAACGTGGGATCTGGGCCAAAAGAGTGGGGTGGGGTGGTAGTGCCTAATGGGTGGAGGCTACCACCCCAATTGCAGAGTGATTGGGCAGAGGGCTGATTTTTGGTGAATTGTTGAAGTTTACGCATCTTTAAGGTTTCCCCCCATTAGGTATAATGGAGGGTGTATCGCTTTATGTCAGGGGGAAAGGGGTGGCCTAGAGAAGTGTGGGGTTGGTGCTAGTGCCAGGTAGGGGCAAGGAAGCTACTTGAATTTTTTCAAAGGATTTGGGCAGAGGGCTGGTTTTTGGTGAATTGTTGAAGTTTACGCGTCTTTAAGGTTTTTCCTCATAAGGTATAATGGAGCTTTCAGCAGCCCCATAAGTGCACTTGGGGGGTGCTGGGGTGGCCCAGAGAGAGTGGTGGTGTAGTGCACATACGGTGCCAACCACCCCCATGGGTTGCTAACCCATGGCGTACAGGGTTCTGTTGTTTCTGAGGTGTTCTGAGTGTGGCTTTGAGCTCAGCCATCTTGTTGAGTACCAGAGCACGGATGGGGCAAGAGCGGAGCAATTTTTGTTGATTCCTTCTGTCTTCATTAGTGCTCTTTGTCATCTGGAAATATGTCCCTGAGAGCTGCTCAGCCCTCAGAAATATATTTCTGGATGGCAAAGAGCACTGGTGGAGACAGAGAGGATCAGTAAAATTCCCTTCCCCTTCATCCACGTGTGCTCTGCTGTTTGACAATATATTGTTGGCTGAACTCAGAGCAGTCATATTGTGCAGGAATGTAGTTCCCTTATGGCAGTATAGGCTCCTCAACATATGGAACTTTATTATTAATGTGATGGGAAATACTGTGTCTGTAGCTATTACAATGGTTTATTTTTGTTGTGTGGTTTTAAGGCTTTAAGATCCAGTAAGATCCAGTTAAGGTTTTAAGATACAGTTCGAAGCTATATCTTTAAACTGTAGATTTTATGGAGTTAGAGAGTAATATCTGTCTGGTTTTGTGATGTGTGTAACATACACTGAGCAGAGGAGTATCTAGAGAAAATAGTGCCCAGGGCAAGCATTGGAATTGCGCACCCTGTCCAAACATCCGGCACCTATCTTTCAGATAACTTTACCACAATATCAGCTGAAAAATACAAGTCAAGCTCGTTAATATTTTAATATTTCAAAAACTATTTAGCAGTGGACGTAGCCAGACCAAAAAGTGCTGGAAAACTACAAATTTCAGTAGGCTGGGGCTCATGAAATACCCAAATACTATGTAGAGGTGTACTTGGAAAACTAAACAGAAGTGCCTGTCGAATTCTCTACTATGCATTGTAGCATCACTATTACATACGTTTTAAAAATCAATGGAGAATTTGACTTTTCCCAGATACTCTGTAAATAATTAAAGGATATGCAGAGTAAACTGTGTCACTGCTTGGAATATATTCTAGTATTTCAGAAAGACAGTTAAAATGAGAGAAAGAAAGCAAGAAACTCCCAGTGGACCTTAATACTAAGGATTTCACACTGATTCAAAGACAAACTCACCATTAATAGCCATATTATTAAGACATCACATTTAACTCACTTATCACAAGAAGCAAAGTAAGAGCAAATGAATACAATCCTAGCTCATAAGCTTCAGCTCAGTATTCACAAGCCCTGATTCTCTGTACATAGTGCCAAACTAAGTATGTGTACAATGACATATATATATATACTTACCTGTAGCCCCTTCAGGGGGCTTCCTAAAGGCCGTGGGGGGGAGTCTGTAAAGGTTCCCCCTCCCTCCACTGGCCTCTAGGGCCTCACAGGGACCATTTGAGCATGTGCGGTGGCCATTTTTTTTAAAATTGTTTTTAAAAAATGGCTGCTGAAAACAAAATGGCCACCGCTCATGCTCAAATGGCCTCTCTGAGGCCTGGCATGGCCTAGGGCCTCACAGAGGACATTTGAGCATGTGCAGTGGCCATTTTATTTTTGGCGGCCATTTAAAAAAAATTTTAATTTTAAAAAAACGGCGCCCCCCTTCAAGTGGCGCCCGGGGCACGTGCCCTGCCTGCCCTACCCTAGATACACCCCTGACACTGAGAGTTTAACAGCAACATTACCTGGTAGCCCATGCATGAAGATGCATGGAATCCTGGACAGAAAGAGCAGTGGGACACTGGTAGATACAGACAAGAGAAGAAAGTACAAAGTTCCAGCTGCATAGGAGAGAGTCAAGGCAGCCCTGGCTCCAAAGTGGTCAGCAAACCTGTCATAGAAATGGTGCAAAATATTCAGAAATTGAACAGGTTGTGCACCAATAAAAGCAGAACCAAAGGGCTCCTGTCACACCAATAAAGGGCAGGTGATGAGGAATGCTTCAAATGCATGTGATCACAACTCCTTTAGGAAATATTAAGTGGAATTCTAAGTTGCCAGATGAGGCTCTCTTTCAAAAATTTAATTCCATCTGGGTCAGAAGAGGCCAAGGCCTTCAATTTTTTGCCTTCTGAAATACCCACATGTAAACAAAACAAGTTACTGGTGAGTGGAACTATACAATCCCAAGACAGACTGTGTTAGAAAGTTCTCTTTATGATCCACTGCATTGCAATGGCATATCTGTTTCTTAATTTCAGGAGGTGATCTGCCATGGCAGACAAATGACTACTGTACTCCCTTGGTATTGGAGTAACAACTATTTTTTCCTTGGAGTTAAAACTGCTTCTGTTTAAATCAAGGACAAAATACAATAAATTAGTTACTTTCATCTTGTTTTCTGCATAACTGAGTGTGTATGTGTGTATGTGTGTGCGTGTGTGCTAGATTTCAAATGTTGATTATGTTAGCATGATCCATCTGATGTTAAGCATTTTACATCCCACACAAAGTGACAATGTCAAGTACTCGTATGTGGCATTAAGCATAAACTTAATTATTCCATTTAATTCAACGAAATAACCAAGTATGTGCTTAGACACATTAAAATCAATAGGGCTTCTCTGGCTGGATCATGCCCTTCATTATTATTAATAGCATTTTGCATAAGCAATATCATTCAACAGCAAGAAGAAAAAAGCCACACAAGTACTAACTGATGAGGCTGGTGAAATTGTGGTTCTGGTGGAAGGGGGTAAAATCAACCAATTATCATGCATCTCTACTTCCTCAACAGTCCTCCATACTTCCTCCTATGCTTATTATAAAAAGACAACTGTCCCCAAAATAAGGTTGGCATGAGAGAACCTCTGCTTTAACCTCCAGTGCCAATGGCTGAGGGTCCAGTATGCACCTTGCATGTGTTGTGCACTCAAAATATGCTTACACAGTTCTCCCATTTCAAGCACCATATAAATACAACCCCATTGTGTATAAACAGAAGGGTGTGACTCTAAGGACATGGGAGACATGGCTTCACAAGAGGTTTACCAGTTGGGACTGGAATGCGGTATCTGTGACTTCCCATCTGATCTCCAATGCCCATACTAAACACAATCTTGCCTGCTTCCCTTTTTTCTGTTCTTCTGTCAGAGCCAAAGGTGCTTGAATGAAAATGCTCCTAATCTGACATCACAATCATGCTTCTCATCAATGATTCCTCTAACAGGCCTTCCCAGATGTTGTTGACTTCAACTCCTGTCATCCTCAGCCAAAGACTATTGCAGCTGGGGATGATGGGAGTTGTAGTCAACAACATCTGGGAATTCCTTTTATAAGGGGCACTGGTTCTTCTCCATCTGCGGTAGGTGAGTTTCAGGATTAGAATCTGTACAATTGTATCCAAATTCAACATCTACTTAAAAAAACCAAAATAATTAGGAATTACCTGTTCTCAACTTGCTTCCCCACCCCCTTGTCATCTTTCCTTATTCTCTTTCCTGTCTTGTGGTAACAATTATTTTCACAGCCTTGTTAAAGGTTCTTGCATTGTCCAATGTCCAGTAGCAATCAGAATGTTTTAAAAAGTGAGTACATGGTCCAGTTTGTTAGTATATTATACAGTACCATAGTAAGGAATCATTTATTTCCATGTTGCCAGAACAGGAAATCCAGGTGGCTATTTACATTAATCTCCTGAACTAGATATGAAGAGGTATTATTAATTCCATACAATTCTGACATTCCACAGGATTCACAAGAATGGCTTTTATATTTACCTTCCAAAAATAGGGCCCCCCAGAAGCTGAAGAATACCAAAGATAGTTTGCAGGTAGCCAAATCCGACTGCATCCAACCCCAGGCTTGTTGCCAAATACTAAAATAGGGGAAAATAAAGAATAGGGGATGTATGTTATATTGTAAAATATTGTAGGTTGTAAACCTCTCAGAGACGGAAGTATGGGGTGGTCTACAAATCTGAAAAACAAACAAAACAAATACTTTTGGGAGACAAAGAAGTTAACACTGTATCCTATCAGTTTAGTGAAGCCAAGATACAATATTTCATGTTTCTGTGTCCAAGATGAGTAAGCTGAGTTATGAGTCAGACTTTAGGCCAAAATAAAGCATGGCACCTTACAACCGTTGTAGTCAGCCTTTTCAGACTGGGATCCACTAATCATAGCCCACAAGATTCATGTTTTATCTTTTGCATATATGGCCACCTTTTTCACCCCGTTCCTCTTAAAAGAAAAGAAAAAAATGGTGGTGGTGCCTCTGGGGCAACTCACCTTAAACTGTCATGACCCAGTTGAAGATCGATGCTCTATAACAGGGATTCTCAACGCTGGGTCCCCAGATGTTATTGGATTTCAACTGTTATAATCCCCAGCCCAGCAGCCTTGGGTTGGGGATTATGGAAGCTGAAGTCCAACAATATCTGGGGACTCAACACTGAGAATCCCTGCCCTGTAATATGCCTATATGGAGCCTGATAATAATGACTTCTCTAAGAGGTTACAAGCAGCTAGTGCAGGAGTGGCCAACCTGAGCCTCTCCAGCTGTTGTTGGACTACAACTCCCATCATCTTCAGCTGCTGTTGATGTCAGCTGGGGATTATGGGAGTTGTAGTCCAGCAACAGCTGGAGAGCCTCAGGTTGGCCGCCCCTGAACTAGTGAAAACAATCAGACCTTGCTTTCATCACCATTTCCTATTAGCTTGTCCACATGCATGCATTTTGAGGAAGTTGCTGCAAGATGAGGAAGATCCACCATGGAGGTACTGTTAAAAATAAATTATTTTAGAATATCTCTTTTAGACCGTGGGATGCAGAGTTTATGTCAACCAAATTAGATCAAGAAGCAGGGCAGAACATGGAGAGGGAGATCAGAAAGTGACGTTGGCTTCTCTCCACTCCCTGTAAAAGCACTGTTTGCTGCCAGAAATATTTCCCTCTCTCAGATGGTAGTGGACAGCCTAGGGACAGTGTTCCTGGCAGGACAGCCTCTGATGAAGATCATAAGGTTTGGACAGATTGTTGGAGTAGAAAGCATCCTTAGGTCCCAAGCCATTTGGGGTTTTTGTGGGGACTTTGAATTGTGCCTGGAAATGGACCGGCATCCAGTATAGCTAACAGATGAAATGTATTTTCTGTAGCCAGTCTCAATTGGTAGCCTTGCATCCACATTTTGTACTAACTGAAGTGTTTCCAAGGATAGCTGCACATAGTTCCACAGAACAAAGGACACAATTAAACAGATTCCTAATTGGCAGCATAGATCAGTTTGCCACCATTCCATAGAAGATTTGGCCACCCCCATGAAGAAGTAAAAGATCCTCCATACTCACTGGAACAACCCCAAACTGCATGAACATGCAAGTCAAGTCCACAGCTGTAATCAGATAGACGACTCGGATCACCCATTGCCTTGAGGTCATATTTACTGATCTGCTATCATCTTTCTCCAAAGACTTCTCTGTCAATTTCAGTCTTTGATGTTCCCTTTCGGAATGGATTCCTATATTCATGCTGCACAGGAAAAGCTGTCAAGCACACTGTTTTGCCTGGAGGAATGCAAGATGAAAATTAACTTTCAGCTAGCATTGGAATACAAGCTCATTAACTATACAGTGCAAAAGTCATGGAGTAAGATTGCTGAGTCATAGGTTTGGCTAGCCTTTTATAACCATCTCAGGATAATCAACCTTCTAGGCTGGCCTGTTTTACAATCAACTTTGGTAAATATAACCACTTTACAGAACTAGGGGTATTTCCAGAAGAAGGGTTTTTTTGTGTGGAATGCTCAGTGGGCTTGTGTAAGAACTATTTGCAGGAGCTATTGCTGAGCATCCACATCTATCAGTATTTATTTATTTAAAACATGTATATTCCACTCCTCCAGTGCAATACTGCTCAGGGCAGCTCACAAAAATGAAAAACAATTATAAAACATAACATTAATAAAATAAGTAAAATAACTAAAAACAGGACCCAGTTAAAATCAGATTTAGAAGTTGAAAGTTAAGAAGTTAAACAATATCCATTCCTGCACTAGTTCATCCTGGAGGCTTTTCAAACAGCAAAATTTACCATGAGTTTACTGCGGAGCTTTACTGTGAGTCTGGGGCATAACAGATACTCCGATGCAAAAAGAGGATGTTTTAACCCTGGACATAAATTAGGCTTGGTTCCAGTACGGAGGGAGAAACCCGAATCGTGTGTGAAGTGCTCTCTGAAATATTGCACAGACTTTGGAGTAAATCTGGATGATATGTCAACGCACACCCACCCTCCCAATGTAAAGTCACGGTAAGGTTGCCATCTGAAAACGCTTCTGCTGTTTTCTATCACACACCAAGGAGGATACTGCAGGTTGCAACCAGTGTTCCTTCTAAGCCATGCATGTGTTTGCTCTCACACATTTTTTGATGTCCGCTCAATTAATTTTAGATCCTGCTCAGATTTGGTCACGAAGGTCCCGCTGTGAATGCATTTGAGCACACACTGCCTTGATACCGCCTCCCAAAACAAAACTCATTCCTCACACAGATGGAAATAATTAGAGAGGACACTGGTTGCAACCCCTCCTTGTCACTCCCACTGCTCCTCCACTGTGGCGAAGCCCACTCTCCCTGCAAACCTCCTTATGACGAGTCTCACTGATCATGAGACTCTCCTCAGTATCTCTTGCATTTGGGCTGATCTGGACTCTAATATTTCTGCAGGGCCAGTTAGGGAGGCGTCTGGCAATCCCTCTTGCAATTTTAGATTGTATCAGTTTCAGTTTGTAACTCCTGATGATATGGACAAGCTGCTTGGAGCAGGACAGCCTACCACCTGTTCTTTGAATCCTTGCCCAACATGGCTGAACCTCCCCACATGGCTCCCTTGCAGGGAGATTGTTGGAGCTGGCCTGGTTGATATCATTAATACCTCACTGCCACCTTGTTTGAAGGAGGCAGTGGTTAGACCCTTTCTTAAGAAGCTCTCTCTGGATCCCCTGGTGATGGATAATTATAGGTAAGTCTCCAACCTCCCATGGTTGGGTAAGATGTTTAAGAGGGTGGTGGCTGACCAGCTCGGGGTGATCTTGGAGAGAACTGATTATCTAGACCAGGGATTCTCAAACTTGGGTCCTCAGGTGTTATTGGACTTCAACTCCCATAATCCCCAGCCTCAGTGGCCTTTGGTTGGGGATTATGGGAGTTGAAGTCCAATAACACCTGAGGACCCAAGTTTGAGAATCACTGATCTAGACCCATTTCAAACTTGCTTTAGAGCAGGCTATGGGATTGAGATTACTTTGGTCGACCTGATACATGACCTTTGCCAGGGAATTGACAGAAAGACTGTGACTCTACTAGTTCTTTTGGATCTCTCAGTGGCTTTCGATACCATCAAGCATGGTATCCTTCTGGATTGCCTGAGGGATTTGTGGATAAGAGGCACTGTTTTATAGTGGTTCCACTCCTATGTCTTGGGTAGATATCAGATGGTGGCACTTGGTGACAGTTGTTCTTCAGAATGGGAGCTACTATATAGAGTTCCTCAGGGCCCCATTCTGTCACCAATGCTTTTTAACATCTACATTAAACCGCTAGATGAGATAATCAGGGGATTTGGTGCTGGGTGTTATCAATATGCTGATGACACCCAAATCTATTTCTCCTTGTCATCAATATCAGGAAATGGCATTAGCCCTTTAAATGCTTGCCTACAGGGGCTGAGTAATGGGCGGGATGAGGGATAATAAACTGAAGTTGAATACAAGCAAGACAGAGGTGCTCATTGTTGGGGATTGTAATCTGTAAGATGGGATAGTACTTCCTGTTCTGGATGAGGCTGCACTCCCACAGAAAGAAGAGCTTCATAGCTTGGGAATTCTCTTGGACCTGGGGGGTCACCCTGGTGCCTCAGGTTGAGGCTGTGACCAGGAGCGCTTTTTACCAGCTGCAATTGATTCGACAACTTGACAACTCTGCCAATTCCTTGAGGAGAATGATCTGGAAACAGTGCTACACCAGCTGGTAACCTCCAGCTTGGACTACTGCAATGCACTCTATGTAGGGCTGCTTTTGTATGTAGTCTGGAAACTTCAGTTAGTTCAAAATGCGGCAGCCATATTGGTCTCTCAAGTATCCTGGAGAGACTTCATTATGCCTGCTCTTGAACAGTTGCACTGGCTGCTAATATGTTTCCTGGCAAAGTACAAAGTGCTGGTTATTACCTTCAAAGCCCTGAATGGCTTAGGTCTGGGTTACCTAAGAGAGTGCCTTACTCTACAAGAACCCTACTACTCATTAAGATAATCAGGTGGGGGTCTGTCTTCAGGTGCCACCAGTTCATCTGGTGGCAACCTGGGATCAGGCCTTCTCAGTTGTCACTCCTGGGTTGTGGAATACATGTCCGTGGATATAAGAGGATTATCTTCCTTGGAGGCCTTCAGGAGAGCCCTAAAGACAAATCTTTTTGCCTGGCTTTTAATGATATCTAGTTTTAGTTTTTATCTGGTTTAAAAAATTTTTTAAATTTAATTGTTTTATTATGTGTTTTTGATTTTAATGTAAACTGCCCTGAGCCACTTTAGGAAGGATGGTATATAAATTGAATGAATGAATGAATGAATGAATGTTTCTCTGCACTTTTTTGCTTCTTAATTATTCACTTCCTAAAATAATTTCCTCCACAGAATCTTTCCCTTTAGTGACTTGGCTGCAATTTTATGTAGTTTCCGTGAAGCAAGCCCCATTTAATTAATTGGGACTTACTATTGAGTAAACATGCATATATGCACAATTTCCTCTTTTTTAATTTTTCCTGATGCTTCAGTCTTTCTTACAAATGCTTCAGCCATTGGCTATCTTGGAAATCACTCAAATGTTTATAACTGGGTTGTTTGTCAGGACAGTGAAATATCAGATGCACAGTAGACCCTTGGGAGCCTATTATACCATCCAGATTTCAATCAAATACCTCAAGGAGTTACTATTGGGGCACAAGCTTAACTTTATGCATTTTAATTCTCCTTGTATTATCTTTTGGATCTCTTGGAGGAGTGAAGAAATAAGTTCCTAAATGCCTGCTACCAGAAGCGTATCTAGAGAAAATAGCGCCTAGGGCAAGCATTGGAATTGCGCCCCCTGTCCAAACACCCGGCACCCATTTTTCAGATAGCTTTACCACAATATCAGCTGAAAAATACAAGACAAGCTCATTAATATTTTAATATTTCAAAAACTATTTAGCAGTGGACGTAGCCAGACCAAAAAGTGCTGGAAAACTACAATTTTCCGTAGGCTGGGGCTCATGAAATACCCAAATACTATGTGGAGGTGTACTTGGAAAACTAAACAGAAGTGCCTGTCAAATTCTCTACTATGCATTGTAGCATCACTATTACATACGTTTTAAAAATAAATGGAGAATTTGACTTTTCCCAGATACTCTGAAAATAATTAAAGGATATGCAGAGTAAACTGTGTCACTGCTTGGAATATATTCTAGTATTTCAGAAAGACAGTTAAAATGAGAGAAAGAGGGCAAGAAACTTCCAGTGGGCCTTAATACTAAGGATTTCACACTGATTCAAAGACAAACTCACCATTAATAGCCATATTATTAAGACATCACATTTAACTCACTTATCACAAGAAGCAAAGTAAGAGCAAATGAATACAATCCTAGCTCATAAGCTTCAGCTCAGTATTCACAAGCCCTGATTCTCTGTACATAGTGCCAAACTAAATATGTGTACAGTGACTTATATTATATATATATTATTTTTTATTCACCTGTAGCCCCTTCGAGGGCTTCCTAAAGGCCATGGGGGAGTCTGCAAAGGTTCCCCCTCTCCCCACTGGCCTCTAGGGCCTCGCAGGGACCATTTGAGCATGTGCGGTGGCTATATTTAAAAATAAATTTTGTTTTTTAAAAATGGCTGCTAAAAACAAAATAGCTACCGCGCATGCTCAGATGGCCTCTCTGAGGCCTGGCATGGCCTAGGGCCTCACAGAGGACATTTGAGCATGTGCAGTGGCCATTTTATTTTTGGCAGCCATTTAAAAAAAATTAATTTTAAAAAAATGGCACCCCCCTTCAAGTGGCACCCGGGGCACCTGCCCTGCCTGCCCTACCCTATATATGCTCCTGCCTGCTACAAGCAGATCCAAGGTCTCCCGGTATTTCAGACACTGTAACCACTGCTGCTGTGCCTTTTTTTTCCCCCAGGAAAAAGATTTTTTTTTAAAGTAATCATTTGTGTATACCTGTAAGAAAAGAAGAACAGTGTATCTCCACACTGGTAAATTAAAGTAAAGTGTGCCATCAAGTTGATTTCGATTCCTGGTGCCCACAGAGCCCTGTGGTTTTCTTTGGTAGAATACAGGAGGGGTTTACCATTGCCATCTTCTGTGCAGTATGAGATGATGCCTTCCAGCATCTTCCTATATCGCTGCTGCCCGATATAGGTGCTTCCCATACCAGCAGAGATTCGAACTGGCAACATTCTGCTTGTTAGCCAAGCATTTCCCTGCAGTACCACTTAAGGTGATTTCAAGACTGGTAAGAGAACAAAAAAAGAAAAAGAAAAAAAGGTGGGGGGAATAATCTCTGTGCAAAGTTAGGAAAATAAAATCTGGTGGTCAGGAAACAGCAGGATGGGCAGTTACCAATAAATGGCAAAACATTTCACTTAATGGAATGGCTGTATAACCTTTGAACAACTGTAAAACACCCCCCTCTTTTTAAGGGGAGTTGGGGAGCAACTGCAACTATTAGAAAAACAAATTATCATGTGGCACAAGAAGAGGAAGAGATGTGCAGCAGGAGAATAGGTATGTTTTGGCAGAGAAGTTAGGGGGGCACCCATGGGGGCCATCCGTCCTGTAAGTTACCATCCACACAGATAGCCACTCCTCCACAGCTTCCACTATAACCACCCACACCTTTTCCTCCTTCCACAACAACAACAACAAACCACTTTATTTGTTAGCTGCCCCATAATAAATTGTTCTCTGGGCGGCTCACAACACAACATTAAAGAATATCCAATAAAAATACATAAAATACCACAAATCATAGCACACACACACACACACAATACAATACAAAATATTTTAAAAACTTTTTAAAATCAATTTTAAAAATCAGTTTTTAAAAACCTGAGTGAACAGAAAGGTCTTCACCTGGCATCTAAAAGAACAAAGTAACGGTGCCAGGTGAGCCGCACTAGGGAGGCTATTCCATAAATGGGTGGCAACCACTGAAAAGGCCATCTCTGTAGTAGCCACCTGCCTCATCTTGTTTGGCGGGGCACTCAGAGGAGGGCCTCCGAAGAAGATCTTAAGACCCGAAATGGGACATATGGGGCAAAGCGCTCTCTCAGGTAACCTGGTCCCAAGCCACTGAGGGCTTTAAAGGTTAAAACCAGCACTTTGAAATGGGCCCAGAAACGGACTGAGAGCCAGTGCAGCTGATGAAGCACTGGCGTAATATGCTCAAAAGGTTCAGTCCCAGTTAATAACCTTGCAGCCCTATTTTGTACTAGCTGCAATTTCCAGTCCATTTTCAAAGGCAGCCCCCCATACAATGCATTGCAGTAATCGAAGCAAGAGGTTACCAGAGCATGAATAACTGTGGCCAAGCTATCTCCATACAGGTAAGGTCACAGTTGGCGTTATCAGCCGAAGCGGATAAACGGCACTCCGAGCCACAGAGGCTACAATATTTTGCCTTTTGATTTCATGTTAGGAAAGAAGTACTTCTAGTTGAAAAAAGACTGGTTTTTCACAAATTGAAAGGCCAATCATGGATGCAAGATCTACCAGGGGCTCAATGTCATCTCAAAGTCCAGCAACACTGCCCATAGGAAACAGCAAAGAAGAAGAGATATCACTATCTCAAAATACCCTGGGAATCCCATTCTACTTACTTGTTTATCCAGGTATGGACAACACTGGATTTTTTATATATCTGCATTTTAAGGTTACATCCAGTGACAGCTCTGAACATAGTTAGGTTTGTGGGCTGTTTTGCCACTGGCTCTTGGATACCGATTCATACAAAAAGGAATGCACACAGTAGGGTATAATCAAGTCAGAAATTGTACTTTTCATCAACTTTACATGTGTTGCTGTTTACAGAGAGATAGAACTCAACCATTTGGGAAATGGGAATTTAGCCTGCCCTATCCACTTGTGTAATCTTAGCAAGTATATCTCCACATCGTTTGTTGGTGGTTTACATAGTGAATGCAGAATGACTTCCAATAACTCTCTTCATGCATTTGATCCTTTGGGTTCTTACCACTTTATTTCTTCAAAGGATATGCTCAATTAAAATATTGTGCAAAATTAATCACAAAATGAATAGATGAAAGCAGGCATATTTACAATTGAAGAAGGCAGGTTTACTTACAGAGTAATAGCAGGTTGATGATGACATTAATTTAATGGAGCTTAAACCAGTGCTTGCATTTATGTCCCTCGAGAAGTGAAAGCAAAATGCTTAATCTCACTTCCTGGTTTGTATGTAAGAGGGACTGTGTAAAAATTACCAAGAATGAGCAGAGCAGTCAAACTAAAATCGAAAGCCTGCTACAGTAATGCAACGTGTAGCATGTAATGTTACTCTTTCCATCTCTTTCCCCCTTTTTAAATTAACAGTTTTATTCAAATTGTCCCATACTATAACAAAGTCATTACAACAAAAAGGTAGGGGTATGAGACAAAGACAGAAACAAACAGAAAAGGGAGGAAGGGAAGGGGGAGGATGAAGGGGTTGAGACAAGTATTGGTCTAAACGAAACAGAGGAAATCAGTACAATTTCTGCCACAAGGAAGATAAGACTTGGTAATGTTATCCAACTCAAGCCAAGTCTTATAGACTTTGTGGCAAAAGTTGATGCAATAGGTTCTGGTCACAGAACAAGGGCATTCTGCTCTCCCCCTTGCTTTGCTTCTTCTCCAAGTGTAGTTTTAGCTTTCTGCTCTGAGGTTGACAGCAAACATGAGATGGGACACTAGTTATATGTGTAACCTACAAGGACCTTTCCAGAAAACCATTTTCTTGTGAAGTAAATATACAACTGCTATTATCTAGACATAATCACACTCTGTAATTGCATCTCTATTGTGAAGAAAATGCATACTCCTAAACACTTTGGTGCTGGAGAAGACTTTTGAGGAGGATACCATGGACAGCCAGGAAAAGAAACAAATGGATCATAGAACAAATCAATCCAGAATTTTCACTCGCGGCACAAATGACCAGGCACAAACTATCATAACTTGGACACATTATGCAAAAACCCAGCTCCCTTGAGAAGTCCATAATGCTGGGAAAAGTCGAAGGAAAGAGAAGAAGAGGACGACTAGCAGCAAGGTGGATGGACTCGATTACGACAGCAATGAAAGCACCATTGAGAGACCTTAAAGGCCAAGTTGAAGACAAATCATCCTGGAGAGAATCTACCTATGTGGTCGCTAAGAGTCGTCACTGACCTGATGGCACTTAATCAATCAAACAAACAAAAACTCAAACTGCAATATTCTGTTGGTGGGAAAATGCAGTCCACATCCTACCAGCTAGCATGCCTACTGCTGTTTTGAGACACGCAGTGGTAGGGATGTGTACACATGGGTTTCAATTCAACTTCAATCTCCCTGTAGGCCTGATTCGATTCAGATTGGTTTTGATTTGAGTCATTCTGAATCAATTCAACTGTCTTACATTTAATGTGGGGGAGGGATATGGAGGAGAGCCTCTTAAAAAAATTTTTTTTAAAGAAAGAGGCGCTGAGGCATCCAGTAATACCAGTACCTTTTGTAGTGGTGGGGAGGCGGTGGTGACCTGACTCGCCATCCCCCTGGGGCCTGCTGATGCTGTTTCCAAAAAGAAGAGAGATGGAGGCACTCTTGAACTGCTTATTGCAGTGGTAACAGTAGAGCGTGCAGCGGCAGCGAACCAACCCAACCCACCATTCCCCCCTATGACCAGCCAGCCACTCAGTGCTCGCACTGGGACCAGGCTATAGCTTGAACTGGACTCCCCCACCCCCCCGAAAGGCATTCAGCCTGGTCCAAGGGGCTATGCTGGTGGCTCTTCGGCAGTGGCAGTAAAGGCCCCTCTAGGCCCCGTCAGCAAGGGCTGGCAGTGGCTTGGTTCCGGCCTCTGTGCATGTGCGGAGCCCATTTGCGTGACCTCCATGCATGCATAGAGACTGTTTGCATGATCACATGCATGGTCATGTATGTGCAGAGGCTGGAACCAGGCTGCTTGAATTCAAACTGAACTGCTGAGACAGGTTCCATGCACACCACAAAGTGATAGCCCATTCCATGCCTGCACAATTCGTTAGTTAGTTAGTTTGTTTGTTTAACAGATTTCTGTACTGCCCAAAACTCACATCTCTGCGTGGTTTACAATAAAAATACCATTAAAACAAAATTGAAATGTTTAAACAATCTAAAATTTAAAACATGCTAAAAGTGCTATCTATTAAAATTGTAAATCTAATTAAAAGCCTGGCTGAATAGATGGAGACTGATTGGAATGTGTTTGACCATCAAGATTTGGAGATTTATACATCAACGGTTTTGGACTATATTAAATTTTGTACAGCCAACGTCACCAGGAAAAAGCATGTAAAGATGTATCCAAACAGGAAGCCCTGGATGACAGGGGAAGTTCAGGGGCTGTTGAAGGCCAGGAATTCTGCTTTTAGAACTGGAGACCGGGTATTGTATGGTATAGAAAGGGCGAATCTGAAGAGGGGTATCAAGAAGGCAAAAGCTGTGTATAGGGGGGAAATTGAGAGCCACATGAGCAGTCATGACACCAGACAAGTGTGGCAGGGGGTTCAGCAGCTTATCGGCTACAGATTTAGTGGTCCACCAACTGTAGAGAGCAGTGCCTCCCTGGTGGGGGAGCTGAATACCTTTTTTGCCTGGTTTGAGGTGACACCGGCAGTGGTTACAGCAGTGCTGCCAGAGTCATCGCCCTTACTCCCTGAGGGAAACGTTGTTAGGGTGGAAGAGGGGGAAGTGAGACGGATATTGAAGGAAATAAATATGAGGAAGGCTATGGGCCCTGATGGAGTGGTTGGTAGGGCGCTGAGAGACTGCTCGGAACAACTGGCTGAAATCTTTATGAAGATTTTTAATCGATCTCTGGCCCAAGCTACTGTTCCACCTTGCTTGAAATCCCCTAATATTATACCTCTACCAAAAAAATCTAACATAGACAGTCTGAATGACTTTCATCCTGTGGTGCTTACACCCATTATAATGAAATGTTTTGAGAAATTGGTGAGAAATCGTATTATGGCTTGTCTGCCGGTTGGACTTGACTCCGGTCAATTTGCATATAAGAAGAAGAGATCCACGGAGGATGCTGTGGCTATGGCCCTACACACTGTCCTGACCCACCTGGAGAGACAGGGGAGCTATGCAAGACTGCTTTTTGTTGACTTTAGCTCTGCATTTAATACTATTCTTCCATATAGATTGGTGCCCAAATTATTAGATCTGGGGCTTCCACCGTGCTTATGCAGGTGGATATTAGACTTTTTATCAGATCGTTCTCAATGGGTTAGGATGGGTTCCCATGTCTCGGCGGATCTCAGTATAAATACGGGGACGCTGCAGGGGTGCGTGTTGAGCCCACTTTTGTACACGCTTTACACATATGACTGTGTTCCCAACTACCCCAGCAATAAGATAATTAAGTTTGCAGATGACACATCTGTGATTACTGCTGGAGAAGGGGAGTCGGCCTACAGGAAGGAAGTGGAGCGGCTGACAGAGTGGTGTGGGGAGAATAACTTATTCCTCAATTTAAAGAAAACAAAGAATATCATTGTGGATTTTAGGAAATGCAATTCGAACATTCAGCCACTCATTATTGAAGGGATTTGTGTGGAACGGGTTTCGGTGTTTAGATTTCTGGGAATGGAGTTAAGAGATGGTCTAATATGGGGAGCAAACACCAAAGATTTGGTGAAGAGAGCACAGCGGAGATTATACTTCTTGAGGACTCTCAGGAAGAATAGTCTTTCAAATAATCTACTGCTGATGTTCTACCGCTGTACCATAGAGAGTGTATTAACCTATGGAATCTGTGTGTGGTTTGGGAGCTGCACAGTCAGGGAAAGAGCATTGCTGTCCAAGGTTGTTAAGACTGCGGAGAGAATAATTGGGTGTACTCTTCCCACTTTAGATCCAATTTATGCCACCAGGAGTTTTAACAAAGCGGTAGAGATAGTGCAGGATTCCACGCACCCTGGAAATGATCTCTTTCAGCTTTTGCCTTCGAGAAGGAGGTACAGGGTCATAAAAGCCAGGACCAGCCACTTGAGAAATAGTTTCTATCCAAAAGCGGTGTTAGCTCTGAACGCAGCAAAATACAGTTTCTGATGGGGTTTTTGTTTTCAGTTTTTTAGAGTTTTTTTAGAGCAATGGGTATATGGGGGGGGTGGTATATTGGGATATATTTAGTTATTTCTTGTTAGGTCCTGTAGAGGTTGCTGTAGATTCTTTCAATCTCGTTGTTCTGTACAGGACAATGACAATAAAGATTTATCGTATGTGTCTTGACTAACGTTTTAAAAGTTGTCAGAGAAGGGGAGGCTCTTATCTCAACAGTGAGTGTATTCCAAAGCCTTGAGACAGCAACGGAGAAAGCCCATCCCTGAGTAGCCACCAGGTGGGCCTGTGGCAACTGTAGATGAACCTCTCTGGATGATCTTAATGGGCGGAGGGGATCATGGTGAAGAAAACATTCTCTTAAATAATAAAGAGATTAATAAAGGGGAAAGCTATCCAGCTTATGCAGGTGAAAGAAAATTGGTGACTAGGGACTACTTTTTGAATTATAGTGTTTGAGATATCACACACTGGCAGTGACATTTATTCTTCAGCTGAGGAGGCCTGTGGGAACTACTCAAATTTGTTATCACTGTTCCTGATATTATTTACAGTGTGAGAAACAGGAAGAAGTGATTTTCATTCATTATCTCAGCCTGGATGAAGAGCAAATACTAAAATGAGCTTTGAAATATCTTGATTAATTCACTGTTTTTTCATCTGCTCATAGGGCGATATGATATGAAAACTTAATTTTCAGAAGAGGAACACACAAATCAATCCATAGAGATTAACTAATTTGGAAACTGACATGGTGAGGCCCTCAGGAACATATTTATGCAAGTGAAAAGGAGTGGAGTGCAGCAAAAATCCCAGCCTCCATGCCTGCTTGACTGTGCAATGTGATTTCCAGCCATGGAATTCCCATACCAGCATGGGTGTCAGTGGGGGGGGGGGGAGAGGGCGCAGTTGTCCTCCTCAGATTGAGCCAGTTCCCATTGAATTCAATGGGGCAAATGCCTAGGGAGTGGGGTATAGGATTGGTGACACCACCCCCAGAAAAAATCCATGCATGCCATGCCGTATCAACTTTTGTTCTAAACAGACCCACATTTGGATTTTTAGTGAAGCCCATCATCTGAAAATCTTGGGTTTCCTTTAAAAGCCTCATAGGTTTCTCATGCTCCCAGTTATGAACAAAAGCTTGTAAATACAGGGAGTAGCCAACTTACAAACGGGTTGTGTTCCAAAAGTTCATTTGTAAGTGGGATGTACTTAATTCAGAATGCATATAGTTGCTATGAGGGACAACTTGTTCATATGTACAAATTGGTGGTTGTAAGTTGGGGACTTCATTTTATGGAGGTTTTTTTTGTAAGTACAGATAGTTTGTAAGTCGGGTGTTTGTAAGTCAGGGAGCGCTTTTATAGCTATAACTTAAATTGGGGTGTTTATTTTTAAAATTATTTTTGAGGAAATTGTACAGTGTACAACATAGCTTGTGTAGTTATGGAAGGATTTTGCTTGTGTTTGTCTTGACCATTCCACAACCAAGATTACAATCCCTCTCCCAAATGGACACGTAATTTCTTAAAATGCACATTCCATCCCTTCTTCTTTCACAAAGATCTGAAAGGGAAACGAAGCCACCATCCTTGTTCTTTGCAACTAAAATATTTTTTATTAGACACTTATTTGTGGTCTGCTCCTTCCACTTTTGAAACAGCAGGTGGAGCACAACATCTATGAAAAGAACTGGATGAAGGGAGAAAATGCAACAATTCTTAATAGACAGAGGCCAGACCTCTGCAGCCAGCTTTCTGTAGTACTGAGCTTCCACTCAAGTCTACAGCAGCTGTTCTCCTGGCGACAAATAGCAGTTTGAGTTGGGGGGCAGGGAGAGATTTTCATCAGGACTATGGCATAGAGGGAAAGGGTTAAAACTCTCCTCTTGCTCCTATATCATGGTCCAAATATGGACTGGGCCCTCACAGCTGTTACTTTAAAAAGAAGAAGAGCAGAGCACAATGATGCTTCTAGCGTCATGGGCAATTTGGCCCTGATCATCCAACAGGGGATCTGACAGCACTTCTGCACTCAAAGGATGTCACTCGTCTCGCTGGTGCCAGTTGCTCTTCATTCATTACCCAGAGTTATAAGCCTCCTGCATTGAATTTATACCATCAGAAACATAATGTGAAGGAGTGACAAGGAAAGGAAGAAAAACTTCTTGTGGTGGTGAAAGAGACAGCAAGCAAGCAAAAGAGTTGGTCTGAGACAATCTGGACAATGTTTGTTTGAGACAATCTGGAGAATAAACAGACCTAAAAAATTCCATAATACAGGCCAACAGCTAAAAGGTGGCTACTCATTTCCAGTCAAGATGTGAAATCCACTCCCCCATCACTGCCCATCTCCATCTGCTCCCCATCACTGCCCTTGGCTTCCAGCTTCCAAAGAGGAGAGCTGTTCTTGTGGTAGCAAGCATGATTTGTCCCCTTCGCTATGCAGGGTCCACCCTGGTTGCATTTCTTTTGCCATAGTTTGTGCTTCTTTCTGTTCTCTTCATTTGGACAGGCCTTACAATTTCAGAAGGAAGTCTTCTTCCCTTTTATGGCCTGTGTTAAACTTCCTTAGTGCTTCTCTCCCTGCCTGTATGCTGAATTTGACCGCACTATGGTCACTGTTCCCTAGAGGGTTGATGACACTGACACCACGCCCTAGGTCCTGGGTGCCACTCAGGAGTGAGTCCAAGCTGGTGCGGAGCCAGCCGAGCGGCAGCCTAGGTCCAGCCCCGGTGGCTTCAGCAGCCCCTACCATTGGTGGCCCAGGTTCTTTGAACCCGTTCGCACAATGGTGGCTATGCCCCAGAGTCCAAGGTAGCCTTCTCTCTGCTTGGTTCCAACACCAACTGTTCTAGGGCACAGTCATTCAGCGTATCTAGAAATTTGACCTCTTTGTCATTACCTGACTGTGAATTTGCGCAGTCTATGTATGGGTAATTGAAGTCACCCATTATTACAGCCCTTCCTCTCCTTCACACTTCCCTGATTTCCTGCTGCAACTCCCAGTCACTGTCAGCATTTTGATCTAGAGGGCAATAGCACATCCACAGTAGCACATTTCCTTTCAGGCCTTGTAGTGACACCCACAGGGTTATTAGAAGGATAGGTCTCAGCAGTATTGGTCAGCTATTTAACTGTCCAAACAGCCTCTTTCAGGAATATGAATGTGGGGCCTCCCACAGCCCTAGCTGACTCCACCCCCTCCAGGCAGGGACAAACAAAAACTGGCTGCCACAGGAGTTATCTAGCCCTGGCAAATAGACTAGGACTTATCCTTTAAAGAGAAACCAGCCCCTCAAAATCTCCCCTCCTCCTGTTAGTTAGTTTGAAGTGGGGAAAGGCTAGACGTTCTGTTTAGAAAAGCTTGCTCACCCCCTGAAGCTGGTTTTGCTCTTCCCAGAGAAGGCTTCAAACTGAGCGTACTCTGGGAAGTAGGCTCAGCACAAAGCATGAAGCCATGTGCTAATAACTCCCAGGGCTGATTTAAGCATACTGCAACTGCAGAGCACCACAACATTTTTTTTGAAGGGGGGGCACGCTGGGCTGGGGTCTGTGCAGAACAGCAGCAACAGGAGAGGAGAGGAGAGGAAAGGAAGAGGAGAAGGATGAAAAGAGGCAACAGATAATCACCCCATTCGCACATAATGTCAAGCTGAATAGGGCAGAAGTTGGAATTTATGTATGTCCAAATTCATGAAACAGTGATTTCACAGCAAAAGCAACCTGCAGTTTTCCTTTCCATACTCCAATTTGAACCTTCAGTTTCTAGTCAGTTTTGTTGCTCCAAACAGAGGTTTGAAGGCAGCAGTGTTACATCAGAATGCAATCTAGAAATGCCATAACCAGGGTTTCATGCTGTTTCTGAAACCAAAACCAAAGAGATGGCAGCCCAGACCTGCACCCACTACTTGCCTACCTCACCCTTGCTGGCCACCTCTCCAAGCATTTGCCCCATGCCCTGTCTCTGCATTCCTCAAGCCATTTCCCGACAACAGAGACAATGCATTGTCCCATCCCAAAAGTCACATTGGGGGATGCACTTTTCACTGTGTTTCTTGTTCCCACCTCTGGCAGTCAAGAGAAAAGGGACTGGATGGCAAGATGGGCACACTATGTGTTTTGGTCTCCAAAATTGAATCGAGTAGACTGCTGCAAATAGAACATATGGTAGGACAGAAATACCCGAGGTCAGGTTTAAAAGGTAGCCCCATCCAGGAATTCTCGAATGGCTCTCCTCTATTTTTTGTTTAATACAGTTGGGAAAGAGAGACCCAGCCCCTTCCCTTTGGGTAAAAGCATGCAGTCTCTGGTGTTACTCCTGTGAAGAATCATTCAGCAGGAGTAGTATTGCCTCCAGACACTGGAGAGATTCTTTCTGTGTGATGACAATGGATGCTGCTCGGGAGCAGACCACTCTCTCATGAGTACGAAGGGCCACGGAGACATTCATATGGGCCAGACAGCAGCTGCCACCTGGCCTGGTTCCTTGACACAAGCAAGTTACAGGGACGGATACCCCAGCAACACCTTTCCTTGTCTTGGCAACTGCCGCAAAAAAGCAGTCCAAGTAAGTAGTCCCTCTGATAATCAGGGCTTCCCCCTCCCGTGGTTCCCCGCGGCTGCAGTTCTGCATGTGCCATAACACTGGTCCAAACCTGGAAAATTTGAATGTGAATAAAGATCTGTCCCCAGTCCCAGCGTTTCCCTATCTGCCCACCCGGTACCATGGACACATAGAGTGGTCACTACTCCTTCGGAGTATGAAAGGGTTGCCTGGAGAGGAGGGAGTCACAGTGTACACATTCAATTATTTACCAGAGAGAATGGGGCCCCCACATAAGCAGGTTCCCTTTTCATTTGGATGGCCTACTTCATGAGAGCACAGTCCGACAGCGGCCCGAAGCTCACTGAGTCTCTGGTCCTACCCAGTGGACTGGCCCTCTCATTAGAGGGCTAATCCTCAGGTGGCAAACCGATACGGGGACAGGAGTGTGCTTGTGTGTTCCTGGACTGCTTTGCTGGGGTCTGACATCTCAAGAGCATCATTAGTCACAGTGGACCAGACCCCAGGATCCTTTGCCCTCCTCATGTACATATTCCCTCCTAGGAAGCCATCATGAGCCCTTCCCAGAGTAACAGAAAAATAGTGCCCCTCTGAACCCGCCCCCCCCCCCATGCCAGTAATTGTGCTTGTACGAGACTGTTTTGCTGCTGGGTTCTTTTGAAAGTGGTGGTGAAATTGCTGTCAAGAGAAGGGCTTAACTGTCCTTTAAAGGGATTTAAATGCCCTTTCCCTGCCGAGGGCAGGCGGTCCATTCTGAAAAGGCACAATCATGCTCAGCATACCCCCTTGAAGATTGTGGCTAATGGCTGCCACAATCTGCAGACATCCTGACACCTTGCCCACAGTCTGGCGACCCAAGCATTACAGAGCTTGCTGGGATGTGGCTCCAGCAGACCAGGCAGAGGAAATGGCTCCCTGACCTGAAACTGGAGGCTGCTGGGCTACGGCTGGACGGTCTTCTGTAATGCGATTCACGGTTACAAAAATTAACCACAGTTCATCTACCCACAATTTGCCATTATGTGTAAATGCGGCCTTAGCCTTAGACCCAATATTCCCCTGCAAACAACAGGAGCAGTTTAAGGAGAAATAATTCATTAAGAAATAAAAGGTGAGTGTAGGATTGTAATTGCAATAAAACTGGTTTCAGTTAATTTTAAAAAGGAGCTGCAAAGGGCCATGACCAGATGTTAAATAGTAAAGTGGAAAGGCGTGTTCAGGTGTGGAAGTGGGGGGAGGCACATGCCCTTGGGAGTTAATCCTTCCAATATGTCATCATGTGCTCAGAAAAGCACTCCTCCTCATACCCAAGCAAGATGTGCTATGGTTCATCTACACTTTTCCTCAGTGCTTATATTGAAAGCTCTGATAGTGTGTCAGGCAACTGAAGGATCTTCCATGAGATTATAAAATGAGTCAAAAACCAATTACATTGTTTGTTTGTTTGTTTGTTTGTTTAACAGATTTTTATACCGGCCAAAACTTACATCTCTGGGCGGTTTACAACAAGATAAAAACAAAGGTAAAACATTAGTTAAAAACAAAAACAAGAAATTTAAAACACAACGATTTTAATTTTTTAAAACAACAACAACAACAAACCACAATATTCTAAAAACAACATTAAAACAATTAAAATAATATCTGTTATAAGCCTGGGTGAACAGATGTGTCTTTAAAGACTTTTTTTAAATTGTCAGAGATGGGGAGGCTCTTATTTTACTAGGGAGCACATTCCAAAGCCTCGGGGCAGCAATGGAGAAGGCCCATCCCTGAGTAGCCGCCAGACGAGCCGGCAGCAAATGCAGATTACATCAGCAAGGTACACTGGCAATATTTATGTGATGTGGTCTTTTGTATCCTGCAATATGTACAGAGATCAGGATTTACCTTGCTCATGTTTAACCAAGTGCATACATACTAACTAAATCATGATCTTTTCAAATACGGGAACATTCTGAAGACCACTTTACCATACCAAAATCAATGGCAGTGAAGTCTTGGTTACCTGTCTGTCTGTCTGTCTGTCTGTCTATCTATCTATCTATCTATCTATCTATCTATCTATCTATCTATCTATCTATCTATCTATCTATCTCTTAAACATACCTGTCGCTAATCCCGTGTGTGGCAGCTCTCACGAGAATTTGCGAGCAGCTGCTGGATAGCGGGTGGGAGTAAAGAAACTGCTGGCCAGGAGAACGGCCAAGCGGCGGCCATCAGGTGGGGAGGGAGAAAGGAAAGCCGAGAAGAGAACTAGAGGTGCAGATGCTCTGTGCCCAGTTCAGCTAGTGTTAAATAAAATGGTTGTACAGGGTAAACCATTAGTACCTTCTCTCGGTCAGCCCAACTCAAACACTCCTTCTAGGGCATTTTTATGAGCCTTTCCAGTAGGCTTATAAAACCACCTGGCATTCTGTGTGTCCATGTATGTGTTCCCCCTATAAACTTCACAATGCCTGGGCCAATATGAACCAAATCGAGTACAATTGTAGGATCATATAGGGACACCTCAATGGCATAGTTTGTGATGATGTCATCCACCCCAATTCAATATGGCAGATGCATAAACTTTTGCGGTGCAAGTGGGCTAACTCGTGAACTGCCTAAACAATTTGAACCAAATTTGCTACAGCTATAGGGACACATAGGGACACCTCAATGGCATAGTTTGTGGTGATGTCACCCACAAAGATGGCAGACGTGAACATTTGAGGCACAAGTGGGCTAACTTGTGGACTGCCTAACCGATTTGAACCAAATTAGGTACAGTTGTAGTGAGTGACACACAGGGACACTTCAATGGTGTAGTTTGTGATGATGTAGATGATGGACGTGTAAACTTTTGAGAATCAAGTGGGCTAACTTGTGAACTGCCTGACCAATTTGAACCAAACCCAGTGGCATAGTTTCTGATGATGTCATCTACCACAATCCAAGATGGCAGACACATGAATGTTTGAGATGCAAGTAGGTTAACAGCTGTAGGAGTACATAGGGATGCCCCTATGACATAGTTTGTGATTAAGTCATTTACCCCAATCCAAGATGATGGATGTGTGAACTTTTGAGACAAAAGTGGGCTAACTAAATTGTGGACTGTCTAACCAATTTGAACCAAATTAGGTACAGTTGTAGTGAGTTACACACAAGGCCACCTCAATGATGTAGTTTCTGATGATGTAATCCACCCTAATTCAAGATGGCAGATACATAAACATTTGAGGCACGAGTGGGCTCACTTGTGAACCTCCTAAATGATCTGAACCGAATTTGGTACAATTGTAGTGAGTGACCTCAATGGTGCAACTTGTAATGATGTCATCCACCCCAATGGCAGACATGTGAATGTTTGAGGTGTAAGAAGTCTAACATGTGGATTACCTAACCGATCTGAACAAAATTTAGTCCAGTTGTAGGAATAGTGGAAGGAAAGTAGGCAGATTAGTATTTATTAGAACAACTTGTTTTAAAACATTATGGGGCTATTCTCACAATAGGGAAAAATCGGGCTAGGAAAGTCTAGCCCAATTTTTCCCAATCGTGGGAACCACTGGGCTCAGCTGTGAGCCCGGTGGTTCCTAGGCGGGTAACACACCCAAGTACCCCTGCCTTTAGCCCGGGTTTGCGGAGCAAGTGCTCCACAAAACTGGGCTCTCTGATTGTGAGTAGCCGCGGTGCGGCTCCGCACCACAGCTACTCATGAGTAGAGCCCCGGAGGAGAGGCAAAAATCCGCCTCCCGGCTCCGAGGGTCTCCCCAATATGCCCTGTGCACTCGCGCAGGGCATACTGGAGCTTCCAGGGGCTGCACGGCCCCCAAGCTCCCCAGTGTCAAGGTCTGGCCCAAGGCCAGCGAAGTACACGGCTCGGCTGCTTGCTGTGGGTGAATGACAATTGTTGAAACTCAGCAATGAGTGGGAGTCAGAGGCTCCAATTTATGGAGCCAGTCGAAAGCTCCCAGGTGTCAGGATTTACGGCTTGTCAGCCTTCGATAACAGGCGCTTGCTCCTCCGCACCGCCTCCAATTGTGGCCTGCGTTTGAAACACCTGCGTTGCCGTGGCGTTGGTGGAGCTCCAATGCCTAAATCATCCCCCGATTGGTCGCTGACATTTTCTGCTGGTTCAGGCTGTTGAGTCTGTTCTGAACCGTCAGCTAATTCCACTGCAGTCGGGCTCTGCCCTTCAGACATTCCAGACTCGGCTGGAATGCCGACAGCTTCCCTTTCTTCCTCGCTGTCAGAGCTAGGGGACATGACACCCAGCCCCTGCCGGCTCCATCACAGAGCCGGCAATTGTGTGGGTGGCCAATCTGGCTGCCCAGGGCTACTGCCCTGATCGTCTGCGGGGAGAGTGGGCTTAGCCCGCTCTCCCCACAGTTTTGGTAAAAGCAGGTCTCATGGATTGTGAGACCCGCCTCTATAAATAGTGAAGAAAATATGTAACCAGAAAAAGCATTGATATCAGGTTTTATTTCTTATTATTATTATTTTACACAGTCAGACAGGTGTTATTGACTGGTTTGTTTTATCCAGACATTGAGTCCTTCCCAAGGACCTGGGATGCCAGAATTTTATTGTCAATGTTGTTGCTGTTGTTATAGATATCGTCGCAAAATATAGGCTGTTCCCAGTAAAGCTGCTTTTTGTAACTGGCTGATGGTGATTTCTGTGGCCCCTATGGTGTTGAGGTGCTCTTCAAGGTCTTTTGGAACTGCACCCAGGGCGCCAATTACCACTGGGATTATTTTGGTCTTTTTCTGCCACAGCCTTTCAATTTCAATTTGTAGATCTTTGCATTTTGTGATTTTTTCTATTTCTTTTTCTTCTATTCTGCTATCCCCTGGTATTGCTATGTCGATTATTTTAACTTGTTTTTCTTTCTTCTCGACTACAGTGATATCTGGTGTATTGTGTGGCAGATGTTTCTCTGTTTGTCGTCGGAAGTCCCATAATGTTTTTACATCTTCATTTTTTTCAACTTTTTCAATTGTATGGTCCCACCAATTTTTGGCTACAGGTAGCTTGTATTTTTTGCAGATGTTCCAGTGTATCGTCCCTGCTACCTTGTCATGCCTTTGTTTGTAGTCAGTCTGTGCGATCTTTTTACAACAGCTGATTAGGTGGTCCACTGTTTCATCTGCTTCTTTACAAAGGCGGCACTTGCTGTTTGTGGTGGATTTTTCGACTTTTGCTCTTATTGCATTTGTTCTTAGTGCCCGTTCTTGTGCAGCCAGTATTAAACCCTCTGTTTCTTTCTTCAAGTTGCCATTCTTAAGCCATTGCCAGGTCTTGGTGATCTCTGATTTTCCACTTATATTGTGCAAATATTGACCATGCAGTGGCTTATTTTTCCATTGTTCTGCTTGATTCTTGACTTGTTTTTTCTTGTAGGCCTGCTTTGTTTCATTGGTGTTGAATAGTTTCGCATTATTGACCATTTTAAGTGCATCTTCTTCACTGTCCTTTATATATTCTTCAAGGCCTCTTTTTTCCTCCTCTACTGTTTGATTGACTTGCAGCATTCCTCTTCCACCTGAGCTGTGAGGGAGGTATAGCCTATCGACATCACTGCGGGGGTGCAGAGCATGATTGATGGTCATGATTTTCCTGGTCTTACGATCTAGCGTCTCTAGTTCTGCCTGGGTCCAGTCTATTATTCCTGCAGTGTATCTGATAACAGGTATAGCCCAGGTGTTTATGGCTTGTATGGTGTTCCCGCCATTGAGTTTGGACTTGACGGTTTTTCTAACTCTCCTGATGTATTCACTTCCAATTTTTCTTTTAACTTCATTGTGTGCAGTGTTATCAGCCTGGAGAATGCCCAAGTATTTGTAATGTTCTTTCTCTTCCAGGTTCTTGATCTTGCTTCCATTGGGCAGTTCTATTCCTTCTGTTTTTGTTATTTTCCCTCTGTTCATTTTTAATGCAGCACATTGGTCTAGTCCAAACTCCATTGCTATATCGCTACTGAATATACAGACAGTGATTAGCAGTGATTCAATTTCTGACTGGGACTTTCCATACAACTTCAGATCGTCCATGTACAGCAGATGATTTATTTTACTGGATGTTTTAGATGTTTGGTATCCAAGGCCTGTTTTGTTTAGTAGTGGCCTGTTTTGTTTAGTGAAAGTGGGGTCATGGCGATTACAAACAACAGAGGGGATAGTGAGTCCCCTTGGAAAATGCCTCTTCTAATGCTAACCTGTCCAAGTGTCTCGCCATTGATTGTTAACTGTGTACTCCACATGCTCATTGCTTTTTAAAATAAATATCTGAATGTTTTTGCTGACACCAGTTGTTTCTAAGCATTTTAGTATCCATGTGTGAGGCAATGAATCGAAGGCTTTCCTGTAGTCAATCCATGCAACACAGATTGGTTTTTCTTCTCTTGCAATTTTCTAAAATCATTTTGTCAATCAGCAGCTGGTCTTTTGTGCCTCTGGTGTTCGGGCAATTTCCTTTCTGTTCAACTGGAAGCTGTTTGTTACTTAATAAGTGTTGCATCACTTCATCTGCCATTATTCCAGTTAATAATTTGGACATGGTTGGCAGACAGGTTATCGGTCTATAATTACTTGGAACTGCACCTTTTGCTGGGTCTTTCATGATGAGATGAGTTTTCCCAGTTCTTAGCCATTGTTCAATATCACCTCCTTGCAAAATGTGATTGAACTGTTTTGATAGTTGTTTATGAAGGCTTGTTAGGTGTTTAAGCCAAAAGCCATGCAGTTCATCGTCGCCTGGAGCAGTCCAATTTTTAATTTTCTTTGCTCTATTTATTATTATTATTATTATTATTATTATTATTATTATTATTTTATTTTACACAGTCAGACAGGTGTTATTGACTGGTTTGTTTTATCCAGACATCGAGTCCTTCCCAAGGACCTGGGATGCCAGAACTTTATTGTCAATGTTGTTGCTGTTGTTATAGATATTGTCGCAGAATATAGGCTGTTCCCAGTAAAGCTATTATTATTATTATTATTATTATTATTATTATTATTATTATTATTATTAATTCAATTTCTATACCACCCTTCCAAAAATGGCTCAGTGCGGTTTACACAGAGAAATAATAAATAAATAAGATGGCTCCCTGTCCCCAAAGGGCTCACATTCTAAAAAACCCACAAGATAGACACCAGCAACAGTCACTGGAGGTACTGTGCTGGGGGTGGATAGGGCCAGTTACTCTCCCCCTGCTAAATAAAGAGAATAACCATGGTAAAAGGTGCCTCTTTGCCCAGTTAGCAGGAGACTAACTAGCAGGGGGCAGTTTTCAGTTACACAGAAAACTGCCATATACACATGTGGACAAATGTGTTGGTACCCCTCCATGAAAGAAGAAGAACCCACAATTGTCTCTGAAATAACTTGAAACTGACAAAAGTAATTGGCACCCATTATTGTTTATTCCACATTTAACAAAAATCAGACTTTGCTTTAGAGTTTTGATGCAAAAGAATATTTCAAATAATAATAGAAATGAAAATGGCATGGACAAAAATGAAGGGACCCTTAATCTAATATTTTGTTGCACAACCTTTAAAGGCAATCAATGCAAACAAGCGATTCCTGTAGCTCTCAATGAGACTTCTGCACCTGTCAGCAGGTAGTTTGACCCACTCTTCCTGAGCAAACTGCTCCAGCTGTGTCAGGTTTGAAGGGTGCCTTCTCCAGACTGCATGTTTCAGTTCTTTCCACAGATGTTTGATAGAATTCAAATCAGGGCTCATAGAAGGCCACTTCGGAATAGTCCAATGTTTTGTCCTTAGCCATTCTTGGGTTCTTTTAGCTGTGTGTTTGGGTCATTATCCTGTTGGAGGATCCAGGACCTGTGACTGAGCCAGAGCTTTCTGACACTAGGCAGTACGTTTTGCTCCAGATTGTCTTGATAGCCTTGAGATCCCATTGTTCCCTGCACAGACTCAAGGCATCCCATGCCAGATGCAGCAAAGCAGCCCCAAAACATAACCGAGCCTCCTCCATGTTTCACAGTAGGTGTTCTTTTCTTTGAAAGCTTCATTTTTTTTTGTCTGTGGACATAGAGCAGATGTAACTTGCCAAAAAGCTCCAGTTTTGTCTCATCTGACCAAAGGACATTCTCCCAGAAGCATTATGGCTTGTCAATATGCATTTTAGCAAATTCCAGTCTGGCTTTTTTATGCTTTTCTTTCAACAGTGGAGTCCTCCTGGGTCTTCTTCCATTGAGCTTATCAAGTTTAACACATAGGAAGCTGCCATATACTGTACTGAATCCGACCCTTGGTCTATCTAGCTCAGTATTGTCTTCACAGATTGGCAGCAGCTTCTCCAAGGTTGCAGGCAGGAATCTCTCTCAGCCCTATCTTGGAGAAGCCAGGGAGGGAATTTGAAACCTTCTGCTCTTCCCAGAGTGGCTCCATCCCCTGAGGCATTTTTATGTCATCGAATTTTATCCCAATGACCCTTGATGTTGGGCCAATGTTATGATGTGTGAAGAGCAAATGTTATGATGTGTGAAGGCAATGTTAGAGATTTTGAATGCTAACACAGCTCAAAGGGAGGTAGCTAAAGCTCAGTCATCATGATTAGGGCTTGATTCCATGATTCCACATGGAACTAGCAGCACAGTCCAGTGCCATATTGGTCCACTTTAGAAGGTAGGATATTAGGTTGGAAGTCTGGAATTTAGTCACCATTTGCCACAATTCATAGAGGCTGTCACTTTTATAAAATTACATTGTATCAGTGTTTATGGCCAATGTTGTACAATGTTGTTAATTCTCATTAAGCACTTGAGCAATTAGAGTCACCATTTATTTCTTCCCCAGTTTTCTCTTTTGTTAGTTTATTTTGTATTTTTAAATAATGGTTTTGTTTAGCACAGTCCCTTTCTATACTCTGTGATACATACCACATTTAGAACAAGGTCCTGATCTCACAGAGAAAATAATAAAATCATAGTTACAGCATGTGAAGAATTTTTATAAGAGCCCCAGAATATCATGCTGTTACACCTTTCAAGTGCTACATTAAAATATTTTTCTCCCTAATGGAATATAAAACTGGAAAAGTAAGCAAATCTAATGAAATTATGTACATCAGAATACCCTTCTAGACAAAATATTGCCCCAATCATGGGCTAGGAAAAGAGCAGCTGCAGGAAATTGACTTTCCCTTTCCTACCCAGAAGAACCCGCTGTTCCAATTGTCAGTTGCCTGAGGACTACAGATGCAAAAGAAGCTCCCTCTGCCCTTAGCGAGAGGGCTAAGGGCTGC